>NW_027556291.1:39293378-39868378 GCF_003287225.1 Phascolarctos cinereus
ATGTCAGGAAGAGGCATCAGAGGAGGCCTCCAGGAGATGTTTAAATTATATTGATGTATAGATGTATTCCAAGCCAAGAGGCCACCCCAGAAGAAAGGGCTTTCAATCTAGGTTCCCAGAGACTCTGTTTCATCTAGGGGGTGGCAGTGGGTCTTAGCCCAAAGAGGAGGGTAAAACTTTCTCTCTTTGAACCCAGCAACACACCTCACCTCTCAAATGACATTTCACTTATTCTGTAGGGACCTTCTGTGTACCTGATAATTTACATGCTGTCTTCCCCCCCCCTCCCCATTGGAAAGTAGGCTCCATGAGAGCAGCTGTTTGCTTCATTTGTATCCCCAATACTTAGCACAGTACCTGGCTCACAGTAAGTCCTTAATAAATGCTTATAGATTGACTATTGCAGAAAAAACACAGTGAAATCTCTAAAACAAAGTTAAAGCGTGGCTCATGCTTAGGATCTCCCCAAAATATGCATAACAGACAGAAAGAAGGGAAGAGCAGGGGAGACAGAAACAGAAACAGAGAGAGACAGGGCCACAGAGAGAAAGATGATGAAGGGAGGGAAAAGAAAAAAGAGGGAGTAGGAGAGAGGGAGAATGTGGTGCAAGAGACAGAGAGTGACCTCAGAACCATAAAGAGCTGGAGTCAAGCCTTTCTTCTGCCAAATCACTTAACCTCTCAATGACCCCAAGCAACTTATAAGACTGTAAATTACTGAGTTCATCATTGAGAGCTCCCTATACCAATAAAATCACAAACCCAGTCCCCACCCAGACATGCCCCTAAAAAAGCCCAAATTAACTGTCTTTCTTGGGGTTCTAGAACAATCTATTGTGTTAGAATCTATGTTACAAAACAGGTAAGTAATGCTGTAAGTAATCTTATAGCATTGGTCTTAGACTCAAACCAACAGGCCCATTGGACTTTAGACATCATCTGATTCAACTTTGTTATTTTCCAAAGGAGGAAGTTGAGGCCCAAAAAGGAGAAATTATTTGCCTAAGGTCACATAGCCATTTGGTGAAACTGAGGCTAGAATCCAGGTTTCCTGATTCCCTTACAATTTTAGAGCTGGAACTTACAATCTAATCCAACCATTTTATTTTAGAGGAGAAAATGGAGGACCCAGGATGGGAAATGACTTTGCCAAGGTCATACAGCTAGTGCGGTCAAGGTAGGATTTGGACTCAGTTCCTCCTGGCTCCAATACATAGATCTTTCACTACCATTCCAGGCTGCCTCCTCTACATGTCATTGGTGTGATTGATTTGACTGAGTTTATGAGTCATTAGACAGCTGCCTCAAAGAAACAACTGATTACCAAGTGGTGAATCAATCCTTAACAAGCAGTTTGGCTGGGTCCATTTTGTCAAAAGGTAGAGCCAGTTGAACATACCCATAGTGCTTTTCAGCTGCAGCATGATAGAGGGGAAGTGCCAGGATTTTACCAGCACTAACTATATCTACCTTACAAAAAGTGTTTGTGTTTATCAATGGTGGAACTAGGTTTGGGAAAACATTAAATCCATTTGGCTTCCCAACACCTATGTCTCAGAGCTATTTCTGAGGAAGTAAGGTAAGGCCAATGGGGCTTTGGTCCAGGGCATCAACGTTCAAGTGCCATTAGGTTTTGTTCCTGGGGTGACCACACTCCCTATAGCACCTTCACAGCTCTTCACAGTGTGGCGTTGGTACCCTGTTCTCATATATGTATATATGTGTGTGTATATATGTGTGTGTGTGTGTGTGTGTGTATACGTATGTACACATGTGTGTATGTGTATATATGTGTATGTATATATCTGTGTATGTATGTGTGTGTGTGTATTTAAAATACATACACTCATATACACAACTGATTTTGCTCCATACAAAAGAATTCTTAAGACTTACATGAACTGATTTAAAACAAAGTAAGCAGAATCAGGAAAACAATTTACATGACAATTATTATAATGTAAAGGGAAATATTGAAAGCCTTCAGATAAATGCCATGAAAAATTAGGAGACTTCAGAGGGCCTCAAGTTTCTCCTGCCAATGAGCAGAGAGGTAATGGACAATAGGTGCAGAAATGGACATACACTTTCTGATACGGCCAATAACTTGATTCATTTTGCTAGATTGTGCTTATTTGTTATGAGGGAGGGTTTGAGGTGGGGGGGTGGGTACAAAGGAAGGGATAGTGGGGTAAAACAAAAGTGTATCAATAAAACACATAAAAAGAAAAGAAAATGCGAAAAGAATCCCTAGTTACAACTCTGACCCAAGCAGCTCTATCCAAGTGGCCAGTACCTCATCCAGTCCATTTCTTTATCATCACCAGGTGAATGAGGCCAAACCATTAGACAATTCAAGCTAACAGAACCTGTTTTGTGCAGTTCTAAGAGCTTTTAGAGTCTTCGCTTCCATCCAGACCAGTGGGAAACTCTCCCAGCTCACTAGGCAGAATGCATTATCAGACATCCTTGAGTCAGCCATCAGGGAGCTTACTTGTTGATTACTGTGCTCTTGAAACACAGACACAAGGCTCAAATGAAAAGATGAACTCTTTTTTTTTGCGGGGGGGGGGGGAGCCAGCTTAATGCAGAGAACTAAACCTGGTCTCACAGAAATGCCAGCTTCAACCAGAGGGCACACCTAGGCAGCCACAGGATTACAGGGCAACCCAGTTTCAGACACTCACTGTCTGCGTGACCCTCAGCAAGTCATATAAGTTGTCTGCCTCCGTTTCCCCGTATGTAAAATGGGGATGATAATAATAGCACCTACCTACCAGGGTTGTTGTGAGGATCAAATGAGATAAAATTTGCTTAGCACAGTGCCTGGTACACAGTAGGCACTTAATAAATGCTTGTTCCTTTCCCTATACAATTCAGAATATATTCCCAACTCCAAGAATGTTCTTTCCCTGAGCTGCCTATCAATAAAACTAAAGCTTCAAAACCCAGTTCAAGCGGTGGCATGAAGCTACCCTGACCTTCGCCTTCACAAAGCTTTTCCTGGTCTCCGCAGGTGTAAGTGACACCTCCTTGCTCTCATGTACTTATTATATGTGTCTTGGTGTCTGTGTCATGTTTCTGCCACAGAGGCAGTCTCAGGAAGAGCCGGGCTCAGCTCTCACCCCTGATCCATACCAGATCTTCAGTCCCGGACCCTTACTGAACCTCCTTCAATGTGCCTCATGCACTTTGGTAACTTATACATGGCTTCCTATGAAACTGATCAGAAATCACAGATTCCATATTTGACATTCATTTGCCTACTAAAAAGAAAGTTCCCTAAGAGCAGGGATTGTGTTGTTTTTCTTTATACCTCCTTCCCCTATCCCAGCTCATTAAGTGAATATAGTAAGCATTTAATAAATGTTTAAATAAAAAAAAAATAAATGTTTAAATCAATTCTTCACCACTGTATCTCCTGCTAGCAGAGACCACCTGATACAGCAATTAGCTATAGCCTTAGTAATAGGAAGACCCAGGTTTGAGTGCTGCCCCTGGAATATAAGAGTTATGTGACCATGAGTAAGATATTTTGCCTCTTAGCACCTGGAGCAACTCTGTAAGACTAGAACTCACAGAGGAGCTGAAAATCTGCATCGGTAGAGGGAGTTTCCACACTAGGAGTTCCTCAGATGGAGGAAATCACAGGTCCAGACCAAAAAACAAAAACAAAAACTGAAAGAATTTAAAATTTCCCATCCATGATTAGAACAGCGCATTGTATATGTAATGGTGGTCAGGTACACGGAAAGCCTGAGACCTGGTTCTGATTGGCTAACCACATGTTGACAAGGAGGCTCTCTGGTTGTCTTTGGACCCTTCAGCTACCACCGCTTTTGCCTCATTGTTCTTTGGGCCATTTAGTGACTCCTTAACTCAAGGCATGTGGCGAAAGACCACGCCAACCTTGGGAGTTCTGAAAAGTCAGGAGAATGGACCACAGCAATTCATGAGTCAGAGGGCACAAGGCGGTAAAGGGGAGAATAGGTCCCCAAGGTGTTAGTAGGGGTCAAGTAAATGTTTGCACACTTGTTCTTGCTACGTCTTTGAAATAAATATCGCTTTTGTTTAAATTTTCTTTAAATGGAATTGGCACACAGTAGTTATAGGTCCCTAACATAAGTCTCAGTCAGTTGGGGCTCAAGCCAACAGCAATTTAAAAAAATCTCCTCAGGGTATCAGGAATCTAGGTTTTGCTTAAATGGAACTAGTAGACTAATCCCAGGCCCACAACAATGAAGGGCGACAAGGTCAGTGGGGTCTCAAGCCCGAGGTAGCTTCCCAAAAAAAACCCTCAGGGTACCATGGAACCCTGAGGGACAAGGGAACTAGCCTAGCTCTGGGACAGAGGACCAGAGCATTCACATTGCATACCCGATTGGTTCTTAATAAATAGCTGTTGAACTTGAAATAATAATCTAATAAATTACATATTTGTTGAAACTAAAAAATACCAATTAATTTTACTCCTTGTTATTGAGTCATTTCAGTTCATTCAGGTCTGACTCTTTGTGACCCCTTTTGGGGTGTTCTTGGCAGAGACACTGGAGTAGTTTGCGCCATTTCACTCTCCTGCTCATTTTATAGATGAGGAAACTGAGGCAAACAGGGTGAAATGAGTTGCCCAGGGTCACAAGGTAAGTGTCTGAGGCCAGATTTGAACTCAGGAAGAGTTCAGGAGGCTCTATCCATTGGACTGCCTAGCTGCCCCTCTACTACTTGAGTGACACATCATCCTAGGATGCACAAAATTTTAAGGTCTTACCAAATAAAGCCAAGATGACTCCTTCAGGACAGCGTGGGCAGCCCCTGGCATCAAACCCTAGACCCAATTAAAGGAAGTTTGACTATTATTCTTCAAGGTAGTGCAACCAATCTGCAACCCATTCCACTGGGAGCATCTTGAATGGGCTCCCGCAGTGATCTATCCTAGTCACCCTTAGCATTGAGACTGGGTCTAAACAGTCAATGCAGCTGTTTAGAATCCCCTTCCCCCCTCACACCTCCCATAGGACTCATCCTCCACCTTTCTGATGCTCCAGCCTATGATAGATACGTAAATCACTGGATTGTGAGTTGGAAGAGATCTTCAAGATGAGCTAACCCACCTCTCCCATTTGATAGGAGAGACAGAGCCCAGGAGAAGTTACATGGCTTGCTCAACTACACAACTGGTTTTTATACAACTAGTAGAACTGACTTTCAAAGCCAGGGCAGCTCACTCCAAATCCACCCTTCTTTCCATTACACTGTGTGGCCTGCAGCCCACTGAGGACCCATCCTCTCCCCTACTAGACTGAACACTCTGATTGCCAGGACTGAGTTTTAACTCACACAGAATCTCTCCCCCAGGGCTTAACATAATGCTCAGACATAAATGTTTGTTGAATGAATGAATGATTTGACAGGTCAATTTAGTTAAAGCACTCAATCCAGTAGCCCTATATAGAAAGGCTCTGATTGAGATTATTAATTAAAATACAGCTATAGTTTAAAAAAATACTAAACCCTACCCCCAAATCATATGTGGATTAAGAACCTACAGTCTAGCTGGGGCCAGAGCAATCAAAATATAATTAAGCTGTAGATATGCTAATGTATGATTATAATATCTGGCCTGGAGATGAGCCACTGGATAAGTGACTCTGGGAGTGGGGGGGGGGGAATACTGACCTGGGATAGGAAGATGGAAACCCTCCCCCATTCCTTTTGGTGACACTAGAAGGGAGCTTTGTGAAAGAGCTTGGGGCTTGGAGAGATTCTGACGGCACAAAGGAGGCTGTTTTGGGGGGAGGGGAGGGGGGGGTTTCCCAAGGAGTGAGTAGGGGGAAAAGTGGGCTGAGCTACAAGGAGCTGAAGAGGGGTCTGGGTGCACAGAGGAGAGAGCAATGCTGTGGGCCAGGGGGCACTCCTGCCCAGCCTACAGGGGCTCCTCCTGCCCTGAAGCCTTCCTGTCCCCTGCCCTCCCCATTTGTCCCCTCACCTCCAGTGCTATCTGCCCCTCAGCTGTAGAGGGTGAAAATGAAAAGAAGGCCACACTTACACATGGCTTTAAAGTCGGCAAAAGGCATCTCAGAGTTATCTCACTTAATCTACGAGAATACTCTGAGGTTGGGCCTGTCATTATCCCCATTTCCCAGCTGACCAGGAGGATACAGGTATCACATCACAAGGAGGTCTTCAGATCTGAGGCCAGGCCTCTGCTCACCACGTGTCTCCATGATGTGCCTCGGCCGGCTAGTGTCTTCCTTCCATTATCATCAACCCCATCCCTTCAGCCTCCATAGCCTCACCATCACTGGATGGGACTACCACTTGGGGGTCATTCCATTAACTGAAGGGATGGGAAGGGAGGAAGGAGAAGCAGGGAAGCAGGATGGGAAAGAAGATGAGGACAACTTTTTCTGGTACCTGCACCCCACCAACTATACAATCGTGGCTTCCGCTTTGGGAAATCCTATACTGCCTAACATAAGCATAGGCAATTCACTTTCTTTCTTCTCTTTAAGCCTTAGTGTCTGTGCTGGTAATACAAAGGGGTTGGGCTAGATGGCCTCTGGGTTCCCTTCTAGCCAGCTCTCAGCTGGGAATCCTATGATCCTAGAATTGCTAAATGATTAAAATACATATTTATGCATATCATATGAGTACACATAAATCTATGTATATGCATAAGTGCCCACAGATATGCATATATGTATATAATTTTGGTCTGCATTAGCATGTGTATTTTAAAAAAAATTCTCCAGATAGCATCTGCTTTCCCATCATCTTCGGTTTCCAACAGATTCCTTTCCCCTCCCCCTTCCTGAGAGTCATCTTATAACAAAGAATAAAAGAGAGAAAAAAACTCAGTCCAATCTAAGGGAGGCACTGGGGCACCAATGAAGGCCGACATTCTGTGCAGTACTCCACACCCAGAAGTAGTCTTCCACCTCGCCAAAGGAGGGAGGGAGGTGCACCAAATTAAATATTTAACAGGGGAAGAAAAGAAAAGAAAGGAAAAAAGAGGGCAGTTTTGTTGGAAGGGTGGGGAGGAGACAGAGAAGAGAAAGGTCCCTTCTTGACCTTTGCCTTCTCCTCCTGCCTCATCAAGACAGACTTGTCTTGTGTCTTATTCTCTCAGGGCTCTTCTAGGGGACAGAAACAAGCCTCATAAACTAATTCAATATTAAAGTGTTAATAGTTGATAACAGTCTATTGCTTTATTCAAGTCCTGCTAACAAAGTTACATTTGAATAGGGATCTTTAGTGCTTTTAACCTAAAGAAGTGACTAAGGCTAAGGGTGGGAATTTCAGACGCTGTGAGGGGGACAGTGGGGCCAGATGGGCCCTGTCTTTAAGGCCTACTTTTCTCTCTTTTTTTCTTTCTCTCCCCGGCTCCTTCCCTCCTCCCCTGCCCCCCTCTCTCTCCCTATATCTCCCCACCTCCTCCCCCTGCCCCACTCATACACACCAGGCTCTGGCTATGACTCCAAACCTGTTTACAGCTGTATTTGGAGAACTCCATGTTGGAAGATTCCTGGAATTAACAGAGCAAGGCCTCTTTTGGAGGCTACCCTGATCCTTTCAGGGGGTTTCTGCCTTAGAGTTTCCTTTCCTTTGCATTTTCTCTCTCTTCCAGAGATGGTAAACCAGCAAATAGCAGGCAGGCCCACTCTGGGCTCCTCATTCATTACAGAGTAATGCCACTTGACATCCTGGGGTCCAGAAGACAGCCAAGGCTTGGACCAAGGCTGCAGGATGTCAGCATGCAACTTTCTATATTGTCATACTTTGTCTCTTCCTAAAATCCACTGAGGGATGGCCTAGGCAGCAGCAGAAGCAATAAGTGACAGCCCACAGTCATCCATTCCAAGCCTCTCACTTCACTGAGAAAACTGCGGCCTAGAGAAGTACAATGACTTGGCTAAGGTCACACAGGATTGTTGTAAAGGCCAAGAGAGCCAATGGATGCAGAAGGATCACAGACCTAGGGCTTGAAAGGACCTTAGAAGCCATCTAATAGAATAACTCATTTTCCAGATGAGGAAACTGAGGTTCAGGGTCATATAGTAAGTGACAGAGCTTGGATTTGAACTTAGTTCCCATGACTCTAAGGTCAGTGTTCATGTTCTTTCCACTATCCCACACTGCCTTTGCTCCATGCCTTTCCAGAAACTTTATAATATATAATAAAAAATTCATAGTAAAGAATTATAATATAGAATTCTCTCATGTCCTGGAGGCCCTCCTCCCATAACTCAGTGGACAGAAATGAAACAGCTTGGCTAAAAATCATTGTTACCAGTTGGCCAACACTTTGAGCTACTTTAATTCACTTGCTACCATCATGGCAGTTGTCCCTGATCTGCTTCTTAAGATCCTAGGAAGGAAACTGATAGAAGGAGCAGGAAATGCTGATTGAGTTACCCCGAGTACAACATAAACAATTGCATGGTAGGGTGCAGGGGGCTGTCTGGAGGACTCACCAGGTCTTTCCTGAGTATTGTTTCACCTGGGTGCATTGAAAAGGCCACACATTCTGGAGTCAGAGATTCCGGGTTTGAACAGCAGCTCTAATTACCGTGTGACCTTGGCCAAGTCATTGTACTTCTCTAGGCCTTAGTTTTCTTAGTGAAATCAGATTGGAACTGATGACTGGGGGGGGGTTATCCTCTTATGCACTGTGCACTGTGTGTGTGCACACCTGCACACACACTGTGGAGATAGTGGGTGGCCTTTTTTCCCCTCAGAACACTCCCTTTGGAAGAAGGATTGGGTGTCCCTAGAGGCCAGGCTTACCAGAGACCCCCAGGTGCTGAGGGTGGAGGTCCACCAGCTACCCTATTCCTTAGGTAACTGAGGACAGACTTGTCAGGGAGCATTTTGTAACTTCCTCACAATCCCCAAAGAAGTATTGGTAACCCACCTGCCTCTCATTGGATAGGGGAAAAACTGATGCCCACAAGAGTTAAAGGCCTTACCCCAGGTCACATGGGGAGTAAGCAGCAGAGCCAAGATTGGAGCCCAGGCCCTCCTGTGACTCTAAAGCCAGGACTCCTGCCACTCTACCATGTTACCACCAACCATGGAGTATAGCTGGGAAAGCTCTGGCCTGCTCTGCAGGAGTCCAGGGTTCCGTCTGACTTTGTTTTTGTTCTTCAGTCATTTCAGTCATGTCTGACTCTTGGGGACCTTATTTGGGGCTTTCTTTCTTTCTTTTTTTTTTTGGTGAGGGCAATTGGGGTTAAGTGACTTGCCCAGGGTCACACAGCTAGTGAATGTTACATGTCTGAGGCAGGATTTGAACTCAGGTCCTCCTGACTTCAGGGCCGGTGCTCTATCCACTGTACCACCTAGCTACCCCAATTTGGGGTTTTCTTGACAGAGATACTACAGTGGTTTGCCATTTCCTTCTCCAGTTAATTTTATAGATGAGGAAATCCAGGCAAACAGGGTCAAGTGACTTGCCCAGGGTCACACAGCCAGTAAGTATCTGAGGCTGGATTTCAACTCACGAAGAGGAGTCTTCCTGACGCCAGGCTCTGCATTCTATCCCCTGCAGTGCCACCTAGCCAATCTCAGACAAGGGCCTCAGTTTCCCCAACAATTCCATCAAACAAGCCAGTTGGAGTGCCCTTTCAAATCCCTTTCAGTTTGCCTTTTCTGTTTCTGAAGGTCTCAAGACTCCTTCTGGCCCTCACATTAGAGGTTTTCAAGTCCCTCTCATCTCTAACTTCCCCCAGTTCAGAGACTTGAAGATTCCTTCCAGCTCAGACATTCTGTGTTTTAAGGCCCTTTTCCAACTGCACCATCCAGATTAATTCTAAGCTCCCTTCCACTTCAGCCTTGCTGTATTTGGAGATGCCCCCCCACCTCCTCCCCAGCTCTGACACTCTCTGGCTCCAATATACCTCCTCAGGTTATTACTGGATGGTAGCAATTAGTGTTTTTGCAAGTTCCCCATGAACCTAAAAAAAGAGATCAGCTCTGGGCTGAAGTGACTGAGGGCCCTTCACTGGTCCTGAAAGCAAAGACTCCAAAGCCTTCCATTCACCGAGCTATGGACTGAATGCTAGCCCGATTGGTTGGCATTTTTTTAACAAGTGTTTTAAAAATGCAATACCAAATTGGGTGCCATTTTCAAATAAGCCATTTTGACTAGTTAGAGAGTTGTGATTCCAGCTGGAAACACTTAACTACATAGACTATTTACAACCCCCTCCCCCCACCTCCCCCTTCAGGTCTGGACATTAAGCATTTTGAAGGAAACCCAGGCCCATGTATGAGGCTATGCTTTTTCATAAGTGCTTGATTAAAGAATTAAGGCCACAATGAGATATGGCGATCCAACTGTGTCTTTCTAATTGCTTTCTGGGTTTGGGAGAAGCTTAACTGACTCTTTGTGACTCTATCTAGTTTGCTCTCTTTGCCTACTGGGTTTATTTTTAGTTGATTAATATCCATGGGGACCCAGAAATTCCTTTGATTAGGAGTTGTTTGTTTCCTGCAGATCTATATTTGACACGATTGATTTTTCAAACTTACTCTTGGATGCATAGTCCATCCCTGTTCACTTGGGAAACAGTAGCCGAGGATTCTCCCTGCTAATTTCAACAGGGTTGGACTTAAAAGGAACTCTTTAGAAAGACTGAAAGAGATTTGAGTTTTGATGATCGAGGTAGGGAGTGAAAAATATTGAAATGAAACAAGAGAAAATGTTTTTCAATGACAGGTGGACAGTATTGTCCAGGCTTATCCTCCCAGTGAAGAAAAAGCTTGGGGAGGGGGGCATTTACCCATGTAATTGCCAAGTTCTGAGATGCCACATCTTCATTAGTCTCACCTGCCATGCCCCTAACAAGGGAATCTGTGGTACCACTTATTGGCAAGCAGCCAAAAGGGACACTGGGACAAAAGTGGCAGGTGTAGTCATTTCCCCATGATCTGATGTCAAGAGTACTGGATTTGGAGTTAGAGGATGTGGGTTCAAATCTTCACTCTGCCCCCTTGTATGACCTGTATGACCTTGAGCCAGTGACTTTTCCCAAACTCCCTTGGTCTCAGATTTTCCTTCTGCAGAATGAGGGGGTTCAACTAGATGGCCTCCCAGGTCCCTTATAGCCCGAAATCTAGGATATTTAATCCGCATTTAGCAATCTCCTCTCCAAGCTGGAAATTGATGAGGAGGCCAGGGTTTAGCCTCAGAGGAATAGCAGGCAATCAACACATCTGGTGAAAATGATAAAAAGCTTAACTGTATATAATGTGTTACAGTTGGTATCCTGTATCTCATTTGAACCTCACAACAACCCAGTGACCAAAATGCCATGAGAATATCCGTTCTCCAGATTGTACAAACCTAGAAGCTTTCACTTTACCGACAAGGAAACTGAGACCCAGAAACTATGACTTGCCCAGGGTCACAGAGCTAGTAAGGATCAAAGGAAAGATTTGAACCACGGTCCTCCTGACTTCAAGAACATCACTCCATTAGAGCAGGGTGTCTTCACCTTTTGGGGTCCTGGATCCCTTGGGCAGCCAGTCTGGTGAAGCCTATGGACCTCACTCTGCTACTCCCTCCCTAGCCACAGGACCCTGGGCAAGTCCTTTGCCCTCTCCGGCTTCAGGTTCCCCATCTGTAAAGGGAGGGGGGCTGGGCTAGATGAGTTTAACAGCCTTCCCCAGCTAACAAACAACACTCTTCAAGGCCAGGAGAGAAGAACCCCTGGGGCTGTGAAAAGGAGAGCCCAAATCTACCAGGTGGCTGTTTGTTTTCTTCCCTCAGAAAAATGCCGGGACTCCCTGCTCAGATTTTCCAGGAGGAGCCTTTCATCAGCTCATTTTGCTTTGGGACATCATTCCCTGTGTGAAGCCTGCACCCCTCATCATGGCCTGGCGGGGTGCACACGCCTTATAGGGGAGCAGGATCATAGCTTTAGAGCTGGAAGGACCCTCAGAGGCCATGGTGTCCATGCCAGTCATTTTACAGAGGGGGAAACTGAGGCCCAGAGAGGAAAAATGCCCTGCCCTAGGTCACACATAGGATCCTCACTGTAGGACTGGAAGGGACCTAGGTGGGAGAGCAAAGAGAGCACTTCGAACGGAATAACAATGACCTGAGTTCAGATCCTACCCTAGACACTTAGCTATGTGACCCTGGGCAAAATACTTTGCCTCTCTTAGCCTACCTCCTCATCTGTAAAAAGGGGATAATAATAGCATTCACCTCACAGGGTTGTGAAAATCAAATGACACATGTAAACCACTTTGCAAACCTTAAAGCTCCATATAAATGCTAGTTATTATTACTGTTGTTATTATTATTATTATTGTTAGCAGCAGTGACAGCTGGGAGGGAGTTTAAAATCATCTGATTTAAC
The DNA here is from genome assembly GCF_003287225.1 of Phascolarctos cinereus. Taxonomy (NCBI): domain Eukaryota; kingdom Metazoa; phylum Chordata; class Mammalia; order Diprotodontia; family Phascolarctidae; genus Phascolarctos; species Phascolarctos cinereus. The sequence goes on from NW_027556291.1 coordinate 39,305,747, forward strand.
ATCATCGTTTTACAGAGAAGGAAACTGAGGCCCAGGGAAATAAAGTGCCTTGCCCACGGTCACCCTTAGGATCCTAGTTCTAGAGCTGGAAGGGACCTTAGAGGCCATCTAGCAAAATCACAAGGGTAATCAACATTCCAGGCAGAATTTGAACCCAGCTCTTTCTATGGTCCCCTCTATGGCTTTGATCATCTCTGTGCTCCCAAAGGCGAGCAGTGTTCATCGTAGAGCAGTGGCTCAGTAAAAGCTGATGGGTTGGAAGCCCTACTGTAGCCAAAAGCACTAATGAGGACTTTCAGTACCTAAGTAAACAACTTTTCCTCACTTCCCAACCCAGGCTTAGTTTGAGGCACCTTAGTGTTTTATGACAGAGCTGACATGAGATGGTGGGCCAGCCTCTGAATTCAGATTTCAAAAGCCCAGGGTTTGCACCTTACTTCTGCTACTCACTGCAAGACCTTGGGTATGTCATTTCCCTTTTCTGAGTCTCTGTTTTCTTTATAGAATGAGTGGGTGGGACTAAGTGATTGTGAGGGTCTCTTCTGGTTCTGATATACCTGTGAATTGCTGCTAAGTTTTGCTCAGGCCTGCCAAAAGCAGGTTTAAGCATTTTCCCCTCTGCCTGAAGGGCAGCTGTGGTGAGGAAGGAAGAATCTCAGATTTGGAAGATGAGGGCTTGACTTCCAATCTCAGGAGTCGTAAGTAAGATGACCTTGGAGAAGTCTCTTCCCTTTCCCTTGTAATAATAACAGCCAACATTAACAAGGGGCTTTAAGGTTTGCAAAGCACTTTGTGTATACTGGGAGTCCCCAAAGTCTTAATGCACTTTTAGACTATTAAACAGTCTGTATAATTGAACTGGATCCTTACAATTCTGTAAAATGAAGGTCCCTCTCAGTTCTAATCCTATGATCCGATGAACTCTGTTATCTCAAAGGTTTTTTCAGTTCCAAATTCCGTGTTTCTGAAAAGATTGATTGCTGTATCAACTGAGCTGTTTTTTGAATAACACTTTGCTGTAAGCTTTTCTCAGACAATATTTGCCAGGGGTGGGAGGTGGAGTGAGAAGGGGATGGCCAAGGCTGGCTGGGGGTGATGGCAATCGCAGAGACATAGGAGCGCCTCCCTCTGATCTCAGGGCACCCCTGAGGAGCCGGGCAAATGTTCAAGTGTGAAAGTTCCCAGTCTGCCCTGCTCCTTTCTTTGGGGCAGGGCTGAGTTGTCAAAGCCGCTCTCAAGATGGGGGGTGGGGGGGTTGGGGGGGGGGAGTATGCTTAGTGGAACCAAGAAGAGTCATAGAATGCAGGTCCTCCCAGCATCCTCTGGGCAGGGGCCATCTGGGGGAGGAGCGGCTCTGCCTTGGGAACCCCCCTCTGAGCCACATCCCTTTGTTTGGACAGGGGATGTATTAGAGCCCTCAGAAGCTCAGGAAACTGGGTGGGTTTTTTTTTTTCCCCATTCTCACTAGGTTGCATGAGGCAGACACAATGCTCTCAGGCAGGACCCCTGCAAGCCAATTAATTAGATGGAGGTTTACAAGGCTCTCTTCATTCCTGGGGGATCCTCCTCCAGTCCCCCCCAAGTACACAACACAGGAGTGTCAGCTCCGGCTCGAAGAGCCAGCAGCCCCAGCCTGGGCTGTGCCACCCGGCTTAGGCCCGGCTCTTCACCTAGTGATCCCTCTTCCAACATGGCATAAATTAAGAGTGCCTCAACAGAATTTCCATTTGGACAGCCAAAGCGCCCGAATTTCCATCAGTGTGTCACATCCCCACCACAACCAAGGGAGGCAGGTGTCCCCATTTTACAGATTAAAAAACTGAGGCCCAGTGTTAGATGACTCATCCAAGATCACATATCTAATAAGTGGCAGGGCATTCTAATGTTCCTCCCAATAAAAGCCACAACAGAAACTACAATAATAATCAGAGCACTTTATATTTGTTTGGCCTTTGAAAAAAAAATAAAGGGAGGCATCTCTTATAGGGGAAAGATGTCTGAACTTGGAGTCACAACAACTGGATTCATTTACTGGTAATGTGACACCAAAAAAGCATGACTTCTCTGAACCTCAGTTTCATCTTCTCTAAAATGGGAATCATAGGACCATGTAGACTTAGGACTGGAAAGGACCTAAGAGGTCACCTAATGTGATTCTCATTTTAGAGAGTAAGAAGGCTGACTTGCCCATGGTCACACTACTAATAAATGCCAAAGGCAGGGTTTAAACCTTACTACAAATGAAGCACTCTATCCAATACTCTTGCAGAGCTAATGTGAGGACATATAAATATACCAAGGATCTATGATTAGGGTAGAAATATCCCATGGGAGAGGGAAGGAGGGAAGGAGGGAGGGAGGGAGGGAGGAAGGAAGAAAGGAAGGGAAGAAGGAAGGAAGAAAGGAAAAAAGGAAAGAGTTGGAGGGAAGGAGGGAGGGAGGAAGGAAACGAGCATTTGTTAAATGTCTACTATGGTATCAGTCACTGTGCTAGGTGCTTTATAAATATTATTCAATTGGTCCTCACAACAGCCCTGAGAGGTAGGTGCTATTATGACCTCCATTTTACAGTTAAGGAAACATTAGAAGACAGAAATGAAGTGACTTGCCCGGGGTCACACAGCTAGTAAAGTGTCTGAGATGGGATTTGAATTCAAGCCTTCCCAATTCCTGGTTGGTGCTTTCACCGCTGAGCCACGTCACTGCCTCATGGGCATTCCTCCATCAATGCAGATGACTTGGTACAGAGGCAGTACTATGCTATGCTATAATATAATACAGAGAAAGAGTATTGACTCTGGATTCAGAAGATTTGGGGTTCAAATCCTGTCCTGCTGTGTGACTTTATGCAAATCATTTCCTCTCTCTGACCCTCAGTTTCCCCATCTGTAAAAAGAAGTTGTCTCTGAAGTCCCTTCTCACTCTAGATCTGTGATCCAGTGACTTCCCAGGAGCAAACATATTGGAAAAGGTCCTGATGCCCCCTGCTAGCTGAAAAATAACCAGGTTCCCCTTAGAGACAATTCTCTACTTCCACCTTTTGGGGGCTTCTGCCTGTAACTCATTCTCAGTTTAGGCAAAGGCCACATACAGCCTCCTGCCTGGTCACAATTCTGCCTCTGAGACAACTCAGTCATGAGGATGGTGGCAATGTGGGGTACTTCCCACGGCCTGGCATCAAGAAGTTCACTTCAGGGTGTCACAGATTAGCTTGGCCTAGAGAACTGGGTTGGGAGAATTAAAAAAAAAACACACAGATTTAGAGAGTCTCGGAGCTGAAAGAGAGCTCAGTGGGTTGTCTTTCCAACCCACAAGTGAACAGAAACTTCTCCCTACCAATAACATCTCCAGTCTATGCTTGAATAACACCAAGGACAGGGACTTCATTGCCTATCAATACAAGATCAGGTTAGCTTTTTAAACAGCTCTAACTTTTAGGATATTTTAAGCTTGTATTGAATAGAAATCTGTCTCCCTGAAACTTTCAGAAACTGATTCTGATTCTGTCCTCTGGAGCCAGGCAGAACAAGGCCCAATTCTTCTTCCACATGTCAGCCGTTTGTGTACTTAAAGATAATTATCATGTCTGCCACACCCTAGTCTTTTCTTCTTCATGCTAAGTTCTTTTAACCAATCATATGCCATGCTTTAAAGTCCCTCTGTAAATGTTCTGACCTCATCAAACTTCACTCCTAAGATGGGTTGTTCAGAACTGGACAAAGTACAGCTCTGGGTATGGCCTGACCACGGCAAAAGACAAGAGGACACATACCTTCTTTGCTGTTAATGAAGCCTAAGATCACTTTAACATTTAAACTGATGACTCAGACTGAGATTGCAGGTCACCAGAGTCACTAAGTCTTTTTCATGTAAATTCAACAAATGTTTATTATATATCTATCACGTGCAATGCACCATTAACTGCTTTCTAACCATATCTTCCCCCCCCACCACCACCATCTGTGCTTCGGCAATTGATTTTTTTGATCCCATTGACGGGACTTTACATTGATTTATAGATATGAAATTTCTTCCTGTTAGCTTCAGCCCATCATTTTAGCCTATCAAGAGCTCTTTAGATCCCACATAACTGGGCTATAACCTAGTCCTTATCCTACCATCTGGTCCACAAGAATATCACGAGAGATGCTGTGAGATCACTTGCTAAAATCCTTTTATACTATGGCCATGATCTAGTAACCCTGTGCTAAAAAAAAAGAAATGAGGTTAGTTTGGCATGATTTGTTCTTAATAAACCCACGATGGCTCTTAGTGATCACTTTCGCCCCTTTCTAAAGGCTTATGGGTCATTCCTTTAATAATTCTAGATTTCTGTGAGTTGTATTTGAAAATGGAAACAGTTGCTCTTTCTAATCCCACAGCATCTTCACAGATCCCTCGTTATAGCCCAACGATCACATTTGCAAGTTTTTTCAATACCCTGGAATGTAGTTTCTCTGGGCCTGGGGACTCACTGAGAGAAGTGAGATGTTGTCCTACTTATGTTGCCTGTTAATTCCCTGTTAACTGTTTTTGTTCGAGCCTTCCCAGTAGGAATGCCATTCTTTTGGAATGAAAAAAACAGAAGCAAAATGGGAGGTGAATCATCCTGTTTTCTCTCTGTCCTCTCTTATCTCCTGATTCATGCCAAGCAGGGGGGACTCCCCCTTCCTTAATCTTCTTCTTCCCCCCAATGTGGCTAAGAGAGTCTTTTGTTCAAAAAATGCAACCATTTCTTCCAAGTTTCAGCTCACACTGAGCTTTGACAAACTTCCTGCCTATTTTTTTTACAGGATCTTGCCTTTCTTTCATATTCATTCTCAGTTACCTGCTCTCGCATCTATCTCCTGTACAAGTCCTTTTCAAATCTCGCTTTGTCAACGAGCTCTCTGTTCAGCTACATCCGTCATTTCAAACACCTTCCCTCTCCTTTCTCATCTAAATCAATTGAAACTATAACACCAGAATTTGATTTTGGAAAGTCTATCCTCTTGAGCCAATTTCGCCCCCCCCCTCCCAACTCAGAGTCTCAGGCCTCGAGCTGCTCTCATCTTGGAGCCTTCTTTAATCATTCCCCTGAAGTCTAAAACCCATTTCAGGCTAGACCTGGCATTTGCCTCTTTATTTGTCACAAAGGCCAGGGTGGTACCAGTCAGCTCCTCTTAAGGACTCTGTCACTTCTTCTTCATCAACCAGCTATTCCTTATAGGGTCAGAATCAGGCCCAGAAGAGCAGTAGCTCTCATTACCTCTTTCGCCTTCAGAAAAATGAAAGTATCAATAAGGCAAGGCCATCATTCATCACTAACCTGCTTTTAGCAAAAGAAAGGAGACCTGTGTGAGTAGTACGTGGCACGTAGTGAGCACTTCAGAAATGCTAAGTGACTGTCTGGGGACTATTGGCCTTCTTCCAGCTAGCCCAGTAACCTGTTGTACTCTTCGGCCAGCCGTGATATCACCTCTGCTTCCCCCTCCTGAGATCCTCCTTCAAACATTCTCTACCACGCCTCCCCCCCTTGTATCCCCAGTGGATGTGTCCCTCTCTCCCACACCTCCTTGTACCTAATCTGCTCCTCTTTAACAAGCATCAGTCATCTCCTGCTGTATTGTACTCATGAGTCACATCCCACCAAGTCCAAGGGGTACCTAGTTTGCTTTATTGCACAAATCCAGTAAATGGGTATATTGGCATCTCATCCTACAAATGGCATTGCCACCCCTTGGCAAGAAATTACTGTGTCCCCCTATTAGTATTCTTCCAGATATCTGGTTCAGTAACTTTATCTAAGCACTTTGGTGCTTCCTCTCAATTTTTTGTTTAAAACCTCCTTAATCAGCTCAGCTGGGGTCCTGACAAATCCATTCTTCCTGGCCCTCATTAATTGTACTCCATCCCTGCCCAAGAACTCATTATTACTGAATCTTACATTGGGGTCCAGAAAGGCAAATCCCATTCTCGGACACCATCTTTTTAGCCAACTGTTCATTTCTCATATCCTGTTGGGGATTTTTCCTTTTCTAAAGTTTCTACTATCAATCAGCAGAGCAGTGCCAAAACCCCACCTAAACCCTTAAATCCTTCCGTTTGCTATGAAGGACTTCCTAATCCCTAGAGATTTTTCCCAGGCTCATTCTGGTAATATAATTTGTTTCCACATGCATTACCTTGTTACTCCAACAATGACAGAATAATAAAATCGTAGGATCTTAGAACTGGAATAAGACGTTAAAGGTCATTTAGCCCAGGGAACTCAAGGAGCTGCTTATAGCTACTCAAGGTATGTAGTATAGCTTTTCCCCTCAATCTTCAAATGAATACATAATTAAATTAACAAGGCTTGGTGAAGGGGAATCATGATAAAGGCAGCAGTAGTACAAAGAGATGAGGGCTATAAACTGAAATTCAACCCATAAGTCTCTTTGCATTTGAGAGGACTGATTGGGAAGCCCAAGCCCTACCTGAAACATGAGCCCTCTCTACTGCCTCCCTAACAAATGGTAATCCAGCTTCTACTTGAGGACCACCAATGGTGGGGGACTTACTAACAATTCCAGTGTGGTTGATTTCATGCCAGTTCCCCACCAACACCCTTCAGTTTGAGACATTATTATTTAGATGCTTTAGAATTGAGTTGATTACAGCTTGAAAATAACTCAGAAAGAAGGAAAACAAATCTCATTAAAAACACAAATGAGGTGTTCCCAAGTACTCAATGTCAACACCTGACTCATGAAAACATCTCCTTTTACAACATTTTCATTTAGCTTCCCTCTTTTTATTTTTGTTGCTGTAAGACTGCTGTGTTCTAAAGAGGAAAGATTTTATTTTTTCGGATAAATTGATCAAGACTGCCACCTATTATCATTTGGCTGAAATGTCCAAAATGGAGCAGCCTTTGCTGTCTGTAGTACACTCCAGCAGGCCCCTAAAGCTGATGTGGTCATTCAGGCTACCAGAACACAGGGGTGTTTATCTGGGGGTGGGAGAGGGTGGAGGTTGTCATCTGATGAACTCAATAGAAAAAAAGATTTCATGCACCTATTTTATTTCCCTTAACATATTTAAGGTTGTAGGAACAGATATAAACAAAGGGGTGATCACAGGCATTCACCTGAGGAAAAAACGTGACTCCCCATTAACACAAGCCACAAGCATCAATGTACCCACAGTGTAAATAGCTGGCTATTTCTGTCCCAGACAAGAAGAGATGCAAGTGTTGTTTCAGAGGTACATGTTGTCAACACCAGGAACCTGTCCCCAGGACTCCTTTCCCTTAGACAGGGAATGAGGGAGGAAACAAATATTTATTTGGTGCCTATGTGCCAGGCACTGTGCTGAGCACTTTACACATGTCTCATCTGATCCTCACAACAACCCTGGGAGGTAGGTGCTATTATGATATCCATTTTTTTCAGTTGAGGAAACTCAGGTAGGCAGAGGAAAACCGACTTGTCCAGGGTCACACAACTATAAGTGTCTGAGGCTGGATTTGAACTCTGGTCTTCTCTACTTCAGGTGCCAGTGCTTACTCCTAACTGTGTCGATGAGGAGTAAACCTGGCTAGGACAATCGGATGGGAGATTCTAGGATGGCTCAAGAGCACAGATTCATCATTGTTTGCTCTCCACAATGAAGTTCACCCCTGAGGTAGAAAAGCAGTCTGGTGCAGTGTGTTGGGCCTTGGTCAGGAAGATAGGGGTTCAAATTTCATTGCAGACATATGAACTGGGTGGTAAGTCATTTAAATTCACTGGCATTGACTTTCCTCTCCTGTAAAATGAGAGGTCTGAACTTCATGGCCTCTAAGGGCCTTCCAGAACCACTGACCATGGGCAACTTTCTTCACTTTTCTGGGCCTCGATGTCCTCCTCTATGAAAAGATGGGGTTCGACTCCATGACCATGGAAATCTCTTCCAAGGCTAGATGCTATGTGTGACCCTAGACAAGTCATTGCCCCTCTCTGTGCCTCAGTTTTCTCAGCAAAATGAAGGGGGTAGACTCAACAACCTCTAAGGTCCCTTCCAGCTCTAGATTTATGGTCCTGTTTGTGACCCTGGGCAAAGTAATTAACTTCTATGGGCTTAGGTTTCCCCTTCTGTAAAATGAAAGAGTTGGATTCGATGCCTGCTAATTGCCCTTTGGGCCATAAATCTATGACACTATGTGTGACCCTCAGCAAGTCACTTAACCTCTGGGGCCCCCAGGTTTCTGCCGTGGAAAATGAAGGGCTTGGTCTATATGGCCTCAGAAATCCCTTCCAGACAGAAATATGGCCCTATGTATGACCCCAGGCAATTGGCTTAACCTCTCTGGGCCTAAGTTTGTGCCTTTGTAAAATGAGGTGATTGGACTACATGCGCTCTGAGGCCCCTTCTAGCTCAACTTACAGAATCCTATGTGAGACTCTGCAAAAGTCACTTGATTTCTCTGGGCCTCAAATTCCTCTTCTTTCAAATTAGGGGGCTGGAATAGACTGCCCCTCCAGGTCTCAGTTTCCTCATCTGTAAAATGAGGAGGTTGGCCTAGATGGCCTCTAAGGTCCCTTCCCAGTTCTAGAGCTATGTGTGACCCCGATCAAGTCCTTTAACCTCCTCTGGCCTCAGTTTCCACTTCTGTCAAATGAAAATAAAAAAAGGAATTACGACACTTCTATCATTCCTCCCAACTCTAAAATTGTGATCCAAAGAGTCAAAACAGAGAAAGAAAATTATAGACCAATTTCCCTAATGAATACAGATGCAAAAATTTTAAACAAAATATTAGCAAATAGATTACAGCAACTTATCACACGAATAACACACTATGACCAGGTAGGATTTATACCAGGAATGTAGGGCTGGTTCAATATTAGGAAAACTATCAGCATCATTGAGCATATCAACACCAAAACCAACAGAAACTACATGATCATCTCAATAGATGCAGAAAAAGCTTTTGATAAAATACAACACCCATTGCTACTAAAAACACTAGAAAGCATAGGTATAAATGGAGTCTTCCTTAAAATAATGAATAGCATATCTATGTAAAACCTTCAACAAGCATTATATGCAATGGGGACAATCTAGAAGCATTTCCAGTAAGATTGGGGGAGAAACAAGGATGTCCATTATCACCACTGTTACTCAATATCGTACTGGAAACATTAGCTTTAGCAATAAGAGAAGAAAAAGAAATTGAAGGCATTAGAATAGGCAAAGAAGAAACAAAGCTATCACTCTTTGCAGATGACATGATGATATACTTAGAGAATCCTAGAGAATCTAGTAAAAAACTACTTGAAATAATAAACAACTTTAGCAAAGTTACAGGCTACAAAATAAACCCACATAAATCACTGGCATTTCTACTAATTACCAACAAAGCCCAACAGCAAGAGATAGAAAGAGAAATTCCATTTAAACTTACTGTAGACATTATAAAATATTTAGGAGTCTACCTCCGGAAACAAACCCAGGAACTCTAGGAACACAATGAGAAAACACTTTTCACACAAATAAAGTCAGATCTAAATAACTGGAAAAACATCACTTGCTCCTGGGTAGGCCGAGCTAATATAATAAAAATGACAATTCTACCTAAGCTAATTTACTTATTCAGTGCCATACCAATCAAACTACCAAAAAATTACTTACAGAGTTAGAAAAAATAATAACAAGATTCATTTGGAAAGAACAAAAGCTCCAGAATATCAAGGAACTAATGAAAAAGAAATGCAGGGGAAGGTGGCCTAGCAATTCCAGATCTTAAATTGTATTATAAAGCAGCAATCATCAAAACTGCTTGGTACTGGCTAAGAAAAGAGGGAGTGGATCAGTGGAATAGGTTAAATATGCAAGACACACTAGTCAGTGACTACAGTAATCTATTATTTGACAAACCCAAAGACCCCAGCTTCTGGGATAAGAACCCACTCTTTGAAAAAAAAAAACTGCTGGGCAAACTGGAAGAGAGTATGGCAGAAACTAGGCATAGACCCAAATCTCACACCATATACCAAAATAAAGTCAAAATGGGTTCATGATTTAGTTATAAAGGCTGATACCATAAGCAAACTGGGAGAGGAAGTAATAGTGTACCTATCAGATCTAAGAATTCATGACCAAACAGGAGATAGAGAACAGTATGAAAAGCAAAATGGATCATTTTGATTACATTAAACTGAAAAGTTTTTGCACAAATAAAGCCAATGCAACTAAGATTAGAAGGGAGGTAGAAAATTGGGAAAGAATTTTTACAACCAGTCTCTCTGCTAAAGGCCTCATTTCTAAAATATATAGAGAAATAAGACAAATTTATTAAAAACACACGCCATTCCCCAATTGATAAATGGTCAAAGGACATGAACAGACAGTTCTCAGATGAAGAAATTAAAGCCATCTATAGTCATATGAAAAAATGCTCTAAATCGTTATTGATTAGAGAAATACAAATCAAAAATAACCCTGAGGTACCACATCACACCTATCAGATTGGCCAACATGACAAAGCAGGAAAATAATACATGTTCAAGATGTGGGAAAATTGGAATACTAATGCATTGTTGGTGGAGTTGTGAAATGATCTAACCATTTTGGAGAAAAATTTGGAACTATGCCCAAAGGGCTATAAAAATGTACATACCCTTTGACCCAGCAATAGCACTTCTAGGGCTATATCCCAAAGAGATCATACAAAAATATTCATAGCAGCTCTTTTTGTGGTGGCAAAGAATTGGAAATTGAGAGGATGCCCGTCCATTGGGGAATGGCTGAGCAAGTTGTGGTATATGAATGTAATGGAATACTATTGTGCTATAAGAAATGATGAACAGGCTGACTTCAGAAAAACCTGGAAAGACTTATATGGTCTGATGCTGAGTGAAGTGAGCAGACCCAAGAGGACTTTGTACACAATAACAGCCACGTTATGCAGTGACTAAGAATTGTTAAACTGAACCCTTCTCAGCATTACGAGGATCTAAGACATCTCCAGAGGCCTCGGGATGGAAAATGCTGTCCACATCCAAAGAAAGAACTATGGAAGTCAATTGCTATCACTTATTTTTACCTTCTGTTGAATTTTGTTTCATCTTTCTGATGGTTCCTCCTATTGGTTTTAATTTTTACTTACAACTTCACTAATGTGAAAATATGTTTAATGGGTATGTAAATGTGAAGCCTATGTCAGATTGTGTGCCATCTTTGGGAGGGTGGGGGGGGGGGAGGAAAAGGAAGAAAAATTTTCAACTCAAAAGCATATGGAAAAAAAAATCGTAAAATAAGAAAAAGAAAAAAAAGAACTCTCAAGCACTGGACACCAAAGCAAACCCTTCCTTTACCACACCTAGATCACTATCCAACCCCTCCATGAAAGGCACCCAAAGGCCACACTTCCTGATGCCTTAAATAGACCCAGAGATTAGCTAGCAGCTATGTTTCTAGCCTCAGACATATTGTTTACTCGTCATTTCCTGTGCCCAGGGTCAATGACACCTCCCCTCCTGCTCTCCATCCCCCAAACCTAGGAAATAACCTTCCTGATCTCTGGATTCTCTGTGGCTGTCCTCCTCGTACTCTTGAAGTCTGATGGGTACTGTTGTCTGCTTCAGGAGGAGGGAAAGAGAAACATCTTCCAGTTCACCCTTTTACCCAAACCTTCCAAAGGAGGGATCAAAGGGTCATAGACTTTGACCTGGAAGGGACCCAAGCCCTGTGTGTTATGGAGGAAGAACCTGAAGCCAAGAGAGACCGTGTCATGTGCCCAAGGTTACAGAAGTCAGAAGCGGCCAAGGGGAGATTCACACTTTGGTTCATAGACTCCAAACCCAATGCTTTGTCTGCTCCACCAGATTGATGGCACTATCACATGCTGCCTATTTAGTAATGTTGACCTATGAGGCTACCACATTCCTAGTGTCTTTCTAATGCTCAGTAAAAGAGAATGGGAGAGTCCTTCCCCAGTGGGACACAAGCAAGCTCTCTATAGCTCCAGTCTTGCTCCCAGAAAGCCTGCATCTCTCTCTTTCTCTCTAGGCTACCTATCTGGATATCCCACAGTGATGCCCTCCCCAAACTCAACATGCCCTTCCTCAGACCATATCCCTCCTCGTTCCATCAAGTTCAAGTTCAGAGGCATCCTTGATTCTTCCCCCATTCGTCACCACCATTTCCCATCAGTTGCTAAGTCTTCTTGATTGTACCTCCACAACCTCTTGCATCTGTCCCTTTATCTGTGCTCCCACCCTAGTTGTAGCCTTTATTCTGTCTCACCTGGGATAATTGCAAGGGTCTCTTGTTTGGTTTTCTTGTTTCCACTCTCTCCTCTAATGTGTCCTCTACACAACGCCAAAATAATTTTCTTAAGCCTAAATCTCACCATGTTACTCCACTGCTCCAGAATCTTTAGTGGCTCCCTATTGTCTCTAGAATAAAATACAAACACCTTGACCTTGCATTTGAAGCTTCTTGCAGCCTGCAAATTCATTCTCATTCATTCTCATTCTCTCATTCATTCTCTCTCTCTCTCTCTCTCTCTCTCTCTCTCTCTCTCTCTCTCTCTCTCTCTCTCTCTCTCTCTCTCTCTCTCTCTCTCTCTCTCTCTCTCTCTCTCTCTCTCTCTCTCTCTCCTTTATGTTCCAGCCAAACTAGCCTCTCTGCTAGTTCCCACCTCTGCACCTTTGCACTGCTTGTCCCCATGCATGGAAGGCCTTCCCTTTTCACTTCTGCTTCTCAAAATCTTTAGCTTCCTTTAGGGCTCAGTTCAAGTGTCACCTCCTACATGAAGCCCTTCTTGATTCTCCCTAATGTTGTCATTTGTTCTCTTCTCAAGTGAACTTGGATTTCCTTATCTGCTGACTTGTTATCCTTGAGGGCAGAGGCTGGTTTTCGTTTCCATCTTTTTTTCCTATGATCTTTGTAAATTGGTTTGGCAAAAAATACCACATCGCGTCTAACTTTCTGGTGATAAAATTCCTAGTACTTAGCTAGGTTGACCCATGGACAATGGACACATTCCCTATCAGTAGGTGATGTATAGGAGCAAGGCTTTGTAGCACTCGCTCAGGAGAGTCAATTGTTACATTTTCAATGTGAACATTTACAACTGAGAAATTGGCAAATACTTTAAATTAGGATTTAATTTATTTTGTTGATTTCTAGATTTATGAAAGTGATAGACATTTTCAAGACAAAAACAAAATACTCCCTGCCCTCGAGAAGCTTATTTCTACTATGATAATATTACTATTCAATAGTAAGAACTCCCATTTATACATACTTCTTCCTTCTCACTCACCCCACAAAGTAAGATTAAGTATTGCCTTACCACCCCCACTTTATAAAGGCTCTGAGATGTTAAATGTCTTGCTTACAGTTAAATGTCTGCCAAAGATAGCTAAGTCGTGAAGTGGAGAGAGCTCTGGGTCTAGAGTCAGGAAGAGCTAGAGTCAAATTCCACCTCAGATGTTTATTAGTTGTATAGCCCAGGGCAAGTCACTTAAGCCTGCCTCAGTTTCCCCACCTGTAAAATAGGGATAATAGCACCTATGGTTGTTAACAGTCTCCCATGGTTGTTGTGAGGACCAAATGAGATAATACTTACAAAGTGCTTAGCACAGTGCCTGGCACATAGGAGGTGCCACATGAACATTAGCTTTCCTACCAGGCCACACCACCTTTCTAGGCCTTAGGTAGAGATCAACTAGATTCTGCTTTGAAGCATACTTACATTTAGTTCTGGGCTGGTATATGGGGTGAACTGCAGTAGCAACCCATGTATCAGCTGGTCCTGATTTAGGAAATCTTTGCCTTATACAACTCAGACTTGCATTCTCTTCCAAGTTAAGGTCACCAAAGGAGCCTATGACACTTGTAGTGGTAGGCTTCTATTCGTCTGGGACTCTCATGAGTGAACCGAGCAGCTCCTTTAAATTTAGCAAGCATTACAAACAGGCCTACTGTGTGCAAAACATTGAGATGCTTAGGATGACAAAGACATACAAGAAAAACAGTCCCCATCCTCAAGGAGCTTATAGGATCCTAGATCTCAAGTGCAGGTGACCTTAGAGGTCATCCAGCCCACCCCCCCCTCATTTTACAGATGGGGAAAATGAGGCCCAAGGAGGTGAGGTGACTTGTCCAAGGTCATAGAGGCAGTAAGTAGCGGAGCCAGAAGAGCCAAACTCTCTACCTCCAAATCCCTGCCTTTTCCTCTGTACCATATGCTTGGGAAGCTCAGGATCTATTTGCATCAGTCAGCTCCTCCTCCTGACAGACAGCCTCAAAAGTGGTGGGATTTTCTGTGGGGAATCCAGGCCCAACATCATTTTAAAGCTTCTGGTACTATTTGCATTCTCAATAATACAAAGCAATATGGGAAAAAATCCACTTGGCACTGGAAAACCGAGTTGTGAATCCTCCAGCCCTGGCACCTGCAAGCCATGTGCTCTTGGCTAAGTTAGTTCAATGTTCTCATCTTCAGTTTCTTCTTCTGTAAAATGGGAATCCTAAGATTTGCAAAGAAAGCCCTTTGCAAATCTGAAAACACCATAGAGAAGGGAAAGTAGCAAGATGGCAGGAGGTAGCTTGTACCAGCCCCCATTATGCTCTGCTCCATTACTGAAGCTTGAAGGGAATGGCAATCCTTGTCTGGACACTTTGAGGGAAAGTCCAAGGAATGCTAGTCCTTAGCTTGTTGGCATCCTGGGCTCCTTTGTAAACACATGTGCCCTGCTTTCTTTCCACTAGTGGTCAGTGTTACACTTTGTGGTTTCCCTTTAAGTAGTAAGCTGGGAGTCTGGACTGCCAACCCTGCAGAGACTTCACAGACTCAGGAAGCAAGGTAGCAATGGGGACACAATAGATGAGCAAAGCTGGAAGAGTCCTGAGAGCCAGCTCTGTCGAGAAAGAGACTGTGGCCCAGGGAAGTGACAGCCTACACTGCTACGGTGCCACCTACACTTTGAATTCATTTACTGGTCACCCAGCTCCCTGTGTTCAGGGGAGCAAGCCAAATGTAGGGCTGGTTAGACCACATGCGGCTTAGGGAAGATGCTTCTGAGCAGGACAGTATTGATTGCTTTCTGACTCTTGATATTACTCCCTTGTCAAGGTCTTATTTTGTTTACTGAGAAAATCGTGTTGGATCATAGAGTTAGATCTAGTAGAAACCTCAGAGGTCATCGAGTCCAACCCCCCCCCCTTTTCTTTTTAGGCAATTGGGATTAAGTGACTTGCCCAGGGTCACACAGCTAATAAGTGTCAAGGCCGGATTTGAACTCAGGTCCTCCTGACTTCAGGGCTGGTGCTCTATCCACTGCGCCACCTAGCTGCCCCCCAACCCCTTCTTTTTAAAGATGAGAAAACTGAGTCCCAGATACGTTTAGGTAACTCGCCCAGAGTAACACACTTAGTAAGCGTCTGAGGTGGGATTTGAACCCAGTTCTTAATTCCAAGTTCGATGTTCCATCCACAGGCCACAATGTTCAAGCCTCTCATTTTACAGAGGAGGGAAGGGAAGTGACTCAGGACCCCAGAGGCCATTTGTTCCAACCCCCTATTAGTGCTGCTGTTCAGCCATTTTGGTCATGTCCTACTCTCTGTGACCCCATTTGGCATTTTCTCCCCAAAGACACTGGAGTGGTTTGCCATTTCCTTCTCCAGCTCATTTTACAGATGAGGAAACTAAGGCAAACTGGGTGAAGTGACTTGTCCAAGGTCACACAGCTACTTAGCATGTGAGGCGGTATTTGAGCTCAGGTCTTCCTGACTCCAAGTCCAGAGCTCTATCCACTGCACTGCCTAGCTGTCCTGCCCGTATTATTACAGAGGAGAAAAAAGAGGTCCAGATACTAAGTGACTTTGGTTCAGGTCTTTATGAAGCTTTGGATAGCATCTTTTCTCCAGTATCCATTCCATCTTCAAACTTTGTCAGACTCTTTGGCAAGATCCAATCAGTCCAAATGAGAAGTACATGTGTTACCTCATTGAGGAAAGAGTGCAGGGGCCTGGCTCAAGTCAGCAGCATAGACCAAGGGGGATCTCTGCCCATGAGGCAGCCTGGAACAATGGAAAGACTTCTGGATTTGGACTGGGAAGACCTGGATACAAGTCCCAGTTCTACTCCTACTACCTATGTGGCCTTGGGCAAGTCCCTTCCCTTCCCTGGGCCTCAGTTTCCTCATCTGTAAAATGAGGACTAGATGGCCTCTGAGGTCTCTTCTAGCTCTGGATTTCTAACCTGAGAATCCAGGAGCTCAGAACATAGAGGGCAAACAGTGTGCTAGAGTGGAAAAAGCATTGAACTTGGAAGCAGAAGGCCTAGGTTGAATTTCTGATGGCCACTTCCTATTTCTTGAATTACAAATGAAGCATTTCATCTCTTTGGGTCTCATTTTCCTCACTGCAAAACGGTAATCATACCTGTAGTGGCCCCACTGCTTCCAGCTGCCCTAAGGAATAAATGAGATCCTGGGCGTGAAAGTTCTCTGCTCATCTGGGAAAGCCGGGTGTTGGGCCAGAGGCCCTCCAAGGCCCCTTCCGGCTCTCAATCTACGCTCCCCCTATGATGCTGCATGTGTAATGAGACAATGACAATTATGGGACGATAATGCTGCTGCCCACCGCCTCCATCTCCCTCCTCCAACTTTCCAACAAGACAGCCATGTCAAGGAAAAAGAAAGCTATTTCCAAAAAGACAGTTGTAAGTGTTTTTCCACCTGCACATCTATGAGTAAATTGACCTTTACCAAAAGGACCTGAAAGCCTCACTGAGCCTAATCCCCACTTATACCCTTATTTGCTTTTATATGGTGCCTTGTAAATCTCACCATAGCCCCTGAAACCAATAATGGCCTCGAAGAGCTATTCTCTATTTTGAAGTAAATGGGGGCCTCCCTTGCTCTTTGCATATTGATGGAAGGTAACACATTAGCCTCTTATCCCCATGGCAGGAGGCAGTTTTCTCCTCATCTATTGTGAAAACAGGGACTGGACCTGAAGCCTGAAGCCTGGAACTGGATTCAGGCAACCTGAGTCCTGGCTACTTGGGCAGCCCAGGCAAGCCACTTTTCCCTATGAGCCTCAGATTTCTCATCTGCAAAATGGGGGCCATAATGCTCTTTCTCGTTCCCCCCTCCCTCCCGGGACTTTCTGTGGGCACTGGGCCAATTAGGCACTTCAAAGAGCTACAGGAAGGACAGCTGTTCAAGAAAGTGTTGGGATCATGGAGCTTCGGGACTTGGGGGTTGAGGGAGGGCAGAGTCTGAGCTAGCCCCCTCTCTCATGAGGAGGATTAGCCTGTTCCAAGGCCAAGAGAGGACTCCCAGCATCCACGAGGTAGCTGAAGCTCTTTGTTATCCTTCAGGTTTTTTTTTTGTTTTGTTTTTTTGGTTAGGCAATGGGGTTGAGTGACTTGCCCAGAGTCACACAGCTAGTGTTATGTGTCTGAGGCCATATTTGAACTCAGGTCCTCCTGAATCCAGGGCCGGTTCTCTATCCACTGCGCCACCTAGCTGCCCCTTATCCTTCAGTTTGGCTGAGCATCTTTGAGCCCAGACTTTTCTACAGAAGGGAAAACCAGGGAAAGGGGCTTAGGCATCGCTTGGATGGGCATGGCGATTGAGAATTCCCAATGTACTTTTCAGCTATGTTATAGCACAACAACCTTGTAAGAGAAGCAAGGCAGGTCATGCCAATCACTCCCCTGTCTCTAGCATTTTAGGGTTCACCAATCAATTTCCTCAGAACAACCTTGAGAGCCAACAATGAATAACCCCCATTTTTCAGAGGACAAAACTGAGGCTCAGAGAGAAAGGACATATTCAGAGTCACACAGGTAGTAAATGACAGTAGAATCTGACCTTGAACCTGGGTCTTTGGAGCCCCCTGGCCAGGGCTCTGTTCCACTATCCTCTCCTGCATCTCCAGAGAGTTTTTGTGGGAGGCTTTCTCCTGCTAGGTGATACTGGAAAGCAAACAAGCCTTGCATATACAGCAGGAACTTGGTCATTCCTCTCCTCTCTTCTCTTCTCCTCTCCCCTGAAAGGGTCAGCCCAAGCCTTCTTCCACCCACTCCCTCCCAGGTTTCCATGCTCACAGTCCGCCACGCCAAAGAGCTCCTTCTCCTCTTCTCTGACCTCCGAGTAGCATCATTCATTGGGTACTTAAGTGAAAGCCTGGCGGGGGGGGGGGGGGGGGGGGGGGGGGGGAGGAAGCTCCCTCCAGACACAAAGGGCTGCCCGCCTGAGTCACAAAAGCACAAGGTGTCAGTCAGTACTGCCCGGGGAAAAGGGTGCTGGCCTTAGGTTCACTGCCTCTGTCACTTACGGTGCCCTCCGTCTGAGACTCAGTTTGTCCATCTGCAGAAGAAGAGGGTTGCTGGAGGTGACCTCTAAGATCCCTTCCAGCTCCGAAATCCCCAGTCCACCTCCCATTTACTCAGCACCCCTCTGGCCCTTTGGGGGATTTCAAAAGTCCAACACATTCTCTTTCACCTTACTCGGAAGCAGCTGGGTCAGATTATCCATCTTTAAGCTGCTTCTTGAAGGAGGGAAGAAGGGGGAGTGCCTTCTAGCACCTGTGGCTCTCAGTGGGGGGGGGGGGACTACAGCCTTGCCCCAAGCCAAATATTCACATCCTCAGCACTCCTGCTTTCCTCTCTTATTTACCTGAGTAGGGTAGCTCTTTCCACACAATGGTGGTGGGAAGGGGTGGGGGGCTGTCAGCTAAGCAGGGTGTTTTGGAGGCCTTTAGTATGTCTCTTTGCTTTCTTTCTCCCCACAATATCAGATTTTTATTCAATCGAGCAGCTGCAGCTCTGGCCTGGGCTAGCTTTTTTCACCTGGACATGCTGGGAGGGGAAGCCCTAGGAGAAGCCTGCTCACTGTTTACAGCTGGCCCTGCCTCTGGCCCTCCTGGGTTGCACCCTCACAGGGCCTGAGCCCTTTTCAGAGTCTAGAAAGAACCCTGAGAGCCTGGGGCAGATAGGGAGTGGGGGCCCAGGAAACAGAGAGAGGCAGGCCCAGCTGTGGACAGCTGCTTGGCACTTCTTCTAAGACCCCCTGTGTTCAGCTGGACCCCTGCCTTTCCCTCTGGTTACATTCCAACCCCAGTATCTGAGCAGAGAGCACAATCATAGCAAACAATCTCCAGGTGAAAAACCAAGAAAGCTCAGGCCTGTGAGGCTGTCTTTATAGGGGATGTGTGTACATTTTCCCTTCCTCTCAGATGTTGTTATCTAACTGGCCATGTAAAGACCAGGAATGAAAACATGTGGATTCAAATCCTGGCTTTGGCTTTCTCTAGGCCTCAGCATCCTCATCTGCCCTACTTCTCCCATAGCTATGTTGAGAAGACCAAATGTGACAGCATGTGATTTATAATCGTAATATTCAAGGGGAGGCCAGTGGAATACAGTATGTTGGCCTTGGAATTAGGAAGAGCTGGGTTTGAATTTGGCCTCAGATACTTAGGCGGCTAGGTAGCACAGTGGCACTGGAGTCAGGAAGACTTCAGAAAGAGGTCAAATCTAACCTCAGATACTTTCTAGCCATGTGACTCTGGGCAAGTCACTTCACCTCGGTATGCCTTAGTTTCTTCTACTGTAAAATGAGGATGATGATGATGATAACAATAATGATAGCCCCTGCAGGGCTGTTGTGAGGGTCAAGTGAGATAATATTTGTAAAGTGCTTAGCATGGTGCCTGGCACACAGGAAGTGGCATTTATATAAATGCTAAATATTATTACTGGCATCTCCAATGGACCTGAGGTCTGGAAGCCCTGAGTTTGAATTTGGCCTCAGAAACTTACTAGCTGTGTGATCCTGGGCAAGTCACTTAACCTCTCTCAGCCTTGGTTTCCTCAACTGTAAAATGGGGATATTACCAGCACCTACCTCCCAGGGTTGTCCTGAGGGTCAAATGAGATAATATTTGTAAAGTACTTAGGGAACCTTAAAGCATTATATAAGTGCTAGCTATTCTTATTTTTATCTGACCCTGGACAAATGATTTTGCTCTCCCACTGCTGCCCCCAGAGCCTTGGTTCTTCCATCTCACTTCCTTGCAGATCCTTCCGGAACCAATCAGTCTTCTCATTTCACATCTGTCTGATGTGAAGTCATCAATCAGTTTTCTGGTTTCTGGTTTAATATGTAAAATCTGAACCTGCTGATATTGCAGCTGCGGTGGCCTTGAGAACAAGCGAAAATGATAATAATACTATTTTTATGGTGCTTATTATATGGCAGGCACCAGGCTAGGTGCTTTACAATTATCTCATTTGATCCTCACGACAACTCTGGGAGGTAGGTGCTATTCTTATCCTCATTTTACAGACAAGGAAACTGAGGAAAGCAGAGGTGAAGTGACCTTCCCAGGGTCACATAGCTAGTAAATATCTGAGGCTGAATTCGAACTCAAGACTTCCTGACTCCAGGCCTCATGCTCTATCCACCACACCACCTGTATTTCCTAATATGTCTTCCTCACAATAACACTTCAAAGTATTATTATCCTCATCTCACAGATGAGAAAAGTCAGTCTCTGAGAAGTGACAAGACCTTCCCATGATCCCATAGGTAGTAAATGGCAGTGGCAGGATTCAGACTCCGGTACTCTGACTCGAAATCATTGGCTTACTCTACTATATCACAAGGCCTCCCACATGTCTAAAAACTTTAGCCCCCTTGTTGCTACACATAAAATACATACAATAAAACCTCACCAACATAGACTGACTGTGGGAAATATCCATCTGAAACAGACCTTTTTTAATGTGGCCTCATCACTTTGAAATATATGCAGCAAATCAAACTAGACCAAGTCTTGCTTAGGAAAGGTCTTTAGGGGGCCTGCTTTAATGACCAGATTAAAATGCTTTATAATTATTTGCATGTAAATGGAGGTTCTAAAGTGCTTGAGGGTGTTTGAAAATTGTTCTCTTGCTAGTTTAAGCATCATCCTTGCAATCTGGTTTACACAATTCTGTTTGCTTAACACACCCCTTTCTTTAAAGAAATTGGCATAGATTTCTAATCAGAAACAAGTGAATTAAAGAGGTGTATTACATTATCCATGCCTCTACCTGAAAGTTAGTTCAACATTGGACAGGGAGGGTCTAGACCAGGGGTGGGGAACCTCCAGCCTGGAGGCCACGTGTGGCCTTGTAGATCCTTAAGTGCAGCCTTTTGACTGAATCCAAATTTTACAGAACTCGTTCTAGAGAAACAGAGCCTCTTAAGACTGGATCCTGCCTAATGACAGAAAGCAAAGCAGAAACTTTGAATGGGAAATAGTATTCGTGCCTATGAAGGGAAGCCTTTATATGTGCCTGGTACATGCTGTTTTTCAGTCATTTTCAGTCATGTCCGACTCTTTGTGACCCCATTTGGGGTTTTCTTGGCAAGGATACTGGAGCAGTTTGCCATTCCCTCCCTCCAGCACTCATTTTACAGATGAGGAAACTGAGGCAAACAAGGTCAAGTGACTAGCCCAGGGTCACACAGCTAGTAAGTGTCTGAGACTGGATAGGGACTTGGGTCTTCCTGACTTCAGGTCTGCAGCTGCCCCAATTCATACCTGTTAAGAGTAGCTTTTATATGTGCCTGGCACATAGTAGGAGCTTAATAAAAGTTTGAGTGAACAATTGGTATGAGGAGCTCACCCTCTGAAACGCCGAAGCTTTAGGAATGAGAAAAACACAAACTAGACAAAGCCCAGTGGGGGATTGTAGGGAGGGGGTGGAGAACATGAGGGAACTGTGGGCTTTCATCTGCTTTTATTTTCATGTGGAATCATTGCTGATGAAGCTTCTTTTTTGGAGGTCAAGGTGGTCAGGGAGGATATTTTAACTAGTCTCATGTTATTGTAGCTGCTCCCTAAAATTGATTTGAAGGTCTTCAAAAATAAATATCCCAAGCCTTACTCAAAAGATGGTTCAAAACATATTTCCTCTAGATGGCTGGCTCAATGTATCTTCTCTGTGTATGTAACACATAGCTTCTTTCTCTTCTTTCTCTGCTTCTCCACCCCCACCCCCACCCCCAGCTGTCCTACAACCAAGTTGAGAATTGGGAAGTTTGTCTACTGTCCCTCCCTTTTATTAGTTCTTTTTCTATCTCAGTGATGCCCCTTCATTCCTTCTAGCATCCAACACCCTCTTTCCCCACTATGAAAATATGCCTTCAATAACTGATCTGATAATCTCTTTTACACTATTGTTTAACAAAATTGCATGCATTACTGGGGAGGGGGTACAATTTAGTATGTGTGTGACCTTGGGCTAGTCCCTTCTCTCCTCTCTGTTCTGTAAAATGAGGGAGTTGGACTAGGTGGCCTTTGAAAT
Organism: Phascolarctos cinereus; assembly: GCF_003287225.1. NCBI lineage: Eukaryota > Metazoa > Chordata > Mammalia > Diprotodontia > Phascolarctidae > Phascolarctos > Phascolarctos cinereus. Next base: position 39,328,074 of record NW_027556291.1, read on the forward strand.
CTCTTCCAACATTCTTCTACGGTACCATGCTGCCTCCCTAAATTTGTGCAAAAAGTCTTAAGCCAAAGGAACGACTCTATGGAATCGTTTAATTCAAACATCATCAGAAAGGGGTAGCGTTTCTTTTAAATGGGGAGCTTTACTGGTAACCCTAAAATCCCATTACTTGGGCAGTCAACCCTAAGGCTGGCCCTGCCCTCCATCCTTCAGTTGCATGTGGTCCTATGGGTCCTTGACTAATAATAACTCCCGCACTCTTAAGCTGGAGTGGGTTGTCTCTGATATTAAAAACTCCCATTTCCAAAATTCATTTGTGGGTTTGGGAACAACTAGAGTTTGGCTATGGACTGAGGAATTAGATCTAATAATCATACAGCAAATATGCAATTGTCGATATTAGTGCTGTCTCATATAGACTAGGCTAAGGGCCTGGGTGAAGGCAGGAGGGTAATTCTGAGAGCTTGAGAGGACCCCAGGAATTATAGCTTGGGACTGGAGGGGGCTGGGGTAATCAACCTTCAAGGAAAGCATTAAAAGTAGGAGCAGATGGCTTTGAGGAGGCTGTGATCAAAGACTGGAAGTTGGTTCTGTGCCCAGGACATTAGCAAAGATTGTTCAGGGGACTTCTGTGAGTAGAAGCCAGGGGCAGGAGTGGGGAGGGGCTTTGGAGAAAGCTGGGTCTACAAGTCCAGCATACTAGTCACTGCGGCACACTGCCTCCCACCAAGAGACACCAAGGTTGTATCACCAAGGACAGTCCCAAAGAATCACCAGGGGGATTCAAAGACATAGTGATCAAGAGTACTAAAAAAGATGAGTAGATAAGGCTAGGCGCAAGCCAGGGGGCATAATTTGATATTTTGACCCTCCTGGGATCTCACCACCATGGGCAACTCCTTCAGAGGTGTGGATTGAAATCCTGTCAATGCATTCTGTCACACTGGCATCACTCTTGTTCCAGTCTTCCCATAAATCCTGCACTGGGGATATGGCCAACACCAACAGGCTAGAGTCCTTCCTTTGAATCTTTTCATCTTCTGTAGACACTAGTATAAGGGCCCTCAGGCTGCCAAAATGTGGTGCCTTCTTCTGGTTACAGAACTGGTCCATCAGCAGATTAGCCAAGAAATACTAGAGAAAACTCAGGGTTTGGGGTAGGAGACAATGGGTCACAGATTACCCAAATTGAAAAAGACCCTATCAAAATCTAGGGAGAATAGGTTTTCTAGGCTGAAGTCTGCAAATCAGATTGAGGGACATTAGAGACAACTGCCCTGACCAGGCAGTTTCTGGCTGCCCTTTGATGAAGGTAAGCAGTATACCTCATAATCATAAATAATACTTATATAGTGCTTTAAGGTTTGCAAAGTGCTTTACATATATTATCTCACAACAACCCTGTCATGCAGCTAAGTAAGGATCTCAATGAGGTAGGATTAAACTTAGGTCATCCATACTCCAAGTTCAGTGACCTGTTCACCCACTACAACCAGCTCATTTGGTGAGGTCTCTTCTTTTCTCTAGGTGACTGACTGTATTTGGATGGGAATCAGGAGAAACAGGCTGAAGGGCTTCCAGCATCTTTCTCCACAAGACAGACCATTCTTACAATTGTCGGTAGATGTTCCCTCACAAGCTGACAGACGACAGAGAACTAGGGGTGGGCTGTGATGGTGAGGGGATGAGGAATTTGAGAATGGATTCCTGGTTACCAGAACAGGTTTTCAGAACTTGTAGTGAACACCGGGAATGACATTAACTCCCTGGATTAGAGAGAATTAGACCTTTTGTGAGTTTTTTGTCATTTTTGTTTGTTTGTTTGTTGTTTTTAGAGACAGAGAACTAACTGTTCAGGGGCTTAACTGAAACTTTTACTGCAGTCAGTGGCTGTGTCAGTCTGGAGGAGGTTAAAGGACCAACTCTCCTCACCCTATCTCCTGAATAGCTGAATCAGGGCAGACAGTCCTGAAACCTTGGAGAGAACAGAAAATTAAATTCTCCATTTGACCAAGTTTTCTTCAAATTAATGCCCTTTCTGGGTGTGGAATGGCAGTTCTGAAGAGTGCAGCTTATACTAAAAGCCAGCTCAGTAGAGAGCAGTCCTGCAGGAGGAGGGGGAGGGGGAAGGAACTGGGAGGAGGGGATGATTCCCAAGCTGTTTTGTCAATGACATTTTTCTGGAATGAAAGAGACCAGTGTCTTCTGCCTCCCAAGTGGCCAAGTGAAGGAGCCCCTGGACAATTGCCTCCACACCTCAGCTGAATGGTTGACATTCCAAAAGGCTCAAAGCTCCTTGTGGAAGCCTCAAGAAGCAGCCAACCCTCCCCCACTGCTGGGGGAAAGGTGGGGGAAGGAGACACTGCAGTCATGGGAAGACAAAGGAAGGAATAGCCAGCATTCCCTGGGGGGGGGGGCGGGGAGGCAGGAGGCTCCCAGGAGATGGGGAGCTGTACAAAGCAGGGAGAGGTGGTGATGAGCCAGGAGCAAGTCCAAAGGGCAGACAGGCATGACCCAAGCAGCCAGCTTGAGGGAGAGGGGACACAAAAAAGGCAGCATTTGTCAAAGACGGGGTGCAACTTGGAAACCTCAGTGATTCTATGACTGACTGATTCTAATGCATTTAGAGATATGATGGACAGAGTGCTGGACGCGGAGTCAGGAAAACCTGGGTTCAAATCCCACCTCCGACCTCTGACATACATAAAAAAATGTGTGACCAAGGGCAAGTCATGTAACCTCTTAGAGCTTCAATTTCCACATCTGTAAAATAAGGATAATAACAGAACCTACCTCACAGGGTTGCTGTGAGGCTCAAACATACATAAAGGGTTTTGCAAACCTCAATGTGCTATATAAATGTGAGTGATAATTATTATTAGACACTTTTCATTTTGATTGATTTTAAGGATTTCAAAGCTTTCCATTTTAAAATTTTCATTACTTCTTATAAACTGTATGTCCATTTAAGAAGAATTTATTTCTACAAACATCTAAGTTTCTCCTATGGACAAAGCATTGGGCTAGACACTGGGGAAAAAACAAAGTTTATATATGACATAATGCCTGCCCTCCTGAAGCTTGTAATTCAGTAACTATTTTATATATTTTATAGATAAGAAAAGTAAGATAAAAGCTTGCTAAGTGAACTGCTGCCCCCATGATTAATTCTTGGTCAGTAATTTGAGATCCCTTTCTACTCTGAGGTTCTGTGATTCTTTTAAAGCAATGCAGCCCCAAGAATCATATGCAAGTACCTCAGAAAGAACCTCTGGGAAGATAAAAGGCCCAGGGAAAAAGTGAGGAAAAGATTTTAAGCCCAGACCAAATACTCCCTTGCCTTCCAAACAAAAGTATTCACACCTGGCTCATTCTTTAATTTCCAGGGTTCCAGTCTGGTGCCAATTTTTAAGAAAATGGTTTCAAGAGCTTGAAGGGAGGAGGCACAGGCAGTCTCACAGTTACTCATTTGGGCTGTAAATATTCATTTACTCAAAACACAGTTATGCCTCTTTCCTGTCCACTGGCCCATCTGCTAGAGATCCTAGAGGATGCATTACAATATTCTATTAAAATGGACTCATTGTCAAATAATATGGACTCTAACAAAGTAATAGCTAACATTTCAGCACTACGCCTTTATCACTACTACATCAAACCATGGCTTGCCACTTCATTTCTTTCCAATTCTGGTACCTGTAACCACGGCAACATACACTGAAACCTTTCATGCAGAATAGCACTGACAAGGACCCTACCAGTACAAATAACCGAGTGGGAAAAGGAGAGGGGTAGCACAAGTAGATAGCTGTGGAAATTAAAAGTGAATGACAAGAAAACAACTACAAACAGGTACCTCACTTGGGGCTTCCTCCCAGTCCATGAATGAGCTAGAGAACCCAATTTTATTTGTTTTTCTATGTTCTGATACCTAATGAACTATTCATTAATGGCTATCATCTCAATAGATGAGTGGAATGGAAATCAGAAAAAAAGAAGTTGTTTTTGAGGGAAATTCAATTATCTTGTTATCATCTCTCACCCAATAGTTCTAGCTTGCATTTAACTGCTCAGCCATTTAGAGACTGAGCTGCAGAAAAGTGCACCTGAAGTAGCATACACTGTAAACAAGGGCTCCTAAAAGGCAAAGGATCATCTGTTGCAGAGGAAATCCTTCCTGTCCCTTTCCCCATTAACCAATTAGAGTAATTACATAGATGATGATTTCCTCTTTTTCTCTTTTCTTTTAAAGGCCCCAATTGTGTTCTACTTGGGAAAAGAGCTTGCCAAGATCTCAACTCAGGGAATTAAATCTATAAAAGGCCCATCACTTTCACAGCCTACATTTTTATTAACATTTTTTCAGAACCTCAGCACTGCCACATTTTTTTATTTTTACAACTGGGTCTATCTCACCTGGTATAGAAAAGCAGCATCTACCCAGTGATAACAGGCAGAGGAACTTTGATCTACTCTGTTTCCACCTGAATGGGTTAGCCCCTCTTTATGCAGCCCCCTCCTGAAGGTTCGTTTTATTGCCACCATGACTTAGTAAAGATACCAGATTGTCTTTGGCCCTACTCTGGCTCAGGATTCTGGAGCTCAAGAGAGCCACCAGCCTCAGTCTTGCCAGTAGCAGGGATTAAGCCATGAAGTGTCACACCCAGCTGCACATTTTGTCATTTCTGTGGAAGGGGAGAAAGGAAAGGCCCTATATTTGCTTCAACTTCAATGGCTCTAAGCTTCTTTCATACCAAATGAGCATGTGGCCTCAGAAAACTGCCTTCTAAATGTTTGTAGTCAATGTTTGTTAATAGTCAAAATAAGTTATCCATTTTATTAAGGGCAACATTTTCTTCTGTTCTGCTGTGCAAAGCATATATGATTTCAAATTGTTCTGTGTCTCCTTCCCCCACCTTCCCCCCATTTTAATAGAATCAGAAAGAAGAAAACTAAGCTAATTCTACAGGGTGGGGGTGACACGGAGGACAATTCCGCTATTAAATATGTATTATGGATCTCTGTTGGACACCCTATACTAGATTGCAATGCCAACTCCTGCTGTCAGCCAAAGCAGGTCTGAACAAGGGCTAAAGAGCAACACAGCTGCCCACTGAGAATTTTTTTCTCAACCAAAAGGCAATGATTATGACAAATTATTACATAGCTGCAAACAACTTAGCCAAATTTAATTTATTTCTGCATGTCATATTTTTCTAGTCCTTCAATTGAGCAAATCAATGATTTTAATGAATGTATGTGTTTAGGTATGTGTGGGGGGGTGTTTTATGCATGCATATAGACATACAAAATAATATTTCACTTAGCTGGAGGTCGATTTATCTGGAACATAATTCAGAACTAGGAAGACAGAAATGGCCTCAGCCAATTTACTCCGCTTTCATATGCAATTTTAACAACATAACTACCTGTTTTTTTCCAATCCTTGGAAATTTGAAAAAATGGCAGATTTAAAATTAGTGTCTATGTTGAAACCTGGACTGTTAACTACCTGTGTGACCTTGGGCAAATTTACTTCCTTCTCTGGGTCTCAATTTCCTCAATCAATAAAAATAGAGTATCAACACTAATTGATTTCTAAAGTTTCTTCCAATTCTAAATCCTATAGCTAGATATTCTATAAGCTCCTCTCCATTTCTAAGATCCTATGTAAACTTAGACTCCAAAGACTGAATTTTATTGTTAAAGTGTGAAAATGGCAATCCAGAACTTTCATTTCATTAGCGACCCCGAGGAAGCAGTTAATTCGGGAACTTGAGACTATGTTCACATGGTGCCAAAGTAACCATCTAAGGAATGGGAAATTGAATCAAAGCAGATGTTGAGCCTTGTGTGGCTGAAATCAGCTATTTGGTTGGTGGCTTTTTTGTTTGTTTTCTTTTTTTCCCCCAACAATGAACTCAGTCAGACTGCTGAATATGTTGAAACAGCCTGAAAGTCCTGACAGTAGGTGGACAAAAGCTGGAACCAAGTGTCTGTATGCAGTCTGTACTCCCTAGCATCCTCGGATGTTCCTCTATACTAAAAGGTAGCAAAGGGTAAGGGTAATAGACTGCAAGTTGGGCTTGAAGTTAGGAAGACCGAGGTTCAAACCCTGACTTTGGCACTGACTACCTATGTGACTGAGCAAGTGACTTAATTTCTTCGAGACTCAAATGTCTCATCTGTAAAACAAGAGTAATATTAATAATTCTAGTACTCATATTATGAAGTAATTTTGAGGATAAAACAAGATAATGTATGTAAAGTGAATGCTACATCAATATCAGTTATTACTCTTCTCCCTCCCTCCAAGTAAAGCCCTTGAGGGCAAGGGTTATTTTGTTTTTGTCTTTCAATCTCCAGCACCTGGCACATAGTCGGTATTTAATACATGCCTCCTGAGTTCTGCGGGTTTGGGGGGTGCAGACTGTACTTGTGATTTTATTAGTATGAGGAATTCCCAATGAGGAAGCTCCTTCTACCAATGTATACGGGCACCACCTCTATACCTTGTGGTCTTAGAAAGTTGACTGAGGCACTAAGAAGTCTTAGTGATTTGCCCAGGGTCACCCAATCAGTACACACCTTCCTGACTCTGAGACCAGCTCTCTATTATGCAACCCTACCTAAGTGGTTTTTGCAAGAAATAAAATAAAATCCTATAGGAGTGAGTTCCATGGGGGTAAGCTAAGAAAATAGAAAAACTATTTCATTTGGTGTCATTTGTATTTTGCTTCTGACCTTGTTTTGTCCTAAAGGAGGTGCTTATCACATTCTTCCTTATCTTTATACATGTTGTGTCCCTGCTCCACCCAAGTAGATATTAGCTCCATGAGGGCAGGCCCTATTTTTCATTTTCCATCTTTGTATTCTTAGTGTCAGCATGTAATAAATATGAGCTGAATTTTATTGAGTTAAATTCCTATTCACTATAGGATAGGGAAAAGAGGTGTATGAGCAAAATCATCTGCCCCACTCTCAGTCTGGCACCATCAAATTCTAAAGGTGAAGGAATGTTAAAGACTCTTAATATTTTGCCCTGTTTTCAGGGGATCATTGTTCCTCTAAAGATCTCCTCTGATGTTACATTACAGTATGAAGGTCAGCATGAGTATCCACAGACTTCAACAGCAGAGAGCAAAGCTGAATTTTTAAGGCTTGTTGAGTAGAAAAGGGACTTCTACTTGGCCTCAGAAGGCAGAAGTTGTACCAGTGAATGGAGGTTACAGAAACACAGGAAGAGGTTCCTAACATTTGAAGTTGTCCAAGAATGGAATTTCTGGCTGATGAGTGTGAGACAAAAGAGGGAGAATCCAGGAAGGCTCCATGGAAGAGGTGACAATGGATCTGGATCTGCAAAGATGGGTAGGAGTAACAGAAATATGTAATGACCTCATTATAATCATTAGAAATGTCCAGGGGTGGCAATTAAAGAATAATATTCCAACTGGCAAAAGGCTCAATATATGTGTGTATGTATATATGTAAAAAGACATATGTTTGTATGTATGTGTATATACATTTATTTACTATTTCACTATCTTTGCTAGAAAGGGAAACATAACTGAAGAATCCCTAGAACTAAGGACTTTTATTTATTTATTTACTTTTAGATGAGGCAATTGGGATTAAGTGACTTGCCCAGAGTCACACAGCCAGCAAGTGTTATGTGTCTGAGATTGGACCTGAACTCAGGTCTTCCTGACTCCAGGGCCGATGCTCCATCCACAGCACCACCCAGCTGCCCCAGAACTAAGGACTTTTTGATTGACGCTTTCTTTAGTGATCTAGATATGAGAACTCCAATAGAAGATTCTGCCTCCCCAGCAGTTATATACTCCATTTAAAACTCTGAGTAACACATTACTACCAGATCTTTTGGGACACAGCATTTTCTTCTTGGAAGCCCATTAAGAGAATCAGAGCCTTATCTTGGCATTAGTTGGGCTGAATAGGGGTTCTATGTTCCACTGACCTGACTGTTGAGGATAGGCAATAGCAAAATAGCATCAGGCAATCACAGAATTAAGCCTGCTTGAGAGATCATCTTGCCCAACCCCTTCAATTTATAGGTAAGGAAATTAGGGCCCAATGAAGGGAAGGGACTCTTCCAAGATGGTTCTTGGCTTGTTAGGCTTTTTTAGGTGGTTGGTTGGTTTTGGTCTGGATATGTGAATTCATCAGGTTAGACTCCCAGGGTGTAAATTCCCTCCACTGATACAGATAAGCAACTCTAAGAGGTTAAATGACTTGCCCAAGGTCACAAAACAAACCTGTGTCAGAGACAGGACTTAATCTCAGGCCTTCATAATTCCAAAGTTGGCCCCCAACCCTTGGACCACAACACCTCTCCTCTCAATGTCACATGGATACGATATGGTTGAGTCAGGGCTCTTAACCAGATCACCTTCTTTCCACGGCATAATGAATAGAGTAATGGATTTAGAGCCAGGGGACCTAGGTTTGAATCCTGAATTTGCTATTTAAGTATCTGCATGACTGCAGGTGAGCTGTGTCAGACTCTAGGTCCATTTTCTTATTTGCAAACTATGGAGGTTGGGCTAGAATAGGGGGTCTTCACCTTTTTTGTGCCATGAAGAGTCTGCCGAAGTCACTGCACCCCTTCTCAAAATAATGATTTTAAATGCGTACAATAAAAGATATCATGTGACAAAGGGAACAAAAGGTTAGTGAAAATAACAAGGAATTTTTTTTCCCATCCAAGTTCATAGACCCCCTAAAACCTATTCATAGTCCATGGACTCCAGATTAAGGACCCCTGGGCTAGATGACCTCTTAATGTCCTTTCTAGCGCTATAACTATGACTCTATGACTTCAAGTGCCCCATTAGAGTTCACTGGGAATTGTTTAGCTGAAACATTCTCTCTCTCTCTCTCTCTCTCTCTCTCTCTCTCTCTCTCTCTCTCTCTCTCTCTCTCTCTCTCTCTCTTTCTCTCTCTCTCTCTTTCTCTCTCTCTCTCTTTCTCTCTCCCCCTCCCTCCCTCTCTCCTTCTCCCTCTCCCCTCTCTCTATACATATATACATATACACACATATATACATATATATGCTGCATGCATATACAGTGTGTATATATATGTGTAACACTCTAGATATAGATTATCCAAAATATCATTATAGATATAGATCTATTCCTCCTCTGTACATGCTTACAAAGTAATAGCATTGGTGTTCCTAAACCTAGCACATAACCCTGGACTTTGGCAGCACAAGGGAACACCCTATGTGGAAGCTATCACCACCAGTGCAGACCCCAGCCCATCTAGAACCTAATAGTAAGATTTAGGGATAAGGTAGGATTTAGGGTTGCCTGAAGGACCTAGAGGTTAAATGATTTACCCATGATTCCATGGGTAGTGTCAGTGACAGGACTGAAAAGCAGGTCTCCCTGACTTTAGGCCCAGCACTGTGTCTATTCCACACAGACTACCTCACTTGAACTAAAAGCCACTTTATCATTGTTTACAGCATGTAATGGGGAGATGAATGTAAATTCATATAGGTGCATCTCACCGCAACTCTGATCACCCCTTACTTCCCCAACTCTGCTGAACTGCTGCCAGCACTTATTCCACAAAAACTCACCTCCTGCTCTTTTTTTACCACCCACTTTATAGAACGGCTAAACACGAAATAGTCCAGTCTCTTTCACCTTAGCTGGCTCCCTTAACTCCCACCTCTACCCCTCTTCAGAAACTCCAGGGAGGATCAGCAGCTGTTGAATCTGGTTGCTTTCCCATTGATGCAGAGCTTAGAGGAAGCATCCCAGGGGGGATCTCCCATGCACAAGAGATGCAAGGCAGGCGTTATTGTACCCACTTCTACTCCCATTCTGTGTCATGGCCTACTATGCCAGCAGGTATACACTACCTACATAGCACGCTGCAAGTTACCTTTTGGAGAGGACCTACCAGAATATTATATCTGAAATCTTAATGGGAAAATGAACAGGCAATTGCCCACTGTGCAGACCTTAACAAATCCAAAGTCAGAGCCCATGGCCTTCCTAACATGACCGAGTAAGGAGGACTTACAGCAGGGTTGCACTACAACTGTGTAAAAAGAACAAGGCTTTGGGGAATGGGGTCACATGAGACCATCACCTTGCTGCCACTTCCACAGATTGGCTTCTAATACTGTACTGCCCTGGCCCAGCCTTTGATCTACATTCACTCAAATTGTAATTCAAACCCTGCCTCTCTTTGCTAAAGATTATGAAGTTTGGGGCAGGAATGCAGGTAGTATTTTCATTACTCCTATTGATGGAGGCAAGAACCCGGAAGTCGGCAGATATGGTAAGCAAACAACTACTTAAGGAAATCGTGCCCAGGAATCAAATTTGGATTTCTGTAACATGGCTTAAGATAATGGAATGACAGGGACAGAGTACACATGACAAAGGCTGGTAAGAATGTAATTAATTGTCTAGAGTCTCAGAAATTTAATTTTTTAAAAAGCCTTTAAACTCTTAAGGAAGGAAAGGGAGAAAACTGTCCATGCTTATCAACCAAATTCAAAATGCAGTCAAATAGGAAGAAAAATAGAAGTAGAGACCCAGAAAAATTCACAGGAAAGACAATTCAAAGAAGGAGTCGGCAATAAAAACCTATAGTCCTAGCTGTCTACATGCCACTCCACCAAGTTTTGGTAACAAGCAAGGCAACCCAGAAATATTAACCCTGAGAGAGAAATTTGATCTCATAGTCATCAGTAAGACTTCAGAGGGATGAGACCTATGACTAGGAGGAGGCTATGGAAGGAATGGCATAGGTAAAGCAGGGAGTAGAAGCCAAAGAGTGCTGTACTTTAAGGACATATACTCGTTGCAAATTAAAGTATTTTTTCACTTTTTTTCTTGCTTTCTTTGCAATATAGCTAATATGGAAATATATTTTATATGATTTCTCATGTATAAGTGATTTCATATTGCTTGCCTTCTCAATTGGGTGCAGAAGGGAAAGAATTTAGAACTCAAGTTTTTAAAAAGAATGTTAATAATAAACAATATTTTTAAAAAGAAAATTAAAAGAAAAAGAAAGTATATGTGAAGAAATCTAGGAACCAGAGGGGTTCAGTATTAATTGACCAATATCAATTGACAAAGAATTATTAAGCACCTACTATGTGCTGGATCTTGGGGGATACAAATACAATAAATTAAACAATCCTTATTTGCAAAGAGCTTGAAGTCTAATTGTAGAGAGTGTTTGGGCGATGATCAACAGAGACAGAAATAGAACTGATATCTTCAGAAGGGCATTATTGCCTAACATCAGAGCTGTAAGTTCTGCCTTTGGCTATATCAAGGTCTGAACATGGACAGAAAGAAAAAAAATCTGGAAACAAATTAAAGTCTGGCATGCTGCTTCCTGTCTATGGGCAAAGAGGCGGTGGACAGTAGGTGGGGAATGAAGCATACATTTTCAGAACTGGCTGATGTGTTCATCTGATTTGCTCAAATGACCTTATTTGTTACAAAGGAGTGTTTCTGGGTGAGAGAATCACTGGGAAGTGACAGGTTTTTTTAAGGGTATCAACAAAACATTGTCTTATTTTGTTTTGATTTTAAATAAAAAACTTGTCAGACTTAGAAGTTCATGGAGTCTATTTACCTGGCTTTTCAAGGAGCAAGAGCATTATCTAGAAAGGCAATGTTTTTCTCTGTAGGCACATTGGACTAGTTTATCTAATTCTATTTTTAAATAAGTAAAAAAAAATTATAATGTCTCTTGCAACTATTTTTCCATCACTTGTAAATTAATATCCATGAGGTCCAATAAATAAGGCACTAGGTCCTATTGCTTGCTATAAAACATACCTTTAAGTAAAAAATATTATACAGATGGGAATAAAAATCCTGACATGAGGGTCTCCATCTCCTGCTCCCTGCATCTCTCAGTCTCTCCCTCTTCACCACCCTGCCCCAGAGCAGAGTAGCTAAGCCTTAATGAAAAGTTGGAAAGGTGCCAAGGGGAATTGCTTTTGTGGTTCTTACTCTCACTAACAAAAGAAAGTGTTTGCTGGAGTGGAAATGATGGAAACCTTTGAGGCAGTGACCATACCACCTTACAATGTACGATAGAGATGGAGAGGGTAAGGAGACACAATCTTAGTGCACTTTGGACTTTAGGAGAGGAGATTTCAAAAGGGTTCAGAGAAAGGATAGGTAGGATCCCATTTGACTTTAGACTCTACAGGGGAAGCCAATCCTGAAGGACTGGAAAGCTTAAGAATAATAATAGCTAACAATTATACAGTGCTTTGAGGTTTGCAAAGCACTTTCCTCATATTATCTTATTTGAATGAAATTCTAAAGACACAAAGAAGATGAGTGGGGAGAAAAGTTCTCCAAAGAGACTAATGTGGGACACACATGGAACAAGGTAGATTCTTTAAAGACATTTAGGGAACGTGGAAGGTGATTGGTAATGTTAGCTAAATAAGACAATGTGGCAAAGTCTTAAAAGAATAGTGTCAGAATGAATTGAGGCTGGCAAGGAATTCTAAGGACAAACCAGTGGGAGGGGCCTTTTAAGGCTATGTTGGAAAAAAGAGAAAGGAAAAAGGGATAGGGCCACTCCTTGGTAGGACATGGTACAATGAAAATGGGCGTACAAAGGAAGACAGAACTTCTCAGAGCTTATTTTGTTTTTATTTTCTCAGTGTACTAGAAAGGAAAGAATGAAAATAACTGAAAAGAAATCAATTTGTCATTCTGCAGTTTTCAGTCGTGTCTGACTCTTTGTGACCCCATTTTGGGGTTCCCTTGGCAAAGATACTGGAGAGGTTTGCTATTTCCTTCTCCAGCTCATTTTACAGATGAGGAAACTGAGGCAAACAGGGTGAAGAGACTTGACCAGGGTCACACAGCTAGTCAGTGTCTGAGGCTAGATTTGAATTCAGGAAAATGAGTCTTCCTGACTCCAGGTGGGGCTCTTTATCCATTACACCACTCAATACTGGAGATAAAGATAGAGATAATAAGAGAGGACCCATGCCTTTGATAAGTGCAGGTCACCATCCCCTATGAACTATATCCTGGATTACTAAAATATATCCCTCCCCCCCCCAAAAAAAAACCCTAGTGGATATAATTGCTGACCCACCATCACAGAGCTTTGAAAGATCCCTGCCCCTGGAGATTGTTGTAATCATTATCATAAAGCAGTGTTGTTGTTGTTGTTGTTGTTTTTTTGTGGGGAATATGATAGCCAAACCAAAGGGACTGTCCAAGTTATTTACTGGTACCTAAATATTTGATGGCATATGATTGCCATATTAAGTGAAATGATGGTCCTGGACTTCATGCCATTGTTTCTATGCAGAAATTTTTGTTTGGTACCATATTTGTTGTAATTGGTGGTCATCTGTCATTTCCTTAAATCAATAAGGATGATAGGAATGAAGTACAAGAAAGAGAACCTGAGCCTTGGAACTGTCGTCAACACCTTAGGATTATCTAGACAATCACTACAATGAGAGAATATGGACAAGATCCTTAGTACTACACAGAGGAATAACGTTACAGTCAGGGGTGTACTGGAACAAGTTCCTATCGGCTCCTGAAAGCTGATTGTTAAATTTTCAGTGTTGGCATTTACGTCTCAGAAATGAGCAAATGCTGCAAATTGAGGTTTGATTTATTGTTTGGTGGGTTGTCTAGACTTAAAGTGATGGAGGAAAATGTTAGTAATGCTGATTAAACTTAAAAGTGCTTTGTGTACATTTTTTTTGTTTCTTTGGGGGGTTTTTTGGGGGGGCAGTGTTTGTTTTTCCTCAGAGAGCCAATTGTTATACATTTTCCAGGAATCATTTCATTCAGTTAAAATCAACAAATATTTATTAAGGTCATACTATAGGTGGTGCAATGGATAGAGCACCTAGCTTGGAGGGGCAGCTAGGTGGCACTGCAGTGGATAGAGTGTCAGGCCTAGAGTCAGGAAGACTCATCTTCCTGAGTTCAAATCTGGCCTCAGATACTTACTAGCTGTGTGACCCTGGGCAAGTCACTTTACCCTGTTTGCCTCAGCTGCCTCATCTGTAAAAATGAGCTGGAAAAGGAAATTCCAAACCACTCTAATATCTTTTCCAGGAAAAACCCCAAATGCAGTCACAAAGATAACTGAACAACAATATACTTCAGAGGCCATGTTACATAGTGGGCAGAGATTTGGCTTTGGAGCCAGCAAGACGTGAATTTAAAATCCTGCCTCTGACACATACTGGCTGTGTGACCCTGGGCAAATCACTTAACCTCTCAGTGCCCTAGGCAACTCTCTAAGACTCTAAGTTACAAATGACTTATTAATCTGCATCAGCGGTATTTGTAGTCTAAGAATTACCTATACAAAAGAAATCACAAATCCAGACCAAAGCAACTAAGAGAATCTCAACTGGGGAAGGGTATCTATCTGAAAATGCCTCATGGAGGAGAGGGCACATGAGCTGTGCTTTGAAGGAAGCTAGGGATTCCACAAGTCCAAGGTGAGTGAGGAGTACCTTCTGGTCAGACTTGGGCAATGAAGACAAAGGATGGAACGGCTAATATAAGCGTGTAGTGGAAAATCTGTCATGTAGGAGCTTGTGACTTTGGACAAGTTGCTGAACCTCTCTATGCCTCAGTTTCCTCATCTATAAAATGAGGTGATTGGACTCAGCCTCTTAAGGCCCCTTCCAGCTCTAAATCAATGCTATTATAATCCTTTCCCTTCCATACACCTCAGTTTCCCCTTCTATAAAATAAGGGAGTTAGGCCAGGTGACCTCGAAGCTCTCTATAATCTCTTCGTGCCGTGATGTTCTGTGATTCTATTGTCTCATCTTGAGCTCAATATTGAGCTGGGTTCATTAGTGTTTGAATACTGGGCTTTAGAGAACCCCAGGCCCTGGGAGTGTAGTTGAGTATTTTGATAGTGAAAAAAGCATTCAGTGATTGAATGGTCTATTACATGCATTAGACTGATCTGAATCAGGGCATGCACAGCAGATGGAAAAACCATCAGGACCATATTTTTTTTTCTAAAATTCTATACCTCTGCAGTACATAATGGTCAATGAGCCCAAGTAATTAAAAATAACAAAACCCCACTTGGATAAAATGGCATCATTTAAATCTATACAGCAGGCAGGTCAGAGAAAACGCAAGCGAGGCACACTTTGTGCGAACCCATACTTAGCACTGATTTCAAGGATTTATCCATCTAATGAAACAGATGCTTCTATACAAAGGAGTCATCGAATTGCTTCTCCCTCCCCCAGCCCCATGCTAAAGTGTCCATCTCTCTTGTAAGCAGCTCTTCTTCATAACAATCTATGAGCTCCAGTTTCCCCTATTTTGAGGAGTGTATAAGGTCAGATGCATGGGAGAGGGTGAAACAAAAGTCTTGTTTCCTAGATCAGAGCGGTGCTTTGTGTGTGCGTGTGTTTCCACACCTCAGTCTCTGCTGTCCCACATTGCTGAATGGCTATACCTCTGAAAAGGGGAGAACCAGGCCCTGTTTACAACACATGGCATCCCAACATAAGAAGCTCAATAAAAATGGCTCCTACGTGGATAGTGCTTTCCAGTTATCAAAGCCTTCACTACCATTGTCTCATTGGATTCTCACAACAACATAGGAAGGTAGGCAGCGTGAGCATTCTGTTCCCTGTTTTATAGATGAAGCAATTAAGGCTCAGAGGGGTTCAAAAGAAGGACGTACAATAGCAAGAGTGCTGTGTGACCTTGGGCAGGTCATTCCTTGGTTCTTACTTTCTTCATTTGCAAGATAAGAAGGTTGGGCTAGAGGAGCTCAAAGGCCCCTTGGCCAGCTCTAGACCTCTATAATCCAGACACCTCCAGAGAGGCATCATTAGTAAGCGACAGAAACAATGGGCTTCAAAGTCCACTGCTCTTTCTGAGTCTGGGAAGGGAAGGGTATGAAGTAGCATTGGAAAAGGAGGTTGGATCCAGATGGTGGAGGGCTTCAGATGCCAGGGTAGGGGGTCTGTATTCTACCCTGAAGGCAATAGGGGGCCACTGAAGCTTCTGAGCAAGGGAATAACAGTGTCTGAGGGTGTCTTAAGAACATTGTTTTGGCAGCTGTGTGTACTATGGATTGGCAATGGGAGAGACTGGAAGTAGAGATGCCAATTAGGAAGATCTTATGATAGTCAGGCTGAGAGGTGATGGGGACCTGAACTAGGGGGTTGTTGCTGTGGGGGTGAACAGAGCAGATGTGAGAGGTACGGTAGGGGTAGAATCGATTGGATACAGGGGAAAGGGCCAAGGAAGAGTCAAAGATGGCTCCAAGATTTAGAATGGGTGACTGGAAGATGGTGGTGGCCTCAGTAGAAATAGAGAAATTTAGAGGAGTGGCAGATTTCAAGGGTAAGGAGGGAGCAGACAATAATCAGTGCTGGTTTGGATCTGAAAATCAGGACAGAAATAAATGTTCCCATTAGATTTTTTTCCTTGCCTTATCTAGATAGGGGAAGGGGGAAATGAAGTAGAATTGTCAGACTCTCTCCATCTTGGGTGCTGAAGATCAGCTGACAAGTTATAACAAAGCCCTCACCATCCCAAAGCAAAGATTGGAAAAGGAACATCAGAAATTTTGTTTTCCTTATAGGCTTATTAAAATGAAAGGAGCAAAAGATCATGCTTTTAACTAGCTTGTTTCTTAAACAGTACTGGTTTGTAGGAAATACTAAATGGCTTTCCTGACAAATCACTTTGTTGGTTTCAGAGTGTGTATGGATTCTGGTGTGGACACTTCCATTTGAATCTGAGGTCCCTGGAGTGGCATTTGTGGGATGCCAAAAATAGAAATAAGTGTTCTGGGGGGAGCTGCTATAGACCAATGGATGGGGGGAAAAGGCTCCCACCATGAAGCTACCACCAAGGGAAAGGAAATTAAAACAATAATTAGGAATTATTTTGCCCAACTATATGCCAACAAATTTGACAATCTTAGTGAAATAGATACATATTTACAAAAATATAAATTGCCCAGATTAACCAAAGAGAAAGTAAAATACTTAAATAACCCCATCTCAGAAAAAGAAATTGAACAAGCCATTGATGAACTCCCTAGGAAAAAATCTCCAGGGCCAGATGGATTTACATGCGAATTCTATCAAACGTTCAAAGAACAATTAATTCCAATACTATATAGACTATTTGGGAAAATAGGTGAAGAAGGAGTCTTACCAAATTCTTTTTATGATACAAATATGATGTTGATACCTAAACCAGGAAGAGTCAAAACAGAGAAAGAAAATTACAGACCAATTTCTCTAATGAATATAGATGCAAAAATTTTAA
Organism: Phascolarctos cinereus; assembly: GCF_003287225.1. NCBI lineage: Eukaryota > Metazoa > Chordata > Mammalia > Diprotodontia > Phascolarctidae > Phascolarctos > Phascolarctos cinereus. The sequence goes on from NW_027556291.1 coordinate 39,345,400, forward strand.
ACAAAATATTAGCAAATAGATTACAGCAACTTATCACAAGAATAATACACTATGACCAGGTAGGATTTATACCAGGAATGCAGGGTTGGTTCAATATTAGGAAAACTATCAGCATCATTGAGCATATCAACACCAAAACCAACAGAAACCACATGATCATCTCAATAGATGCAGAAAAAGCTTTTGATAAAATACAACACCATTCCTATTAAAAACACTAGAAAGCATAGGTATAAATGGAGTCTTCCTTAAAATAATAAATAGCATCTATCTAAAACCTTCAGCAAGCATTATATGTAATGGGGACAGCTAGAAGCATTTCCAATAAGATCGGGGGTGAAACAAGGATGTCCATTATCACCACTGTTATTCAATATTGTACTGGAAATTAGCTTTAGCAATAAGAGAAGAAAAAGAAATTGAAGGCATTAGAATAGGCAAAGAAGAAACAAAGCTATCACTCTTTGCAGATGACATGATGATATACTTAGAGAATCCTAGAGAATCAAGTAAAAACTACTTGAAATAATAAACTTTAGCAAAGTTGCAGGCTATAAAATAAACCCACATAAATCATCAGCATTTCTATATATTACCAACAAAGCCCAACAGCAAGAGATAGAAAGAGAAATCCCATTTAAACTTACTGTAGACATTATAAAATATTTAGGAGTCTACCTCCCGAAAAAACCCAGGAACTCTATGAACACAATTACAAAACACTTTTCACACAAATAAAATCAGATCTAAATAATTGGAAAAACATCAGTTGCTCATGGGTAGGCCGAGCTAATATAATAAAAATGACAATCCTACCTAAGCTAATTTACTTATTCAGTGCCATACCAATCAAACTACCAAAAAATTATAGAGTTAGAAAAAATAATAACAAGATTCATTTGGAAGAACAAAAGGTCCAGAATATCAAAGGAACTAATGAAAAGAAATGCAGGGGAAGGTGGCCTAGCAATTCCAGATCTTAAATTGTATTATAAAGCAGCAATCATCAAAACTGCTTGGTACTGGCTAAGAAATAGGGAGGTGGATCAGTGGAATAGGTTAAATATGCAAGACACAGTAGTCAATGACTATAGTAATCTATTATTTGATAAACCCAAAGACCCCAGCTTCTGGGATAAGAACCCACTCTTTGAAAAAAAATGCTGGGAAAACTGGAAAAGAGTATGGCAGAAACTAGGTAGACCAAATCTCACACCATATACCAAAATAAAGTCAAAATGGGTTCATGACTTAGATATAAAGGCTGATACCATAAGTAAACTGGGAGAACAAGGAATAGTTTACCTATCAGATCTATGGAGAACAGAAGAATTCATGACCAAACAGGAGATAGAGAACATTATGAAAAGCAAAATGGATCATTTTGATTGCATTAAATTGAAAAGTTTTTGCACCAACAAAGCCAATGCAACTAAGATTAGAAGGAAGGTAGAAAACTGGGAAAGAATTTTTACAACAGTCTCTCTGATAAGGGCCTCATTTCTAAAATATATAGAGAATTAAGACAAATTTATAAGAAGACAAGCCATTCCCCAATTGATAAATGGTCAAAGGATATGAACAGACGGTTCTCAGATGAAGAAATTAAAGCCATCTATAGTCATATGAAAAAATACTCTAAATCATTATTGATTAGAGAAATGCAAATCAAAACAACTCTGAGGTACCACATCACAGGAAAATGATAAATGTTGGAGAAGATGTGGGAAAACTGGAACACTAATGCATTGTTGGTGGAGTTGTGAAATGACCCAACTATTTTGGAGAACAATTTGCAACTATGCCCAAAGGGCTATGAAAATGTGCACTTCTAGGGTTGTATCCCAAAGAGATCATACAAAAATATTCATAGCAGCAATTTTAGTGGTGGCAAAGAATTGGAAATTGAGAGGATGCCCATCAGTTGGGGAATGGCTGAGCAAGTTGTGGTATATGAATGTTATAGGACACTATTGTGCTATAAGAAATGATGAACAGGCTGACTTCAGAAAAACCTGGGAAGACTTGTTTGGTCTGATAATGAGTGAAGTGAGCAGAACCAAGAGAACACTGTACACAATAACAGCCCTGTTGTGGGATGACTAATATTGATAAACTTAACCCTTCTCAGCAATGCAAGATCTAAGACATCTCCAAAGGCCTTGTGATGGAAAATACTATCCACATTCAAAGAAAGAACTATGGAAGTGAATTGCTATCTTTTTTTTCTCTACTGTTGAGTTTTGTTTCCTCTTTCTGGTGTTTCCTCCTATTGGTTTTAATTTTTACTTATAACATCACTAATGTGAAAATACGTTTAATAGGAATGTATAGCCTATATCAGATTGTGTGCTGTCTTGGGGAGGGTGGTGGGGAAGAAGGGGGAGAAAAATTTTAAACTCAAAAGCATATGGAAGTGATTGTTGATAAATCAAAAGAAATTAATAAAAGAAATTAAAAAAAGAAAAAGAAAAAGGCTCCCACCAATCTTTACTTCTTCATCAAAATGTGTCAGTTCTCATGGTGTAAGCATCTTTCTCTTCTACCATAGGAGAAAGGGCAGAATCCCCAACTTCAACTCCCATCAGCAAGGAGAGAGGCAATGGGGGTGCAGTGGTCAGATGGTTGGATTTGGAGGTAGCAAGTTCAAACCCTTTGTTTAGTACTAGTGGGACCCTGGGCAAGTCACTGCCCTAAAACATGTCTGTAACCAGCTCCTAGAGATTGATCTACTCAGTCACAGAGGGGTTGGAATCTGTGTTGGTAAAGGGAGTTCCCACACTTGCAAAATCCCAGAGCCTTTCCTTCTTCATGTATCACAGGCTCCCAGCTCTAAAGCTGCAAATGACCTCAGAGGCCATTCAATGCCACCCGTCATTTAACAAAGGGGGAAACCGAGAGAAGTGAACTGAATAAAGACGAAAAGATCACCAATTAAGTTAGAAGGAGACTCAGAGGCCATCTAGTACATTTAACAGACAAGGAAACTAAGGCTCCAAATGGAAAGTGACATGCCCAAGGTCACACAGGGAGTAAGCAGCCACAGGCACAATTTGGTCCCTGGTCCTCTGACTGCTCATCAGAAGGACATGCCTTGCTTGTACTTCTCTTACAATACTTGCACGAAGAGCCCACAGGTTCAAATAAACAGTCCAGTTACTAAAATATTCTCATGCCCTCGGGTAGAGGCAGTTCTCAGGGTGGTGAAAGGAGTTCTGGAAGTTCCCAGGGGCTTCAAGAATGCCTTACTAAAGTCCCCAGAGTCACTGTTTTATTCTTGTTCTCCAAGATGTCTACCCCTGGCCCCAAATCAATTGGCCCAGCTTTGCACCGGGCCTACCTTGATCTCAGGATTCTTGGCTGGAATTCCACTATCTCAGGATCTGGACCCCCAATGATCCCCTCCTGCCCTGTACCACAGGCATATGTAGACATATGTAAACTTCTGAATGGCAGGGGTCAGGCACCTCCACAGTGCCTGGGGCAGGGTCTAGAAAATAATGGGCATTGAACAGGCATTGGCTGGGTTTGATAGGAGAAGGAAACGGGTAGTGTAGTGAAAAGAGCACTGGGCTAGCTCAAGACACTAAGCGGCTGGGTGACTGGCCCAGGGTCTTCTCTTCTCTGGGCCTCAGTTTCCTATAAAATGAGGCGGTTGAAGCAGGTGACCTCAGAGAACCTTTCCAGCTCCAGAATTCACTGAGTCTAGCTACGAGTCAGTAAAAGGACAGGGACAGGTGACCTATGTCACCTATGTCAACTTCAGAAGTGAGTGGTACATGAATGAGTAACAAGCAATTTGAAGATGGATATACCCATTACAACTACAGACCCCAAAGATGTGTGCATGTAACTCCTCAATCAGGAAATATGTCGGCAGCAAAGCAAAACCAGCTACTGTAGCTCATGCTGTTGTGCGGCACTGAGGCCTTACGGGGTAAGGCAAGTGGCTGCTTTAGGCATTGAAGAGTCCTTGAAACATTCCAACACTAGCCAGCCCTGGTGAAGTGCCCAGGCTGGACCACCAAATGGCATCTATCTAGCACTGACCATGCAGGAGAAAAATCCCAGGAATTTTCATCAGTGAACTTAGAAAAGTGTGGTCAATTCTTGAGAATTTTTGCCTTCTTAGAGAAGTTGAGGATTGGAGAATTCTTTCATGATGGGCTGGCTGGTCCTACCAGAGGTGATGGTACCCTGCCCTACCCAACCTATTATCTCACGAAGGCTTTGCGCCTTTTTCTGGTGACTCTGGGATGCGACTGTTGTCAATTAATAATAACAACAATAACAACATATTTATATGGGGCTTCAGGATTTACAAAGCATTTTACACGCTATCTCATTTGATACTCACAATAACCCCGCCAGGTGTCGCATCTACAGGTACTGTTATTATCCTCATCCAGAAAGTCAGGGAAGAAAGACTAGAGAAAGCAGATGAGGTCAAAGCAGCAATAATTACCATAAGTGTTGCTGGAATACCAAGAAGGACCATAGGAAAAGTAGAACCAGTCTCATTAAAGAACTGATAGAAACAGAACGCTGTGGTACAAGGTGTAGAGTAAACAATAATGCTGGTCTAGGATTGAGAAGTTCTGGATTCAAATCTTAGTTCCCACAATTCTTAGCTGTGTGACCTTGGGCAAGTCACTATATTCCTCTGAATCTGTTTCCTCATCTTTCTAATATTTAAAGCCCTTCACAGTTTAGCATCAACCTAGTATCCCATTGGTCCCTGCACACATTACGTTTCAGCCAAACTGGTCTTGCTATTTTCAGTACCCCATGCCTGACGTGTCCCCCTGCCTCAGTCCTGCCTGGTAGAAACTCTAGTTCACTTCAAGGGCCATATCAAGAGCTACCTCCTACAGTGGGTCATTCCTAGTCACCTTTGCATATAGATCTTAAACTGATTTACCTGTACATGTTATTCTCCCACAGTAGAATGTAAGCTCTTATGTTTTTATGTTTGTATCCCTAGTACATGGCACATAGTAGGTGCTTAATAAGTGCTTGCTGAATGAGTCCATGAATGAATGAAATGAAGGGACTGAACTAGATTATTTCTAAGGTCCTTCTCAATGATAACATTCTGTGATCCAGGAGGGTCATGCTTTCAGGTAAGTCTGACAGAAGAACAGGGAAGGGGGTGGAGGATTCATGGTTGAAAGAACATTGTTAACTAATATTTGTAAGCAAGAATGGATGACGGTGGGAGAAAAGCATGGCCACAGTCAAACATCATGGTCAGGAAGGAGTGGAGGATTACATTGGAAAATCAAGTAGGAACCAGCTTATGGAGGACTTGAAACAGTAAGCTGAAGCATTTGGAAACAGAGGGAAGGGTGGGGCATGGTGGCTCCCACCTGTAATCCCAGCTACTAGGGTGGCTCTTGAGAGCTGCCCTAGGCTGTGCTCATCAGGCATCAGAAATAAATCTGGCCTTAATATGGCAAGTGCCAGGGAATGGGGGCAAGCTGATCACCTAAGGAGGGAAGAACTCATCCAGGTCAGAAACAAAGCAGGTCAAAGTTCTCCTAATAGCATGTTTGAACCCATAAGGAACCCCTGTACTTCTAGCCTAGGCGAGACAGGGAGACCAAGTCTTTAAAAAAAAAAAAGGAAATGGTGAGGGACGGGAAGTTTTTGTTTTTGTTTTAAGACAAGTGAATGATTTAATGAAAGCCACATGTTTGGAAGGCTAACCTTGCAGCAGCAGGCATTGGGAGTGGTGGTGAGGAGACTGCTAGGAAATTAGGACAAGAACTTGGGAATGAGTGAGTACTTGAACTACAGTAGCAGTGGTAGAAACAAATCACAGAATGAATCAATCAGTCTCTAAGCATTTATTTAGCACCTACTGTGTACCAGATACTGTGCTAAATGCTGTAGATATAAAGAAAGGCAAACACTGTCCCTGTCCTCAAGGACCTTACCCTCTGTTGTGGGAGCTGAGAGACAGACAGGGACATATATACTACATGCATGCACATGTAAACATGTATACACACATACAAGAAACATGAAAAGTAAATAGAAAGGAACCTTAGAGGGAAAGGGGGTATGAATTTAAGAGATGTTATGAAAGAACAATCAACAGAATTTGGTGACTGCACAGGGAAGTAGAGGAAGGAGAGCAATGTTATTCTGAAGCCTGTGTGACTAGAAATACATTAGGTATGGGGATGTAGCAAGGCAAAGTGGGAAAAGTACTGGCTCGGCACTTTGGGGATCTAGGTACAAATTCTGCCTCTGCCACTTACTACAAGGCTGTGTCACCTTAGGCAAGTCAATTTACCACACTGGGCCTCAATTTCCTCCTCTGTAAAATGAGGGGGTTAGATTAGATAGCCTCCAAGGTCCCTTCCAGTCCTGGATCTATGATACTATGGTCCTGTTTTGAGTCTAAGGCAGGACATTGAAAGAGGAAATGCCCAGTAGACAGTTGTAAATGTGAGAGTGGAGTTTTAGCTGTGCCAGGACTGGAGATTTAGGTTTGGGGATCACATACACAGAAATGAGGGTTGAATCCATGAGAATGAAGGAGAGAGGGAAGAGGAAAGGAAGGGAAACATGGAGACAAAAGAAGGAAAGAAAGAAGGGAGAGAGCCAGGCAGAAAAACAGAGGCAGAGATGGGGGAATACTGAAGGGGGAAGAGAGAGAGAGAGAGAGAGAGAGAGAGAGAGAGAGAGAGAGAGAGAGGAGAGAGGAGAGGAGAGAGGGAGAGGGAGAGGGAGAGGGAGAGGGAGAGGGAGAGGGAGAGGGAGAGAGGGAGAGGAGAGGGAGAGGGAGAGGGAGAGGGAGAGGGAGAGGGAGAGAGGAGAGGGAGAAGGAGAGGGAGAGGGAGAGGGAGAGGGAGAAGGAGAGGGAGAGGGAGAGGGAGGGAGAGAAACGAGAGAGAGACAGAGAGACAGAGAAAGTGTGTGGAAGTGGGCAGAAAGCCAAGGGCTGGAACTTGGAGAATGCTCACAGTTAGAAGATAGGAGGAAGAAGAACAGTCAGTATCAGAAATAGAGAAGGAACCATTTGTAGATGGAGGAGGAGAATCAGGATCATTTAGCATCCTGGAAGCTAAGGAAAGAATTTCTAGAAGGATGATGGGGGCAAGAGCTCAGTGGTACCCAATGCCATAGAGAAGAGGAGAAAGAAGAGCAAGAAAACATCACAGGATTTGGCAATTAGAAAGTCACTGGAACCCTTTAAGAGTATAGTTTCTGTAGAGTGGTAGCAAGACAGATTCCTGAGATCTAAGGAAGTGGAACATGTGGAAATGGAGACCACAGGTATAGGCCACTCATTTGAAAAGTCTGGCAATGAATGAAAAAGGAATCAATAGGACCTTACCTAGATGGCAGGGTCAAGCAAACACCTGGTCATATTTGAAGGCAGGAGTAAAGACTAAATGGAGAGGTTGAAGAACAAAGAGAATGATGGGATAGTTGGTGGAGATAGGTCTCAGAGGAAGAGGAGAGGATGGCATTGAGAGCATATGTGAAGGCTTTAACCATGGAGAAAAGGAGGATGACTGCTCTCTTTGAGATTAACAGATAGGAAGAGAAGTTGAATATAGACATAGAGAGAAACTGAGGCAAAGGGGTTAGTAGAAGAGGAAACTCCTTCTAAGTGAGTTTTAGCTCTTCTCCTAAAAGTAGGAGAGGGAAGGGCCTTGCAAGTGAGGGCTTTAGGGAGATTTGAAAAGGTTTGAGATGACTCACATGAGGAGTCCACTAAGGAATGAATGACAGATGAAAAGGAGTCTTGACAAGCATCAGTGGGGGTCCAGTTGAAGTTCTCTGGTATGCATTTGGTGGGAGCCAAGCCTGCATAGTGCCATGACCTTCACCAACAACACTCTAAGACCCTAGAACAGCACTGAGTTCAAGGTCCCAGAGGAAAGCCCCAAGGTAGATCATATGGGAGGAAGACTGATCCTCAGCGCCATTGTAAAGCACCTTTTTCCTTCTAGCTGTTCTCATTTGAATCCACAAGATGTTGCTGCTGCTTTAGTGCTGCTAAATGCTGCTCTTGCAAAAGGCTCATTCATTTTCAAACCAACAACAAAGTGAAGGCTACGGAACTAAGTTTGTTTGGGAAGGAAAACAAGGAAATTGCGTGGAAACAAAGGGGTAAAGAAAAAATGGAGCTGGCAGAAAGGCAGAAGGACAATTAAGGCAATCAAGCAATCGATGAGTACCAAACGAGCACCTACTATGCGCTAAGCCCTGTGGTGCTGGAAACCAGGTGAGGTCTATGGATGCCGATCTCAGCTATAGTTCTCTTTGGAAAACACTGTTAAAGGCCTTTGGGTTCTTTTCCACCATACTGACTGTCATAGAAGAGATCATGGCAAGACCTTGATGGGGTCACCTTAGATCTAGGGGCTGATCCTCAGCTTTATGAGTTCAGAGACTCAATGAGACCAAGCACCAAGGGACTCCCAAGAGAATTTTGTTAAGCTATTGTGGTCTGATGACCTCTTCACTGTGATACAGACAGAGCAGCCAAGCAGGCTGGAACAATCCCATTGACTAGTCAGGGCATGTTTCTCCTAGGCAATGTTGCCCAACGCATTACTCTAGAGCTGTTCTTAGTCTAGACTCCAAGCTGACACTCATCTAGACCGTGAGGTGCAGTAGAAAGAACACTAGCCTTGGAATTACAGGGCACAGGTTCAAGTCCCAGCTCTGTCCTTTACTACCTATCTGACTTTGGGCAAGTCATTTAACCCGTGGGCTTCACTTTCCCCAGGTATTAAATGAGGGAGTTGGATTGTATGACCGCCACAGTCTTTTGCAGTTCTAAATCTACGCTGCTTGATATATATGTATATTGTGTGTGTGTGTGTGTGTCTGTCTGTCTGTCTCTGTCGTGTATTAACAAATTAAGATACTGCTCCAATTGAGAGGCAGCCTTGGAGTGAGAAAGACCTGAATTCAAGTACTGCCCCTGACACAAACTACGGTGTGACCATGGGCAAGTCAGTTCATCCCTCAGTGTCCCTGCCAATTGTCTTAAAATGGTGAGTTCCAGGTAGGGCTGCACTGGAGCTGGCTTTTAGCATGAGCATTTCCATCTCAGAAATCATCAAATGCCACAAAGAGTTTGGTTTACTGTTTAATTTACTGTCTAGACTTAAAGAAAGTGATGGAGGAAATATTAATACCGCAGATTAAACTTATGCCAGGCATTTTTTTTTCAAAGAGCTGGTTGTTAAACATTTACCAACACACCCCTGGTTATAGAGTGGGGGAATTTCTGAGTTAAGCAATTTTTCTGCATTGCAAAATACAACATGCATGATGTTTAAGCCTGATCATAAGTAATAGACAAAATATTGGTTCAGATGTAGTGTGCTCCTACATGCAGCCTCCACTCCTAAAACAAGATCTTTTTGAAAATGGGAAAAAATCATGGAGCCGGTCTTTAATTTGACCGTGGTGATACTTACTATGAGCTTCCACTCCCGTCTCTTCCCAAAAGTATCACCTTCTGCACGAGGCCTTTCTTGCCTTCTCCCCCTACTAGTTTCTCCCTGCTTTTGAGGTTACCTTATCTCTGTTTCGTATACATTACGAATATACTTCTATACCATTATCCCTATCATAGAATGTAAGCTGTTTTAAGACAGGACCTATTTCACCTTCATTTTGGATCCTCAGTACTTGGCACGTAGTAGTACTGCATAGGAGAATTCCACCTCGGCCATGCACAAGGATGTTCATAGCCTTAAACATGCTATTACACATAAGTATTCCATTTCCATGATCAGAAACATTGCATGACTTTTACATAATCATTACCTCCTAACATTCTGTCTCTCCTCATGCCTCATTTCTCTCAAACCTGTTTTTTGACCTCATACCTATCATCCCTACTCTAGTTACACATTTCTGCTTTCCCAATTTTGACCTTGTAGTTAACCAGTTGAATGCTATACTTCCCTCTAATCTTGAAATCCTTGTTCCCTTTTGCCCTATTGTCACATGACACGCCATCTCCCATCATCATGCCTTTGCACTGACTGTGTCCCCCATGCCTGGAATGTTCTCCTTCCTCACTCCTTCACTAACCAGCTCAAGCACCACTTACTTCTACAAGGAGCCCCTTAGCTGCTAGAAGCCTCTACCCCCAAATCACCTTCAATTTACTCAGCATCTCTTTTGTGTATGTTTATATGTGTGCACGTGTTCTCCCTCGATAGACTATAAGCTACTTGAGGACAGCAATTGTTTCACATTTGGTTTTGCACTTACCATCGTGCTTGGTACACGTAGGTCTCTAAGAAAGGTGAGTTAATTGAACATTCTTGACATGTCTCAGTCTAGGTACAGATTCTCGATAACTTCTGGATCAAAGTGAAAATTGGTAACATTGACAAAACCCATCAATTTCTCCAGATCTATTTTCAACTGGTGTGCGATTCATCATTGCTCTATTAAACCACTTATCATCTTCCCTGCCCAAGTGCCTACTTAGGCCCTACTCTATGATGGGCTTCAAACTTCTCCATTTAAGCCTCCTAATTCTCACTCCCTGTCACTGTGATCCACTTTTTAAGGTTGCCTACTTCTTGAGATCTTTGGTTTCCCTTTCAGACCAAATAGCTCCTCATGTGTACATATTTCTTTCATTAAATATAAGATTTCCTTTTGCTCATGTTGTCTGAACTCCCGTGGCCCTGTCAAGTCTCTTCCCCACCAGTTCCTTCTGCTGGTATTTCCTGTAAGGATGCACTTTCAACCAAATATCTGTTTTCCATTTCTACCTGCAAATAGCAAAACAATATTAACTGGCAAAGTTAATTACCTACTTGTGAAAGAAAGTGTTCTTTCTTTTTTCTTTTTTTTCCTCCCTTCTGCAGCGCAGTACAGGAGACATGTCACCCAGAGTCAGGTTATATTAAGTAGTTTCGTGTCACATGACACAGTGTGAACTGACACACGCTGTGCAGCCATATGAGATCTGGGGTCACAAAGCAAGAGAGACACTTGTAGGCAGGAGTGAGCACTACTAGCAGCTGTAAGTAACAAACCTGCCATTCATATTTTTCTTTCTATTTTGTTCCCCCTGCCCATTGCACCCCCACCTCCACCCGGGTGGCAAGGGCAAAGAGGGATTTTAAATGAGTAGTGTGATGGAAGCTGATTCTCTTGTTTTTCATGTAATCCCTGTTTTAACTAGGTTAGAAGGGGCTCATGTGACGGCTTGACATGATAGCATGATAGAAGGGGGAAATGCACTAGCCTGGAAGCCAAGAACTCTGCATCCTAGCCCAGGTTGTGCTCGAAACCGGTCACGGTCCTTTCCAGCACCGGTGTTCTATGGATCTGTGAAAAGCCTCCATCAGCCTTCTATAGCACCCATTCAAAGAATGCCTTGCTGAAATACAGCAGGACCAAATGTGGTCCATTTCCTCACAGGTCCAACAAGAGGCTTAGATGGATACTCGCTCAGATTCCTTCATCTTTTAAAAATAAATACTGGGGGTAGGCATGCTGCTTTTGCAATCTGAATACAGTCAGCTCCAGTTCATTGGCTTTAAAGCAATTTACTGGATTTTGAATTCTGCCTCAGTTTCCTATCATGCTTCACAGATGATGTCAACATTAAAGCACTGAACACGGTCTACTGATTGCAATTGTCAGACAAGGAAGAATAATTAGCAGCAGATTCATTGATGAGGTGAACAATATTCATATCCAGTAAAGGATGTCTGAGAGATAATGGTGGGAAAACTAGAGAGGACTCACAAGTAACTGACACAGGTCTTCCGTTCAGTCCCTTCCCTAGTCCCTTCCCTGAGGGGATCATCCAGATCTGTAACTTCATCAGCACAGGAGACTCCTGGCATGGAAATGCCTTTCACCAGTACAGATCACCAACTGGTCTGCAGCTTACGGTCTTAGAAAGTTACCTGAGGGCACTGAGAGTTTGAGTGACTTGCCCAGGATAATACAGCCCATACGTATCAGAGGCAAGGCTTGAACCCAGGTCTTCCTAAAGCCAAGGCCTGGGCCTCTATCCACTATGCAATCCTGCCTAGTATTTATCATGTAATTGCACCTTTTTTTTTTTGGCTATAGACAAAAGTAATTATATGCATGTTGTTTGGAAATATGAATGCCAGGAAATATTACATCTTGTTGTGAGCCAAAAGTGGGCTGGTAGCAGAGAGAAGAATGGGGAAGCAGAACTTTTGGTGGTAAAGAGAGGACCCTTGGGCAGGAAGAGTGACTCAGGACAGAGTGAGGAGGGTGAGAGAGGAACACTGAAAAAAAAGACCTTAGGCACAGGAAAGATCCAAAGAGATCATTTCAAAGGAGCAAAGATGATAAAATACAGGAACAGTCAATGTTGGAGGCACTGTAGAAAAACAGGAGCAGTGAATTGGCCCAAATGTTCTGGGAGACTATTTAGAATTATGAAAGAAAGGTCACCGAACTATTCATGCTTTCTGAGCCAGAGATCCGAGTACTAGGTATGTTTCCCAAATAAGTCAAAGGCAGGGGAGAAAGTCCCATACATATCAAAATATTTTAATAGCACCTTTTGGGATAGACAAAAATTAGAAACAGAGTAGGCGCCTAACATACGGGGAAAAATCGAACAAATTGTGGTAGAGGGATGTAACAGACTACTGATGCACCACAAGTAACGACGAACATGAAGAATTTGGAGCAATTGCTATTTGTCACAAATGACAATCCATCTCCCTACTTACTTAGTGTCTTTGCACTGGCTACCCCTCAGTGCCTGGAATGCTCTCCATCCTCACCCTAACCTTTGATCTTCGGGCTTCCCTCAAGACTCAGCTCACAACCCAAGGCCCTCTCCCCACTGTCTTCCTTCTGAGGCTACCTTCTATTTACTCCACACACATCTTGAACATACCCACTTACTTATACCTTGTCTCCCCTACTAGAAAGTGAGCTCCCGTTGTTAGTTTTTCATCTGTTTCTTCTATCACTACAATGCCTGGCTCATATAACAAGTGCTTAATAAATGCATTTTGACTGACAGAAATAAACAAAACCTGGCCGTAAATACACCCAATGATTTCAGTAATGTAAGGGTAAGGGTGGAGTTAAAATGACCCTACCCCACTTACCCTTAATACAGTTATCAGGTAGGTGAGAACACATCTCAGCTATTCACTAGGTATGAAGGTAAACTTTGGAGGGGATGTTTTGTACTAACTGTTCTTCCTATGCTCCCTTAGTAAACATCTCTTTTGTAAAAAAGCTAATTGGTAACACCAGATACTGGTGTGCTATCAATAGTATTGAGGAGATATTAACCTGCACTACCTAGATGATACTGAAAACATAAATGGTGCCTGATATGGAGGGAACACTAGAATGGTGGCTAAAGGGAACCCCCCACATTTCTTAGGCTGCCCCTAGAACCCTAAGGGTTCCCACCCTAAGGACCTGACTCTTTATTGTGAGTGAGAGTCGAGGTTAGTTGCCCCCAGAGAATGTGCCTTGTAAACAAAAACCACACTCTCAGGAAACCAAATTTAGATTCATCACAAAGGTCAATCTAGGACTTGCAGAAAGAAATGATGATATGTCATACTTTCTTCTTCTCAGGTCTAAAGCGGGGCAGTATGACGGCAAAATACTGCATATGCTATCAGAGGAGGGTGCTTTTTTCTTTTTGGTCAGTTTTGCTTAACTGTTTTTCTTTGTTCCAAGGAAGGTTTCCATATTGGGGGTGGGGTAGGGGGAGGAAATGATTATGGTATTTAAAAACAAAAACAGAAGAGATTATAGTGGGTTTAGAGAGGAACACTTAGAGCAGAAAGGCTAATGGAACTTGAGCCACACTAGAGACTGGGAGAGGGAAATTCAGGAAGTACAAGGCATGATCTAGGGGAGAGAGCAACTCACCCAAGGGATCAGGTGGCTATGCAGAGCAATCACGGTCTAAATCCAGTCACTGCACTTAAAGTCCAGCCAGAAGAGACTAGGGACTCCAGGAAGCAGCCTAGCTAGCCCAGAGGAGAAACTGTTTGGAACCACCAAAGCAGAGCTCTGGGTGATGCTCTGGCCCTGTCAGAATTTTCAACTATATTGTATATCTATCATTTGCCATACCCTCACTCCCTGCTGTCTATATAAAGTGAGGTGCCTCAAACTATGGTGAAGCAGATTTTAAATTTCTAAATGACAAAGGGAATGTGTGAACTTTTGATGGCTCTCTGTGGAGGAGGGCTAGAAAGGCCAATAGGGCCAGGCTATGGGTTCCAGGGATATTGTCTAAAAAATAATATTTAAATTCCTTGAGTGGTGGTATGGGATGTGACCAACACAAACCTACCATTAGTAGGTATCTTGGGTGTTTCTGTTTTAATCACAATAAACTTGAATAATTGCTTGGATAATTAGGAATGAAGAGATCATTCTAATTTTCATTGTCATTTTATATTAGAGGCAGCATGATGGATAGAAGGTTGGGCTGGAGTCGAGAAGACTTGGGACCAAATCTCCCTTCTGATACCTACTAACTGTATGACCTTGGGCAAGTCACTTAACCATTCTGAGCTTCAGGCGACTCCCTGAGACTGATATATTAAGTTATAATTGTGATGGAGGAAATTTTCATACAAATAAAGTCACAATGCTGGGTTGGAGAATGTCTTGGGGACTCGCCCCTGCCCATGTATCTCTCACTACATGGACATGAATGCTAAATTGTAGAGGGGTCAGGCAACTCTGGACCCAGGAGACAGAATAGTACATGGGAAAAGTCTAGGGACCCCCTGGACCTCTGAATTAGAAAACTGTTTGATGTTCATGAAAGATAGGAAGGAAGTTGATATGGCCATCCTCCTTATTTCATTCCGATTGGAACCCTGGACTTTGCCCCTGGTGGTTACTCTGGGTTTTAATAGAGGGGCTTGATCTAGCTTGCTCAGAACTAGGACAGCACATCACTTTCTGACCATTTCCAAACCATGCCACCACGTTCATATGCCTGTCCTCCTTTTTCTAGCTCTCCTTTATGTGCTGTTTCTTCCCATTAGAATATAGCTCTTTAAGGGCAGGGGCTGGCTTACTTTCTTACATTCTATCTCCAGCATTTAACACAGAGCCTGGGTCACAGTAAGTACTTAACAAATACTTTTAATATTCATTCATTCAGGAGGAATGGATGGTGGTGCCTTTGACAGAAAGAGAGACGTTTGGAAAAGGGATACTGTGGGCAGGGAGCGGGAGAAGGCAATGATCTCTCTTTCTGGATCCCATCTGAAACACTTACAGCATGACCCTAGGCAAGTCACTTAGACTCTCCACGCCTCAGTTTCCTCATGCATAAAATGAAGGAGTTGAACTTGAGCTTACAGCTCTAAATTTATCATCCTAAAGCCCATGGGAGCTGAAAGGGAGCGACAGAGAGACACTTTGGATACAGTAGGTATGGACACAGTGACTTAAACTTATCAGTGGCAGCTGAGAACTCTCTTATTATCCCCATACTTATCTTGGGTAAAGTAGGGAGATGCTGGGGAAGAACTAACTAAACCTGGCTCTTTGATAAGATGTTACAAGAGAGAAGAGTTAGTCCAGCCCCTCTAATTCCAGAATTCAGGGGAAGGGAAAGGGAAAAAAAAAACATTTATATAATACCTACTATGTGCTAGGCACTGTGCTAAGCACTTTACAAACATCATGTCATCTCCCTGTGAGGGAGGTGCTGTTATTATTCCCATTTTATAGTTGAGGAAACTGAGGCAGACAAGATGAAGTGATTGCCAAGGGTCACACAGCTAGTAGCTCCCTCCTTACAGAGCATGCTCTTCTTTGAATTTTTACAAAATTCTTCATGTTACTTGGAGAAAAACTCATTGAATTCTAGACTTAAAGCAGGAACAAACGTTATACATCACGTGCCTTATTTTTACAAAAGAGGAAACTGAGGCCCAGAGAGCGAAAGTGACTCTCCCAAGGTGCTAGATCTTGGATCCAAGGCCCATGACTCCAAGTCTAGTGTCATTTCCACAAAGAGACACACAGCTGATACAAACATCCCCTTGCCTCAACCCACCAAATATCCATCGTTAATCTCTCCAGTTGGCTAGCCTTGGAACATAACTTAAGAGCTGGAGAGGACCTTAGAGGTTACCTAAGCTCATGCCCTCATTTTACAGATGAAGAAACTAAGGCCCAGAGAGGTTGACTCACCCAAAGTCACACAGGTATAATGTGGCAGAGGTGAGATTTGAGCCCAAGTGCTCGGATTCCAACGCCAGGCCTCTTTTTACTGTGCCACAGAGACCTCCTTCCCCTACCTTCAGAGATAAATCTGTATCAATTTTTCGTGCATTAGAGCATCCAGAAAAATGAATATGTGCTCAGGACCTAGAAGGACATAGGGGAAAGATTGGAAATACAGTCTAAATTCTTCCCTTTCCCTCATCCCTCTAGTAAGCCTAGTCCACATCTGTATGAGGCTTTGTAGTTACCAAGTCTTTTCTCCATATAAGGGTACAAGACAACAAATATTCATTAAGCACTTAGCATGTGCAGAGCTCCATTTTAGGCCTGGGAAAGATATAGATTTTAGATAGGATGTGGTCTCTGTCCACGTCACAAGGAAGTCAAACAAATCGGTTAAGTCTAAGTCTGAAACAAAGATGACTGTAATCACCCAGTCAACGATTAAGACTTTGTTAAATGGCCACTATGTGCCAGGCACTGTGCTAAGCCCTGGGGATACAAAGAATGGCAAAAAACAGTCCTTGTCCTTGAGGAGCTCACATTCTAATAGGGGAGGCAACATGTACATGTGAAAGGAAAAGGCACTGGAAACTAGAGGTGGGCAACAGAAAGAAGCCTCCTGCAGAAAGGGGTGTTTGAGCTGGATCTTGAAGGGAGTCAGGTAAGTAAGAGATGGAGGTGAGGGGAAAGAACATTCCAGGCCTGGGACACAGCCAGCACAAAGGTACCAAGATGGGTGATGGAGAGTCATGTTCAGGAAACAGTGCTACAGTGAGTTGTCAAGTGCTATAGGAATGAAGTTGGAGTGGGCAGGTTGCTACTGATTGGAGGGATGAGGGAAGACTTCCTCCAAGAGGAGGCATCTGAGTTTGGCTTTAAATGATGAGTACGACTACAATTCTAAATGAAAGAGTCACTTAAAGGAAGCTGAACTGTGAGCAACTGAATAATAATAAAAAAAATAATAATAGCTTTAATATAATCTTTTAAAGTTTGCAAAGAGCTTTTCAAGTATTAGCTCATTTGATCCTTTAAGTGCTATTATAGAATGATGAACCGGGAATCAGAAAGACCTGGGTTCAAATCCTTCCTGAGACACTTATTAGATGTATAAATCTGGGCAAGTCACTTAGCTTCAGTTTTCCCATCTGTAAAATGGAGATAATAATGACACCTACCTTCCAGAGTTGTTGGGAGAATCAAATGAGCTACTTGTAAAGTGCTTTGGAAACCTTTAAAGCTCTATATTTTGCTAGCTATTACTTCAGTTAGAATGGAGATTTCCTCCATTGATGAAATGTACAACTACCTTATTATTTAGCAGGTGACCTAGGAGAGTCACTAAGGCCAAATTTGTCACCCCTTGCCTCCAACCTAGAGATGAGCCTCTCTGACCTGAGCTAAGCTGGTCCTCAGGCAACAGAGTAAAATATCTGTAGCAGAGCTTGAACTCAGGTCTTCCTGACTCCAGGTCCTACCAAGTTGCAGTAGAGCTTTGAGTATAGGCCCAGTAAAGCTAGGCCACTCCAGCTTGGTGGGACCTACTGGTAGGTAATACAAGTATTATCATTTCCTCCTTAGTGATTATTACGATCGGTATTTCCTCCTCTGTAAAATGAGGGGGTTGGGCTAGATGCTCTCTAAAGCTCCTTTCAACTCAAGATCTAAGATCCTAATGGTGACCTTGGACAAATCACTTCATCTCTCTGTGCCTCAGTTTCCTCTTCTATAAAATGAGGGGGTTGAACTCCTTGCCCCCTTAGCTTCTTTCTAGTTCTCCATCTCTAAGCCTGTGATTGTAAATCATTTCACCTCTGAATTTTGTGCATTTAGTAAGCACCTATTAAGGGCAAGGCTCTGCTACGGCCATATTCTAAAGTGGGCTACCCTCTCAGAGAATCATAGAAACTCAGAACAAGAGACACTGTCTCCATCACTTGCTACCTATGTGACTTTGGACAAGTCCCTTAACCTCTGTGGGCCTTAGTTTCCTCCTCTGCCATGTGAAAGGGTTGGAAGAGATGAGTTCGGAGGTCCCTTCCATATCTGCGATCCTATGTCCTTGTAGGACCCTGGTCCAGTCACTTAGCTTTTGCTATCCTCAGTTTCCTCATCTGTAAAATGAAGGGATCAGACTGGTTGATCTTTAAAGTTCCTCCCAGCTCTAAATCCACAAGCCTGTGATAGTAAATGTTTCTCTGGACTCTTGAGACAAGAACCATTTAGGGTAAGACAAACATGCTTCTTATCATGACCGTTAAAAATGTTCACGGGATGCTAGATTTAGAACTAGAAGGAACATCGAAGGTCGTATAGACCAACACCTCCATTTTACAGAAGAGGAAACTAAGGCTCAGGGAGGTTACGTGACATAGGAGTATAAGAACACAGGGCTAGAGACAGAAGGGATGGGGGGGCATGTATTCAACCCCTGCATTTGCCAAAAGAGGAAATTAGGGTGAGAAAGGCTGAATGACTCATCCAAGTTGACATTGATAATAAATAGCAACGTCAGAATTTTAACCCATGGCTTCTGCCTCCAAATTCCACGTTTCCATGAAAATATATGTCTCTATGTAGTTGTGCTGGGATGTGAACATTGCAGACTATAGGGGAGAATGTTACTTCATCAGTAGTTGTAAAGGTAAGAAGTAAGTCATGCCAGCATTCTTTTATTTTTTTAGAGGCGCTTATTTTTTTCTTTCTTTCTTTCTTTTTTTGGTGAGGCAATTGGGTTAAGTGACTTTCCTAGGGTCACACAGCTAGTAAGTATCAAGTGTCTGAAGTTGGATTTGAACTCAGGTCCTCCTGACTCCAAGGCCGGAGCTCTATTCACTGCACCACCTAGCTGCCCCCAACATTCTTATAATCTGATAAACATCGTTATCAAAAGGCTGAAATGTTTGAATCATCAAGGAGAAAGGAGATTTTGTGTTTTCCATGATTTTCTTTTATAATAAAGGGGGAAAAAAACTGAGGCTATTTAATTTGGTGAAGAGAAGATTACAAAGAGCTGGCATTTATACAGTCTCCTAAGGTTCTGCAAAGCACTTAACAATTATCAGCTCATTTAATTCTCATACCAACCCTGGGAGATGGGTGTTATCATTAGCCCCATTTTACAGATGAGGAAAATGAAGCAGAGACGTGAAGTGTCTTGCTCAGGATCAGTAGTTAGTGTCTGAGGCTGGGTTTGAACTGAGGTCTTCCTGCCTCTAGGTCTAGTGCTCTATCCATTGTGCCACCCAGGTGTCTTCATTCAAAAGATTTTCAGGTAGAGTAGGGCTTACTGTAATGGCTACTTCCAGGTATGGAATGGGCTGTGACAGGAGGTCATGGGATCCTTGTCACTGAGGGACCTCAGTCAAAGACTAGATGATGACTTTCCAGGTATATTATAGAGGAGAGAGTTTTTCAAGTATGAATTAGGTACATTGGCTCCCACGTGGACCTTCTGACTCTTAGATCACAAGGTTGTAAAAAAAAAAATCTTGGTTGGGGCCTCACCCTGGTCATTGAGGCAAAGTCAGGGAAAAAGGCAAAGTATTCATTAACACACGGAGGCAGCAAGCAGTTAGAGAGCGGCTGGCCCGATTTCAAACTGTGCTTGGCTTTTATAGGCCAGAGTGAATGACTTCCATGTAAAGGCAAAAGTACGCTGATCTGTATACATATCACGAGGAGACGGGTTACATGTCACCTCTGCTTCTCCCCCCCTTGTCTGAGCCCACATGCACAAGAGTATTTCTGGACTGCCACTGACTGGCTGCGCACATACCAAAAGTCACGGGGTCACTCAGGCTGACTTTGCACAGGGTCACAGTGTAAAGGGGAAAGGAGGGAATGGTTTGGGCCCCTTTTCCTAACTCAGGTTAGTGCAATGACAGATGATGAGGTTTTAATTAACTAACACACAAATGGATCTAGAAGTTGTAGATTTGGAGCTGGAAAGGCATTCAGAGGACATCTGGCCCAACGCCCTCATTGTACAGAGGAGGAAATTGAGGCACAGAGAGGTGAAGGGATTCGCCCAAGGTCACCCTTAGGACCCTAGCTCCAGAGTTGAAAGGGACCTTAGAGACGATCTAGTCCAATTCCATCATTTTACAGAGAAGGAAACTGAGGCCCAGGGAGAGGAAGGGACTTGTCCAAGGTTACAAAGATGGCAAGCAATAGAGGCAGGATCACTTTCTGTGATTTTCTCAAAGGTTTAGACTACTTTGGAATGTAGCTATTCTTAGTAGGTGTTTACTAAATGCTTG
Source organism: Phascolarctos cinereus (assembly GCF_003287225.1). NCBI lineage: Eukaryota > Metazoa > Chordata > Mammalia > Diprotodontia > Phascolarctidae > Phascolarctos > Phascolarctos cinereus. Next base: position 39,365,889 of record NW_027556291.1, read on the forward strand.
TCGAGTTTGAATTTTATGTTTAAATGCACCAGCAGAATGAGCCAGTCATTAAGAATGCCTCAGTGGGATCAGAAATTCCTATGATTTCAGAAACGCATTCATTAAAGAGGACGAGGTACCATTACGGTCCTCTCCCTCCAAAAGCCCATGTCCACCTCCTGAAGAAACCCCATTAGGCAAAAAGAAGAAAACTCTGATTCCAAAGCTTTAGGAGAATTATGGAAATCCCCCAGAACTCCAGCCCCAAAGCATTTTGACATTCTCTGGTTGTTTGGCGAGTTTTTGTCATTCGTTCCACTTTTCTTGCTATTATTAAATATTATTACCACGTCTGCTGGGTGGGAGCCTGGCTTTCAAAGGCTGGAAAGTCTCTATCCCCAACTGTTTACTTGTCTCAAGCCAGCATATTCTAATGGTTCTCTCTCCTTAAAACTGCTGGCCCAATTTCCATTATAAGCCATTATATGAAGATGGGTAACTTGGCCATCGGAAATTGCTCTGTAGGACATCTGAACAGCAAGTATTCACGGGAGTAGGGAAAACTTTGTCACTAAAATGACCAAAAACCATGATCAGAAACAGCCTGAGTTACAATTCTGAAGCTCTGAAAACTTAAAAATGAGTTGTCAGGGTTAGGCTGTTGTTTTGTAACTTGAGAGTAGCTACATTCATCTGCCATTCTAGGCAGCCATTTTTCCTAACTACTTTGTTCTCCCAAATCCAAATGGGAAGACGGATGGCTCCCCAGACTCTGGGGCCAGGATTAGTGCCAGTTCCTCTGACTTAATAATAATTCCATTGCATTTCTAATAATTGATGCTGCTCCTACTAAGGGATGCCCTGCCAAAATGGCAGCAGACAGAGGTAGGCCCCTGGAAACTTGGAATCTGCCCCTCCCCTGCTGTAGGAAAATAATCTGTACTTCCACTGATTCATCTTCCTAGCAGAAGGGAAGGGGAAGGCAAGAACACTATCTTTAGAGTAGGGGCTATTACCCTTGGTTCCACAGACCCCCAAGGGATATCTTGGGATACCTGCATGGATGGATTTCAGGGTGGGGTGAATTTGAATGGGAAAAATTACATCTTTATTTTCACTAACCTGTAACTGAAATTTAGCATCTTCTTCAAATATTATAAAACATTCTTCTGAGATGGGGTCCATAGGCTTCACCAGCCCATCCGAGTGGTCCAAGACACAAAAACATGTTAAGAACTCTGGATTTTGAGTTCTTGTAGGCTGGGTCTGACTCCAGGTAGCCCCCAAGAAGTTTAGAGTTGATGTTAACAAACGGAGATTTACTTAGTCATAGCAGAAGGACATTCAACAAGAGTGAGTGCCGAGAATACCCTAAGGCTGAGACTGAGCTCCCTTACCTGCCTTACTCATGTGAGTTATCCCTATGATCCACCAGCTGAACCTCCAAGAACCCACTTCCCTATACTGCAGAGTCTCAGTAGCTACTTTGTACTCAGGCAATGAGCAAATGAGTTATGTCAACAGTCTGCACCCTTAGTCCCTTGTGCCAGCCAAGTGTCCAGTGACGTCTCAACACATTTTAAGTAAAAAAACAAGACAAAACTAGCCTAACCTGCATGGGAGAAGGGTTAAGCTACTACAGACCAGGGATTTGAATCCCAGATTTGCTACCTGATGCCTTGGGCACATCTCCTTACCAATTTGGGCCTCAATTTCTTTCATTGTAAAATCAGGAAGTAGGAGTATATTACTTCTAAGGAGTTGCATAGACTCCATAGAGGATAGAGTGCTGGACTTGGGATCAGGAATCCTACCTCTGGTATTTTCTAGCTGTGTGACCCTAGGCCAGTCAATCGCTCTGGGTCTCAGTGTCCTCATTTGTAAAGTGAGGAGATTGGACTCTGACGATTGAGGTCCTTTCCAGCTTTAAATCTATGACACTTTTAGCTTGAAATTCTATGATCCCATGAACACCTAAACAGGTTATGTTCTCTTGAGTAGAGGTCAGGCTTCGAGCTCTTATGTTTTTCACCCCTTCCCTACTGTACATGGCACAGACCTTCAATGGGATACCCCAGCTGGATCTCCTTTCTGTACTCACTGCTCTGATTCTATGGCTTCCTGCTATCATACTTTTACCCTCCTCCTTCCACCTCTGCTCCCTCCTGCTCCAACTCTCATCCTCTTACTACCAAGCTCTCCCAGCCTCCCGAGGTTAATAGTTACTCTGATCAACTTGTCATATCATAGACTATTAGAGTTGGAGGGAGCCTCCCTGGTCATCTAGTCCAATGGTCTCATTTTACTGAGAAAACCAAGGTCCAAAGAGAGGAAATGCCTTGCCCAAGATCGTATAAGACAAAGCAACAAAGGGCCTTTCAAAATTCGCCCAATGAGAACTCTAAGAGCTCCTAAGGCTTTCTCTAGTTGTAGCCCTTAGTACCTTACAGAGGAGATGAAGAACTGGTTTTTAGCTCTCCTCCTATATTGTAGTTCTGCAGATCTAGGCTATGGGAGACTTCGTAGCTAAGTGTCAAGTAGTTGATCGAGGTGCAGAAAAGCTAAGTGATTTGCCTGGGTCACACAGCTAGTAAATGTTAGAATCCAGGTCTCCTTCACTATGATAGGTTGCTTCTCAATTATATTGTATTAATTTAAATAAATTATTTGTGGGAAGGGAGGGACTCTAATTCAGAGTCTGAGAAGATTACACGGGCACCGAGAGGTTCAGTGCTTTATGTACAAGGTTAGTACCTATCTGAGCCATGATTCAAACTCAACCTCTTTCTTTTTTGGTTCAAAGAACTGATTTGGCCAAAGTCATGTGGGAAGTAAGCAGCAGGACTGGTGTTCAAACCAAGTTCTTTTCACTCCAAACCTTTCCCCTTCTGCTTCCTCATGATTTCTAGGAAGATGTATCCATAGCAGACACAGCCTAATTCCCACAACCATAGCAATAGTGGCTTCTGAGCTTCCAGAGGCTGACCTTTGCATGCTGCCGTTTTTGATGGGGCACCCTTGAACTATAGTGGCTGTGACTAATCTTCTTGGCCCCAGGGGGCAGAGTAATTGGTGAAAACTGTGGAGGGGTAGATTTGAGTTCAGTTTAAGGTAATACTTGTGAAGAATGAAAGCTGCCCAAAGGGTAATGACCTGCTCCAAGAAAGAGTGAGTTCCTCATCAGCAGAGATCTTCATTCAGAGGCTGCATGACCACTTGTTGAAGACGTTGTAGAGAAAATACTTGCTCAATGGACTAGACAGTCTCTGAGGTTGGGATCCCCCAGCTCTGAGATATTGTGATTTCATGATTCTGGAACCCAGTGAGTGAGTTAGCAAAAACCCAGGTCTCTTCATTATCAATTCAGGGCTTATTGAAATCCAGCGAGCTGACATTTGTCCTACCACTCCCTCCTTGCCCCACCACAATACATGCCAAATCTTGCTCTCTGTCAAGCACGGCCACTACACACAGATCATAACAAGTCCCCTCGCCCTCTGACCCTTCCTGACCCTCGTCCAAAGAGTTTGAGTCTAGTTGTTGTCCATGCTTCAGGTTGTGGTCCCCAGGGAAGGACTCAGGCCATTCTGGGATGTCTTGTTGGCTTGAGATTCATTTAAAAGAGAAGTCCAAGAAGAGGCAAATTCAAGTACCATGAACAAGAGGACAATGGCTTTAAAATTTTATGTGAACCTCTATCACATTAAACTAGATGCCCTTGACTTGCCTTAGGGAGGTAGCTTGATGCAATGGAAAGGGCCCTGGATTGGGAGGTTGGAAACCCAAGTTCAAGTTTTACCTTTGCCCATTAACACACTGTGTGCCCTTGGCCCAGTCCCCTCCCATTTCTGGGCCTCAGTTTTCCAACCATAAAATGAAGGTTGATTTAGATGATCTCCATTGTCCCTTCCTGTTCCAATATTCTATGATTCTAAGTATGATGATGGATGGTGATGGAGACTGTAAAAGATCTTAGGCTGCACAAAGAGAAGGAACAAGTAGGTGCCAGTTCTGCTGTGCTTGCCTCTGGTGTGATCACATCTAGAGGATTGTGGTCAGTTCCGGGAGGATGTTTACAAAGGACATTGACAAGGTAAAGATTGTCTAGAGGGGGGCAACCATTACGATGAAGAGCCTTGAGTCCCTGCCATATGAGAACCGAGTAAAGAAGCCTGAGATGTTTAGCCCGTAGAAAAGACTTTGTAGGGACATGATAGAGGTGTTCAAGTACCTGAAAGGCCATCACATGAAAAAGGAACAATGGGTAAAAGTTGCAGAGAGGCAGATTTAAGTTTGATATAAAGAAAATTTCCCCAATAGTTTAAATGGAATAGGCTTCCTCTGCAGCTAGTAGGCTCTCGCTCAATGGTGGGCCCCAAACAGGACTAGATTAGCACTCATCAGGTATGTCATAGAGGGGATTCTTGTTTGGGGACGGTTGAACTGGATGGCTTCTGCCAGCTCTGAGGCAGCTGGGATCTGTGACTTTATCAGCACGTGGTTCCCTGTACTTTAGCAGACCATGACCTCCTCACCTCTTGCAAGTCATCCCTACATGACCTTCATGGGTTGTTATGGGCAGAAGGTCGTCATCTTGTGGCTACCCTTCTCATGATAAGTCTCTCTAGAGACTCTCTGTCTCATTTCTCTCCACGTCTTTTAGTAGCAGGGCATGGGCAGAGTCATCAAGCCCTTGTTGGCCTGGTAAGGCATGCTAGAACATGCATTCTACTGGTTTAGCCTTTGAGAACTCATATCACCTCCATGCCACCATGAGGCATTGAGTGAGGTCTCCAAATGGAGGCAGACAGTCATAGGTTCATAGCTTTAGAATTGCAAGGAAACTTAAGAGTTCATCAGATCCAAGCCTGTCATCTTACAAATGAGGCACAGAGAAGTTAAGGGACTTGCCCAGGGTCATACATTCAGTATGTATCAGAAGTGGAACTTGAATCCAGGTCCTCCAGACTCTATCCGCTAGGCCATGCCACCTCCGTTATTTGAAAATACCTTGGTACAATAAGGGGCAAGCTAATTACAGGATTAGCTGAACAGAACGTTTCCAAGTTAAGCTGAATTCCTGACGTCATCCCGTGGATGTGTTTATACAACCTAATGTGCAGCCCATGTCTGCACCGAGCACAATCCAATTCACCTTGCCAGCCACACACGAGAAAATAATGGCTCCTTGACAGCTCCTCCAGTTGGGTGTTGCATTGGCAAGCCAAACACCCGCTACTTCCTCAATATTGGCTGTTTTATTGGCTGCCCTTCCAGCTGACAACACAACAGAGAACTTCATAAAGAAAGTCTCATGATAGCTGTTATTTATTATGCAAATACCTCCTGCCATGGCAACATCGCGGAGCAGCCTTCTCCAAGTGGGCTTGCTTCACTGGCTCACACTGCTACATGGCCTGCATGTGCAAGTGAAGTTGGGGCCCCTGTTGTGCCTCCACCTTACAAAGATTTTGTTTTCCTTGACACTTCCAGGAGAACAAACTGCAATTAATATAGCCCACTGGAGCAGACAGCACCCAATTAGTTATCATCCATTTTCAGATTGGGATGCTAGACAAAAAACATGGAGGAAGGGCTTCTTATTCAAAAGGAAAATACATCCAAAGTACAGGTTTTCAAAGACACATTTAACTCACAATGGCAAGGATACTCACTTGGCCTTTAATGTGAAATGGAGTGTTAATTTTTCTCTGTCACCTCTTAATTGCTTCCTTATTACACTGTTCAAGCAGTTAATTGCTAGACTGAGTGAAAGAGTGTTTGCAGGGCAAAGGAAATGCCACAGCATGAAAGAATGAAAAAAATAGAAGCAGCTCACTGGAGTAATTGGGTCTGATATAACACTCACTATGGTATTGCTTTTAATGGTAGCTGCAAAAATTCATAGGCAAAGCCAAATTTGGTTTGATTGTAGCTGGAGGGAGAGAGTCTGTCCACCCGTGGGCATTGGCTGCACATTTGCTGCACATCTGCCGCACATCTGCCGCGCTTCACTGAACAAGTCAGTGGACTCTTCCCAACTTGCCCTCGCTTGGCCCAAACACATGCTGGGCTTCCTCATGTGGGTTTTTTTCGCCATTAAGACATCCCATTTTGCTCAGGTTCAGGGGTTTGGAGTGCAGAAGCTGGCTCACAGGGTGGCATGTGAAAAGGGCCCCGGCACCTGGTACACACCAGCTGTCTATGAGTAGGCAAAAGAAAATAACACCAGTGGGGCCTCTCCTTCCTCTATGCTATAGTGGGAAAACCACAAGCTCTGAGTCAGAGGAGCCAAATTCAAATTCCACCTCTGGATCTCACTACCTATAAAACCTTGGGCAAGCCCATTCCCCTCTCTGGACCTTGGGTTCCTCACTTATAAAAGGAAGGGGTTGGACTAGATGACCTATGAGGGCCCTTCTGACTACACATATATGATTTCCCTAGTCCCCTAAATCCCCAAGCTAAGAAATATAAGAACGGTCCATCAGACCCTACAGACCTGGCCAACAGCCTTCACTTTGGCTCTTCTGAGATATTACCACTTCCTGTGGGTCCCATTCAAGCTGTGAGTCAACTGAGGCAAGATCTAATGGGAGTTCATAGGAAAATAAAGTGACAGTCTACATAGAAAGGCAGAGATCAAACCTAGCTTACTGCTGTTCCTGAGGATGTTTGCATGCCAGTGTTAGTGAATCCATAGTAAGTATTATTTACTCTGCCTTCTAATTTTATTAAGAGCGTAGCAATTATTAATGAAGGTAAGGAAAACAGTGGCATTAAGAATGATACTAGAAGATAAATTTTTTCTATGTGTTGCATCTCATTCATATTTAAAAAAGAAATAACTTTGTTGGATTCCTGAAATCTAACTTCCCATTGAAAAATGGAAAACATTTGCTCCCATTACTGAGTTATGCTCATTAGCATTGGCTCCAGCTGATTAACTCATTTGCATCACAATATCTGGGATTCCCTTGGCTTATTGCTTAAGTCTTCCCTTATTTTTTTCCCTGTATGAAGATTAAGGGGGGGGGGAGGAAGGAGAGGGAGAGAGAAGAGAGAGAGGACGCACACAAAATCGTAGATGTAAAGCTAGAAGGGACCACACAGGCTATCTAATCCAACCTCTTCACTTTACAGATGAAGAAACTGAGTCCCAGAGATGTTAACCGGCTGCACAAGATTACACAGGCAAAGCCAAGATTTAAATCGAGGTTCTCTGTGGATTCCTCCAATGGGTAACAGGAGACCAAGAGTCTATTTCAGAGACCCACTTTCAAAACTGGAGAAGCAGAATTGTCCGTCTGAAATTCGAAAATGATCAATTGAGAGCAAGGGCAAATGTTCACAATGAAACATCACAGAGGAAGGCAAAGTTTCTGTAGCAATACTGTGGGCTCACTCTTCCCGAGCAAGCTCAAACAAATCCCTCTATTGGAGTTAGAAGGTACCTCTGAAGGGCTGGAGTGTCCTTCTTTTGTCATATTGGCTCAAGCCCCTATTCTCATGTGTTCCTCTCCCCTGTTAAATGCCAGTGATTAGGACCCAGTTTTATTTAGACAATTAACATCAATTAACAACCAGTTAAAATTAATCAATTTACATTAATGATCAAAACTAATCAATTTACAAAGGGATATTTACTGCAAAGATAAAGCAAGAACAGAAGTTACAAACATTTCCCTCAAACAACCAGGGGCCTAATCTTCCTTAGACCACCTCATTCTCTGAGGAAAATGGGCTCAAAAATTAATACAATTTCTATATAGTATGCACCCCACCATGTTCACTTCTAAATATGGCATGACCAACAGATTCATAAGTTTATGCTTCTACTACTAGGCTGGGTCAAAAAATTCCTTCGGGACTTCACTTTTTACCATCACAGACTCTAGCTGCTGGATTTCTGGTGGTTCATTCTCCTAACATTTTGAAGGCCAGTCAGTGAGGAAAGAAGCCAGAGATAAGAAGGTCACCCTAGCTTTTTAAATGAAAACTGGTTCCTGGCTCCCCAGCCAATCAGAAAGGTTCCTCCTTACCACATGGCTAGCAAACTGGAACCAGTTCTGTGGTTGATCCCAATCAGGGAACAGGGCATTTCTGCCCTTCCCAAATGAGACTCCCCAGCCTCTTCCATGTGGAAATTGCCTATTGCATCTGTTCAGCCTCTCCTCTCGCCTTACACTTCCAGTACGCCTCTATGGATTGAGTGATACCCTTCTGGTCAAAACACAATCCTGTACCCAGAGAGCTGGAGAATGAATTGAGACCATATTCTCCATGAGGGAAGAAACCATGGCTTATATATTTTCCCCATATATCCTCCCACCACCTTGCCCAGAGGTAATCACAGTAGGTGATCTTTGATGGAGTCTATCTCTCTCACAATATTATAGGAAACTCACAATATGAGGGATCTGCTTATCTAGAGATGCCACTGCTAAAATATGGTTCTATTACAGGGCCAGAACTAAGATAAGGCAAAGGGGACTTTCCCCCCAGTACCTACATTGGGGAGCACACATCTGTCAGTACAACCCTAACCCCCCACTCCAGAGGATGAGAGTTTGCCAACTCCCTTTTCTGGCATGATTATGCACACTCTTAACCTGTCTCTTACAGCTATCCCCCCCACCAGGTGAAATTATTATTAGTTGTGGCCCTGTTCTACTCGCTTGACAGATAACTGCAGTCTCCTTCCAACTGAAGTAATGACTGGACACTAAGAATACAGTTATCACTTCCACATCATGGAGATTAGAGGCATGGCACCCCACGATCTGGAAAATCCACATAAAAATTTTTGGCCTTCCCTTTGTACCAGAGAAGACTTCTGAATTATTTTGGTATTAAAATATAAAATACGATACAATACTATACATATATTTTATGTATTTCTGAGTTTCTAAACTTTTTCTGTGTCATCTGCTGGCCTTCATGTGTCATCTATGGCTTTTGCAAAACTCTCTCAAAAACTCCCATTTAATTTCTTATGCTGACCCCCAATATATCAAAACCGTGATGGGGAAAGTTGCGATGTGGAAGGGATAAGTATATATGTTAATTCTATGCATGCTTTGTGAATGTAAACATTCAACAGCAGGTCAAAACCGAAACAGGACCAAGAATGGACTATTCTGGAAGTGTGTCATGATTTAGGCCTCCCCAAAATAGGCAGAACTTCTTACCTGAGTCTGCAGATTTCTAGCCAAGGGCCCGCACATGTTTGAGAGAGCTTTCTCCATCTTTCCAATCTGGCGCCTAAGTTGTCAGGCTAGCCACTAGCTTATCAGAGAGGTGGGGCTCCTTAAGCCCACCTCTTGGAAGAAGGGGACCTTATAGTAAGTACATAAAAGAAAGCCAAGCAGGGGGCAAGATGGCAGAGTGGATTAATGACTTTCCTGGGTTTGTCACTTTTGATCATGAGGCAGAAAAGCATGTTAAGCTAACCTACTCACCTTGGGATATGTATTTCCTAACTAAATGCAACTGCCTACAGGAGGACAGCTTTACCACCATTTCAGTAAAATTCCTATCCAGGTCCTTCTATAAATACTCTTGAGATGATTTCTCCAGTGAGTAGAAGGTCTTCCTCACTTTCTTTTTGGATCATAAGTTGGGGGACAGAAGGAGGAAGGGGACCAATGTAGCATTTGGACTACCCCTCAATTTCCTCTCATTCTCATGACATCTCACGACTCAGCTTCTTCCTATTCCTGGCATGGATGTCCTTAATGGTGGCCTCCAGTTTAAGAAGCAGTGTGGGACAGTGGCAAAGAGCTCTGGCGTCAGAGGATCTGGGTTTCAATTTTATCTCTGGTGACCTTGGGCCAATCGCTTCACTTGTCAGTAAAAGGAGGGAGTAGGACTAGGCTTGAAGTCCCCTCCGGCTGTAGACCTAGAATCCTGCACGTGATCTTGGCCACTTCTGCCTTCTCTAGGTGTCAGTTACTTTAACTGGGTAATGAGAGATTTCAGCTAAATGGCCTCTGTGCTCTCTTCCAGATCAAAGTCTTTTAAGAGCATAGAAGCATAAGAGCTTCCTCCTCTGTGAAATGAGGCTCAACCAGATAGATGATGGCTCCCATTTCCTCTAGTTCTCAACTGTGTCAGCCTTCTCATGAATTACTGGCAACATGCCACATTTTCCTCATACAGATTTCTGTTGCCATCTAGATCCCTCCAAGATGATTCTTCTGACATTGTGGTGTTCCACATATTTGAAGCCACAGAGCAATATGAAACACACAGCCCTCAGGCCCAGGGCACTCCCAAGTTTGGCCTGAACCAAATTGAAATGGAGTTCCTATCTCATTTTAAAGTGTTGATGTATTAATAAAAAAAGAAACTTGTGTGGTTTTCTAAGTGAATACGTGGCCCCAGGGATCCATACTGGTACTAAAGGGAACAGCCCGTTCTATGCATTGACTAAAATTTATCCCTTTCAGAAACAAGGTAGAAGAACTAAGGAATTGTGAAAGCAGGGGTTAACTGCCCCCCAAAATCACTGACAAATAATAGAAATCCAACACAGAAACCCAAAAGAGACTGACTGTGATCCCTTTGAAATCTATTATTCCCTCTCCGTTTTTCAAGATTGAAGTTGCCATGCAAGTGGGCTGAACGGAAGAGTTACAATGGAAGCTAATGGGTATCTTGTTTGAGCAACCAGAGACAGGCTTATCACCCCAAAGCGGGTTGTCATTTCTGACCCCTAATCAGGGCCCTTTAAATTGACAACCATTTTAACTACTTCATTTCTGTCATAGCGCAACCAGCTAATGCATTTGTCAGGCCAACTCGCACTATTACCGTCTGACACCTCACTCATTAGGAAATATAGTCTCAAGGCGTCGGCTGCTGGAAAGTTCCGATAATGTCACCCATTCTGGCCCTGATGCTTTCAGTTAGTCAGTTGATTGAGCTGTTAATACGGCCCCTAAAAACGGGCATCATCAACCATATTTATGGTCCATTAGCTAATGTGGTGGATACCTGCAGCACACTCTGCAGGTTCCTGAGACAGGAATTGTTGAGCATTCTATTAAACTTGTTCCCACAGGAGTGGTGGGTTGATATGCCAGTAAATACCACTAGGATCCCTGTCCCTGGATCCCACTACTAGCCATCACATGGACAAGAGCCAGGCCACATGCAAAACTAGTTTCCAGGTCTTCGGCTAGGAATTTAGAACAGGGCAAGCAATTCCAATTTGGGCAATTACAGAAATTTGGAAAGAAGAAGAGGGAAAATGAAAGAAGAGAGCCCTGTCGCCAATAACCATTCTTCCAAAGCAGTCAAAGGCTCCCGGGATGATAAATCGAGAACTAGAAAGGGCCTTAAAGACCATCTTATCCTGTTCCATCATTTTACAGAGGAAGAAACTGAATGAGGCCCATGAAGCTGAAGTAGCTTACCCAAGGTCACACAAGCTTTAAGCATCAAAAGAGGGATATGAACCAGCTCTTTTTGATTTAGAGACACCCCTCTTTGCAAGAAAAAGCCTCATTCATTTGACCCTTTAATCTGACCATTCAAAAATGCTTGTGGGGGAGGGGGCAGCTAGGTGGCTCAGTGGATAGAACACTGGCCTTGGAGTCAGGAGGACCTGAGTTCAAATCTGGCCTTAGACACATAACACTCACTAGCTCTGTGACTGTGGGCAAGTCACTTAACCCCAGTTGAGAAAGCAAGGAAGGAAGGAAGGAAGGAAGGAAGGAAGAATGGATGGATGGATTAGATTGGACCATGGAGAGCCATATAGAATTAGGAGTACCTCAGCACATAGTAGGCACTATATAAATACTTATCTTCTTTTCCTTCCCCAATAATCCCGTGAGATACATAGTATAAGTAAGATTAACCCATTTAAAAGATGAGTAAACTGGGGCCCAGAGAAGTAAACTGATTTGCCAAAGGTCATTTAGCAAGTTCACTTCAAAGGTAGGATTAAGCCAAGTATCACCCTTCCCAAAAAGACAACAACAGATTTTTGTCTGTCTATACTGTCTGTATGACCCCTAAACAAAAACAGATTGTGCCTGTCTTTGTCACCCCCAAACATATTGCTTCTGTCCCTCAACACCAAATACCAACAAAATGCATATTCTATACTGCCCATGTCACCCCCAAACAACAACAGACTGCATCTGTCTATACCACCCAAGCAGGCTGTGCATTAGCATTTCTGAGAACCAACTGAATAAAACCAACAGCAGCAGTTTCAAATCCTTCCCCCTGCCTCCTCTCAATAGGCAATATTTGTGGGCTGGGGTCTCTAGTAGATTTATGTCACTTTCAAGTGCCTTTATAATGGTTTTAATGAACTCATTCACAACAATAACAAACAGTGCTCTGATCCTTTCAAGTTTGCAAAGTCCTTTCTATTCATTATGTCATGGGATCCTTCCGATAACCCTGTGAGGTAAGTGTTATTATCATACTCATTTTACAGATGAGCAAACTGAGGCTGAGGGATAAAGTGACTTGCCTAGGGTCACAGAGCCAGGAAATGTCAGAAGTGAGATTTGAACTCTGGTCTTCCCCATCCCAAGTAGTTCCAACCACTATGAATAGATCGAGAGAAAAGCTATCTCCCTGTGACCTCTGTGGCATGTGAATGGTAGGCAGAGGGGACATTAGAGTCTGCTTATAAAAACACATCACAGTGATCTGGTGAATGAGGAGCAACAGGGTATGAACACTGGCCAGTGAGGGGAGAAAAGAGGTAAAGCAGCAGCTAGGAGGTTGGAACCAATAGAGTATGGATAGACCAATGATGAAATGAGACATGGGCAAGGCATGGCATTGAGTGTGGACAGTCTGTACTAATGAGGCACATACAAAAATTAGGGGCCAAATTACCAGAGGGGGAGGTGAGCCTCTCTCTCTCTCTCTCTCTTTCTCTCCACTGCCACAAATGTCACTGGATGGAGCTGTCAATCACCCCCAAAGCAGGCTGACTGATCAGGGAAGGTCAGCTCCGTTGACTCGCATTTGTAATCTCAAATGAAAAATTCTCCAACAAAAACTGTTTCCGGACCCCTTGAGCAGACCATCCATCAGAAAAGAGTTTGGAGAGAGGCCTTCTGGCTCTAGGCCATTTCTATTCCTTTTCCTTGCAGGCTTTGTCGGGGGCCTTCACAATTAGCTCTGCTTTGAATCCACTTGCTATCTTACAGACCACAAAATACCAGAATGGGAAAGATCTTTGAGGGCATCTAAACCAACTCCTTCATTTTATTGTCTTGACCTGCTTGCCCTCTCTGGGGATCTCAGTTTTTTCATTTGTAAAAGTCTAGGGTTAGGGTCTAAAGTTCTTTCCAACTCTAAATCTGACATCCCATAGTCCCTGCTCTCTTCTCTGAAGGTCACCTCCCTAGGTCAGATCTTTGTCAGCTCTGGACTATTACAATGGCCTTCTATTTGATCTCCCTACATCCAGCCTCTCCCTGCTCTAATCCACCTTCCATACAGTTGCCATACTGGAATTCTTAAAGCACTCTTCCAACTATGTTACTCTATGGCCCTAAAAGCTCCAGGAGCTTCCTATGGCTCTTCCAATAAAATACAAACTCCTCCTTTTGGTATGTAAGCCCTTCACAATCCGCATCTGATCCCAAGTCTCCTGACACTCATGGGAGAAATCCAAAAAAAGACCTTGGTTTGAATCCTGACTCTGCCATTTAATACCTGTGGAACCCAGAGCCAGTCACCTCCCTTCCCTAGGTCTCTGTTTCTTTCTCTGTAAAAAGAGGGGGAACTAGGTGACCTCTGAGGTCCCTTCTGACTCTAGGTCAATGATCCCAGGATTCCATCCCTGCACTTTTCCCATGATATCAGCCAGCTTTTCTCCCCTTAGATACATTAACGCTGAAAAGTTTTCTGATATCCTCCACTATTTTCCCAGTTCTAGGAGTGGAGATTCAATTTGCATAGCTCAACTCTCAAATCATGCTAAGCAACAGGCTGAGTATTATGTTTGCTTTGAATACAATGTCTACATCCTCCTCTACTCCAGCTTACATGTGTATCTTTCATTCTGCCCTACATTTGTAGCAAGAAAACTATTTGATATAGTTGGTGTGATTCAAGGGAATCAGAATGGTATGGAATTAAATTGAAGAGTCTAGCACCCGACTTCTGCCCAAATTCATTTTAATTAAGCTATGCATTGATCCCCACTCCCCTACATTAAATTCTTTACCTAAATCTCTCCTTTTTTCCCCCTCCACATCCAATTCCCTTTTGTCTCAACCTACTGACAATGTCCCATGCAGCCTTGAAATCAATTTAGCAGGCAGGTCCTTTGTACAACAATTTTACAATCTGCAGCATTTGCATTTCTATACCTTCCTTTAATTCACAAAGAATAGAATATCTCCGAAGGAAGCTGAAAAAAAAATGAAGCCGGAGGAATATTAAAAGCACCCACAACTTGGTCAAATGATTTAAAACATCCGTTCTTAAAAATACAAATGATCTTTCAGGGGTGCTAGCTTATAAAGGCTTCATTTTAAAAAAAAAATACGAAGACGATCCTCATTATACCACAAAAGAGTCAGGGGAGACAATTTTCCTTACCAGCCCATGAATTTATGCACTTTCCTATAGAGTTGGAAATTACTGGTAACATCATCTTTCTCTGAGATTCCATCTCTGTATACTGTATTTATTGTCTGCCATTACCAATTCACATTCAGATTGGTGGATGAGCCAAGCATGAGCAAACATGGCATGGGGCAAGAAGAGCACCCCAAAGTCAGAAGGGTGCCTTCTTTTTTGCCTTCATCAATAGAAACAAAAAAGTCACCCAGCCATTCTGGCTACACAATGATCTCTTCCCATAATTGGGCTGCTTCCCTGTAGCTGACTAGACTCTATTCCTGTAATAAATGATTGGAGGAAAATTAGTATGATAATAACTCCCACTTTTATAGCACTTGAAGGTTTACACAGCCCTCTCCCCAGCACCTCCACCCCCACACTACCCCCACTCCCTTTCTACACACACACACACACACACACACACACACACCATCTCCATCACCACCAATAACAAAAATCCTGGAAGAAAAGAGTGGAATTGTTGTTATCCCCATTTTGTGACGAGGAAACTGAGGCTACCTGAGTGAATGAGAGGCAGAGACGTGAAATACATACGATTACCGAGGCTCAGAGCTGTCTGGTCTGGGCTGTAGTAGAACCATGGCATGTTGAGTTATGGCTCTGCCTTTTACTACCTGCATTACCTCAAGCAAGTTATTTAACAGCTCTGAGCCTCGGTTTCCTCATCTGTAAAACTGGGATAATAATAATCCTGACTTTACTAGGTTACTTAGCGGACCATAAATTCAGAGGAGGAAAGACCTGAAAGTTTATCGAATTCAGTTCTTAATCCATTCGGGGATTTTTACTTAATATTTCTATAACTCATCTAGTAGAGATGCCTAATGAAATGGGCCAACAATGAGATGTTGCTCTTCTCCACCAGATAACCAAACGACCCCAGATCAGCTAACTCAGGATGGTCAACCCATGAAAAGGTGTTGCCTGGATCCAAGACTTGGATGGAGACAAACTGTCATTCCCTGATGCCTAGCGCTTCTCACCTCATGATGTTTTCCTGGACTCATTCCATTTCGATGTCCTGTTCTCCCCACTCCTGTGCCGCCACCACCCCCCACAGACACTCCCTTTAGACCAGCTGCTATGAACTCCTTTAGTAGCCCTCTGGCTTTGACCTTGATATTGGGGCACTGAATTCTGTTTACTCTTTCTTTCATAAAAGGGGTTGAGCCACAGCCCATTTCCCTATAGGCAGGTCCCTCCCTCCAGGCCTGTTAATTGCCCCTAATCACTGGCAGACATTAGGCCTACTCCCTTATCCCTGTGGGGGGTGGGGACCTGACATCCCTGCTTATAGTGATAAATTGCCACAAACCCTCATGAGGCTGTTCAAATGAGAAGGAAATTGGCATCTGGACTTCAGCGTGCACAACCAGAAGGTAATGAATAATAATCCCAAACCCAGCCATGGCCCAGGGAACTGCTGCTCCTAGCAGAATCTCAGAATCTCAGTTTCTGGGAATGAGAATTCAGAGCAGAGGTCAGGTATGCCAGGCCTGAACTGGAATCACCTGTGCCACATCCCTGGCAAAAGTACTGCCTACCTTTGCTTTCACACTTGACTGACCAGAAACCCACGATCCTCCCAGGAAGTATTTCCTGACACCAAGCTGAAATCTGTCGCTGAGCAGCGACTTCCACCTGGTGCTCCTGATTCTGCCCACTAGGACCAAGCAGAACAAATCTTGCCCTTTAAATCCCTGAAGACAGTTAGCCTGCCCTACTCTCCATCCCTCAGACTTCTTTTCTTAAAGCTAGGTTCCTTCAACCATTCCTCATACAGCATGGGCTCAAGGCCCTTCACCACCTGCATTGCCTTGCTCTGGATCCCTGCCAACCTCTTAAACTATGGAGCCCAGAAATGAGCACACTTCTCCAAAGATGACCCAAGTGGAGCAGAATACAAACCCCCAGGCCCGTCCGCTATCCCTCACTCAAGACAGTTCAACATTGCTTTACCTTTTCGGCTCCCACACCACGCCGCTGACTCAAATTGAGTTCATATTCCACTAAAACTTTCAGACCTTTTCCAAATGAAGTGCTATCAGGCATACCTTCCTATCATGTACTTATGAAATTGATTTTTTGGATCTAAGTGTGAGACTTGACAATTTTCTCCATTATGGTTCTTCTTCTTATTCTTCAACATTCTAGCCCGCTGAGATATTTTTGGATCCTGTCTGTCACCCAATACTTCAGCTACTCCTCATGGCTTTGTGTAACTTCCAGGTTTGATAAGCATGCCATATATACCTTTATCCGAGTCTCAGGGCTGTCAAACTAAAACAGAAATGGATCCCTGTCTTGGCTTACTGATTTAGAAAACCACAAATTAATATCATCTATGTTGTAGTGTATTTTTGTTTATTTTGTTAAACATTTCCCAGTTATATTTTAACCAGGTTCTGGCCCCACTTGGGAGTGCCCTCCCCCACACCCCTTATGAGTTTGACACCTTTGATCTAAGTCATTAAAAAAAAACACATCTTAAGACTAAGGACAGATCCCTGAGGCATTCCATGGGAGACAGCCTTCAAAGCAGATATTGAACAATTAATGACTACTCTCTGGGGCTAGTCATTCAATTACTTACCCACATCTTTCCATCTTATCCATGAGGACAGAACGACAGACTTTGTTAAATGCTTAGCTAAAATCTGAGTAAACAGTATCTACATTATTCTCCTGATCTACTTGTCTAGTAGTCTTGTGAAAAAAAAGTGACTAGACCTATATTCTTCATTAGAATGATTGTATCTTTAGGACTAGCCTCTTTGGGAAACCACTTGATAAATCAAGTCAACATCAAAGCGTTATTCAATATTATTTGCCTAGGTTTCAGAAGTTAATATTTTAGAACTGGATTATTAATATAAAAGATTATTATACAACAAGAAACAATACATATAAGGAATTCAGATGAAACCTGGGAATACTCATATTAAAATGATGTAGAGTGAAGTAAGCGGCCCCCAAAAAACATTACACACAAAAGCAACAGGGACAAATGAAAGGATCGCCATGAGAAAACTGAACTTTGAATCACTGAAAAACCAGTGATGGTCCTAAAGAACAGAAAATGAAATGTACCTTCCTCCTCACGACAGAGAAGTAGGGGACATTTTGTTACAAAGAAAGATCCAATATAGGAAGGAAAGAAAAGTCTCCCACTCTCCCTCCCTGCCCCCAGCAGAAATGACTGAAATAACAAGACAAAAAGCATCAATGAAAGGTAAATAAATAATGAATGGAAAAAAGCATTTTAAGTGCTTACTCTGTAACAAGCACATATAAAGGGGATTAAATTAAATAATCTCTAAGTCTTAGCCTAGTCTATGAATGAGACCCACCTGGCTCATTGATGGGAACACCTCATACAATTTTAGTGAAGTCTGGATAGTTGGTCTATACTGCTTCCCTGTCATCTTGAAGACCCATGACACTGACACAGATGGACATTCACTTGATGAGACACTAAACAAAGGGAAGGCAAAGAGGAATGTGCTGCCTTACATGGTGGGAGCTCCCTCTCCTTGGAGGTCTTCGAGAAGAGACTGGATGATCACTTGTCAGGCTAGAGAAGGGATCCTTGTTCGCCTCTCGGCCCCTCACGTTCCTCTTAACTCTGACATTGTGGGATGAGCGGTCCTTTATGAAGCCAATTCTTTAGTCTCTTGTACACGGTTCTTCATTCTATTATTATTTCTTTTTTTCACAAATTGAAGGCCAAGAGAAAGGCCTTTCTTTTTGAAACAATCAGAGCTCTATAATGAGGGAATTTTCTGCCTTGGGAAGTTTTGAGCTCTTTGTCTCTAGAGGTATTCCAGCTGAGGCCAGAATACTATCAGTCAGAGATTCTGAAGACATTGCCAAGCCCCATCAATTCTGAAATATCTCTCAAATTTCTCTACAAGGTGCCCTTCTTCTCTTCCTTTCCAGCTTACCCACCTCTAAACTCAGATCCCACCTAGAAGCCAGAAGACACAGGAGGAGCAGGCACTACAAGAAGCCCTTCCGCTCATCACCCTCTCCCCTATCCAGCCTCCCAATGCTCCCTTCCCCTTTCTCCCTCCTGGAGGGATTCTGATTTCCTTCCCCCACCCCCATAGGAGGGAACACAGAGCCCCTACTCTACTCTGATCCTCAGTACCCCTCACCCCTGCCTAACAGTAGTGGGCCAGGTCCCTTACTATGCTCCCCAGAAGACAGATATAATCAATCGCAATATTTGGCTGATCTAGGAATCATTAGCTACAGTCCTTCCAACAAATGCCACTGTGCTCCAAGGCCCACCAAGCCTTACTATATGCCACTATATCCTCTAGACTCTCATATATTGCCATCTCACTTGTCAGCACACCCTAAGGACCCCAATGCCATCTGCCCTGTAGCTTAAATCTCCTATATATGTTGTCTCCATTAATTAGAATATAAACTCCATGAGAGTACAGACTGTCAAACATTTCTATTAATCTCCCCAGTGCTTAGCATCATGCTTGTCACATAGTAAGCACTTAATAAATGTGTTTTCATTCATTCATTCATTCATTCATTCATTCATTTTCACTCATTCATTTATTCCTTTCCATTCTCACTTCCACTCACTCACGTGGTCACCACAGTTGTTCCAGGTACTCTACCACCTCTCTACTAATTTCTCACCCTTCTTCCTATCTCTCTCTACCTTCCACTTTCAAATATTCATAAAAATACTCCAAAGGATCTGTGATATCACGTATTTGAGACTTCTCTCCAACTATGCCGAGAACAATCTATCCATTTCTGTCCAGCCTGTGTGACTCTTGCCCGTTGTGGCCAAAATAGCTTTCTTAATGCATAAATATGATCACATCATTCCTTTGCTTCAAAACCTTCTGTGGTTCCCCATCTCTCATCTAAAAGCCTAGTGCTCAATCCAGAATCTTGTTCAAACCTACCTCTCAAATTTATTTATTTCCTACTTTGGAAATTTGACCATTTCATCATCCATACCTGGAATGGACTCCCTCTCTTCTCCTTACCCCCTACATATCTACTTAAGATCCTTCTAACTTGGGCATTCATGGGCTTTCTTTTTAAAATATTTTAATAACTGTATTTCAATCATTGGTTTCCTTTATAATTCTACATATTGCATACATTTAAAAATATGATTCTGAGAAGGGGTCCATAGAGGGGTCCATGACACAGAAACAACACAGACCCTGCCTTCAAGGCCCAATTCAAGAGTTTCACGCTGTCATGAAGCCTCCTCTGATCCTCTCAGATAGAAGTAGAGCCCTTCCTCCTCAAGCCTCTCATCCCTCCTCAGAGTCCTTTATGTGCCTGTTGCATTCTGACTTAAAGGTATATGGTTTCTCCCCTTTTTACAGCCAACTCCCTGAGGACAGAACTATGTTATTTCCCATTTTGGTATCTTAAGCTCCAAGCACCCCATTACACATAACAGATATTAAATCAATACTTTTTTAAATCAAAGCAGAAAGGCCTACTGCCCTGGGTGGGAGGTTGACCTAGATGATCTAAGCTCTCATGGAGCTTAAAGAATCTCTGATCACAAAATTATAGAATGTCACAGCCACAAGTAACCTTAGAATACATCTAGTCCAACCCTACTATCTTTCAACTTTCCAACATCCTTGAGAAGTAGGTAAATCTTGCATTATCCTTATTTTAAGATAAGAAAACAGATCCCAGGGGCAGCTAGGTGGTACAGTGGCTACAGCACTGGCCCTGGAGTCAGGAGGACCCGAGTTCAAATCTGGCCTCAGACACATAACATTTACTAGCTCTGTGACCCTGGGGAAGTCACTTAACCCCATTGCCTAGGAAAAAAAAAAAAAGAAAACAGATCCCAAGAAATGAATTGATACCCAGTTTGCCCTTCAGTTTGATATCCCAGGAGTCTAAGTATTTTGCCCAAGGTCATGCAGGTAGAGGTGAAATTGGAACCCAGATCCTCTGATTCCAGAGTCAATACTCTTTCCATTGTATCATACTAAGCCTAATGTCTCCTTTCCAGTTCCTTCTCATGTCCCTTGGCAATAAATGGTGGCTCTTCCATTTCTTTAGAACCCCAAAGAGGTAGAGGTGGGACACTGGATAGTGTTGGACCTGCAGTCAAAAAGACACAGATTCCAATCCTGCCTCAGACATTTGCTAGCTGTGTGGTGTGACCCTGGACAAATCACTTAACTTTAATCTGCTTCAGTTTTCCCATCTGTAACATAAGGAATAATAATAGAACTTGGGGGCTAAAGTGAGATAATTTGTGAAGTATTTTGCAAACCTTAGAGCCAGCGCTCATTCTCTCTCCTCTCTCACCTTCTCTCTCTCTTGTACTCTCTCTCTGTATATATATATGTATATATACATATGTATATATAATTATTATTATTAGCCCTCATAACACCTGGTGGGAGATGCTGGACCCCACAAGTATTTAACCAGTGTTGTTGCTTGATTAGGAGTTTGACCACTTTAATTCAGCCTCAGGGTAGGGAAGGAAGACATCATCTAGTTTAGTTTTGTTCATTACGACAAAGGCCAGAACTGACCTTAAACTCAGAGCTTAGCAGAGTGCCTTGCGCTTAGTAGGCAGCTAATAAATGCTAAGTGAGTTGAAAATAAAAGTGGGGAAAAAATCCACATGGGGAACAGAAATTCCTACCAGTAATTGCTCACATTTCCATAGCACTTTATGGGCACACATGTGTTCCTCATCTGGACTTCACAATAGCTCTATGAGGCAGATAGTACAAACATTATTCTACCTGCCATTTTACAGACCTGGTCCCATCTGCCAATTCTTTGGCAGTAATTTATCCTAGTCTGGTGACTCAAACTCATGAAGGACATCTAATAGACTCTTACTATCTTCCTAATTCCCTGGGGACTCAAGAAAAAGTCACTAATAGCATCATGTGAGCTTGGAAGGAGGTCTCCAGTGGCCAAAGCTTGGCCCTTGACATTTTTATCAATGTCCTGGATAAAAAAAAAAATTGGTTGCATCCTTATCAAATATTCAGATGACACAAAGCTGGGGGCAAAGACAGCGTCAGGATCCAAAGAGATGTCAACGAGCTAGAACACGGAGTCAAATGAACGAGATAAAAATGAGTAAGGACAAACATGTTTAGGCTTGCACTTGAGTCCAAATCACCTTCCAAAACATAAGGTGAGAGAGACTGTCTAGACAGCACAGAATCACAGGCCAATAAATCTAAAAGGTGAATGTGACCTAAGAGGACATCTAATTAGCTTCCCTTGTTTTACAAATGAGGTAACTGAAGTCCAGGGAGGTAGAGTGACTTGCCCAAAGTCACAGATAGGCTCATAACCCTAGGGCTAGCAGGAACCTCGGAGGCTACCTAGTTCAACCCTCTCATTTTATAGAGGAGGAAACTGAAGCCCAGTGAAGTGAAATGACTTGTCCAAGGTCATGTCGATGGCAGAATTTGAACCTGGGACCTCTGACTCCATAATCAGTGCTCTTTGCCCTGTACCATGTTGCTTCCTCATGATGGCTGTTTGTCTGAAAACCAACTAGGGGGACTCTAATGGATGGCAAGCTCAGTAGTAACGTGTCACCTGTGATGTGGCAGCTGAGACTATTCATTCGATTTTGAGTTGCATTAAGAGAGGCCTGGACTCTAGTCCAGGACAAAGGAAGCAAGAGTTCCCTTTCACTCTTCTATATAGTTTTGCCTTCAGTACTGGGTGTCTCTGTTTAGGAAGGACACTGATAAGCTGGAGCATCAAGAGAAGGGCAACAAAGAGTGTGAAAGGCCTTCAATCCAGGCCATAGGGGGATCAAAGAAACTAGGGCCAGTTAGCCAGAAAAAGAGAAGACTTGGGGGAGTGAGGGTACGACCATGAGAGTGTCTCCAAATATTTGAAAGGCTGCCATGTGGAAAGAGGAAGTGACTTCTTCTGTTTGGTCCCTGAGGACAGAACAGGAAGAAATCGCAAATTTAGGCTCACGGTCAAGCTTAATGTCTATTTTCTAATCATTAGCGTTGCCCCAAAGTGGAACAGATGGCCTTGGGAAATAGTAGGATCTCCAGGCAAAGGTTGGCCACCCAATGGCAGGAAGGGGTTCCTGTTCCAACTCTGTCCTTCTGCTATCCTGTCATACAGATAAAGAAACAAAGTTGGTAGGCTTGAGACTTGCCCAGGGGCTGCAGAGTGAGGCCTGACTCCAGCTCTCTGGCTCCAAACCTCAGGTGGCACCCTGGCTCTTAAGGTTTTTATTTCCTTCAGGCAACTCTCTCCTGGGGGAGTACAGGTGAATGGAGCAGTCTGTGGGGCCCAGTAGGCTTGAAATTTGCCTACTGTCGTAGATGAAGGTACATCTCCAAATATACAAACATACACATATTATGCACACATCTGTATAGAAATATACATGTGTACAAACAACTTAAATGTAGGAAGTCCCAAGCTACATTTTGCCATCTTTTACTCTTTTTGAAGTGGTAAGGCACCAGAAAAACTAGATCTGTTCTCTCTTTTCAATCTCTTTCTACTGCCTTAGAGGAAACCCGAAACCCACTGAGGCAGTGACCCAACTGGAACTCTCAGCTCCAATGAGTTTCAGAGGCTTCTAAACAAGAGAAAACCTCCCCAGATTTGAGAAGCCGTACAATGGAATCATTGTTAATCTCCTCATCCTCACGAACTAGAATTTCATTCGCAGCGGCTGCTGAGGAAATGAATGGAACCAAAGGGGAAGGCTGAGGGGGAGGGGGGAAAAGAGAGGGGGAATGGAGCTGGTGCTTACCCTTGTTTACCTGTCACTACTGATGGTAGAAAATGGTGCCCAAAAGAGACCCTGGCACAGCCACCAAACTGAGGAAACCGAGGGTCATACATGTTATGGCCAGATAAGGCATTTGTGGGGAAGTCTTCATTTCCTTTCCCAACACAGGCTGGGAAGGGAAGATTTAGGCAAGACATGAGAGCTGGCTCCCAATAGCAGAAGAGCTGCCTGGTGGAAGGTGGAACTGACTGACTCTGACGGCTTCTAGAGGGAAGAATTCAAGTCAACTCAACAACTATTTAAGTGCCTACTATGTACAAAGTACTTGGGATGAAAAGAAAAACAATCCCAGCCTCTAAGAATCGGAGGACCAGACTGGAGGGGACTCTGTAGCTCATTTAGTCCAACCGCCTCATTTGACACATGAGGAAACCAAGGTCTAGGACTGAATGAAAGGACTGGAGATTTTGAAGTGGAAGGGACCTTCAAGGCTGCTATCTAGCCCAACCCCCCCATTTTAGAGATGTGTGCTGGGAGGGATACAAGATACACAAGTAATACCAAGCATGGACAAAATAATATAGAATAACTTCAAGAAGGAAAGGTAGTTTAGGGCAGGGGAAAGAGCCAAGCTCCCAGCAGGCAAAACTTCTTAAACTGGGGTCCCTGAACTTGTCTCTGGCTTTTTTTTAATGTTTTGATCAATGTATTTCAATATAATTGGTTTCTTTTGTAATCCTCTGTATTTTATGCATGTAAAATTCACTTTCTGAGAGGGGTTCCCCAAGACTGCCCAAGGGTTTGCCAACACACAAAAAAAATGTCAAGAACCACTGCTAGAGTCAGAGCACCTGGGTTAGTTAGACTCTCAATTCTCTCCACTCATTGCCTGTATGACCTTGGGCAAGTCACTTCATCTCATATGCAAAATGAAGCGGTTGGGCTAGTTGGCCTCCTAGAACCTTTCCAGCTCTAGATCTAAGATCCTGTGTGTGCCTTGTGCAAGTCCCTTTCCCTCTCTGGGCTTCAGTTTACTCATCTGTAAAATGAGGGCGTAAGGTGAGGTGGTCTCTGATGTCCCTTATAGCTCCAAATCTATGATGTTATAATAATATCAAGTGCACGTAGGCCGATCGTGGAAGGAAATTAGGGATTGTATAAGGGGAAGTAAGGTAGGAGTATAAACAGCGCCTTCAGTGAAGGCAGGACAAGGCAGATCAATTTGAGTATCACGGGGAATACACGAGGGGGAACTCACATAAAATAAGACTAGAAGATTGTGGGGGGTGTTAAATGCCAAGCTGAGTATTTTGAATTTTATCCTAGAAGCAATAGGAAATCACTGAAGAATTTTGAGTTGGAGGCAACTCAGAAGGTCAGATGTGGGTTTTACAAATACCATTTGGGCAGCTGTGTGGAGGATGGATTGGAGAGGGAGAGAAGAGACAGGAGACCAATTAGGAGGTTATAGCAATCATCTAGGCAAGAGGTGATGAGGCCTTGGACTAGGGTAGAGGTTGTATAAGGAGAGAAGAGACAGATGTGATAAAGAGCAAGTCCACTCAGATGAAGAACACTACTAATCCAGTTACTTGGACATGGAATAGTTTGCCTCTGGGTGGCAATGATGTAATGAGTCCCCTATCACTGGGAGTCCTCAAGCACTGATTCAGTGAGTACTTAGGGATTAACAGTTCAGTTAGGGGTTGTGGTAGACAACCTCTAAGTCCCCTTCCAAATGTAGAATTCTATGAGTCTCTGTGGTTGAATTAACTGATCTCTAAGGTCCCTTCCTAGTTCTATGCTGAGGTATCCCTCTGATGAGGGTCCCGTGCTAAGGATGTAACCATTGGAACTTCTTTCCTGGCTTAAAGAAGTGCACTGCATATGTTCCCAGTATCTTCATGGGTTCAAAACTAGTTGTAGCAGTAAGGCCTAATGGGTTCAGAGGCAGAGGACCTGGGCTGCAGTCTCCACTAGGAAATTCACTAGCTATGCCACCTTACTAGCTGTGAGTCACTTAATTCCCTGGGTGCCACCAGAAAAAATGGACATAAAAATGACCTTATCTCAACAGTGGTGTCCTCTCCAGGAAAGGGATGGCAGCCATGGATGATGTGTATTTCACCCTCTTTCCTCATCATTGTGATTTCTTCCTTTAGGTCTCTATGTTTTGAAAGTTTTTTTGTTTTCCCCATGTAGTTTAGAGGTTCCAAGTATTCAGGTGGTGACATTTATTTAAAATGTTGTTCTTAAATTTTGATGGATCAATATTATGGATAATTGTTCTGTCTGAAATGATGGCCTGATTCCTGTTTGCTATGTCTGCTGAATTCTCAAGAACATTTTGGAGTCTATACTGCAGTTTGGGGGTTTATCTCTTAGTTTATCAAATATAGCAAGCTTTTGGTGTATAATTGCAGCCATCTGATCATGTCCTTTGAGGTAACTGGTAGGTGCTAAATTTTTGCATAATTTTCCCTATTTCCTTGCATATGATGATATAGTGTTGGTGGTGACTATGATGACCACTTTGGTGGCTCTGGGGTCAAGAGACTTGGGTTTGAATACCAGCTCTCCTACTTATTTCCTGGGCAAGTCCCTTCCCCTATCTGGGCCCCAAAATCCTATTCTGAAAAATGAGGTTGGATGGGATGATCTCCAAGATCCCTTCTTAAAGTAACATTATATGATTTTGTGATGTTTATTTCTCTACGGGATGGAGTCATATAAGAAGCTACATCAGAGGTATGAAACATTTGGCCTATGGGCTACATGCCACAATACTCTTGAGTGCTGTCCAAACCAGATTAAAATGTAATTAGGAAATATTTTTAAATAAAAATACATTAGAACACAGATGATGTTCTTGTGTGGTTTTCTAAGTTGATATACTGCCCATAGAGACCCCTATGTAGTGGCCCCCCTTTTCCATTTGTTTGACACCTCTGGGCTACACAACTCAAGCAGGGGTAGGAGAGAGTGTGTGCTAGAGAGAAGGTCACTAGGAATTTCCCTAAACCATCTCTGTGGCATCCTAGATCTGAAAGTGAAAAGGTGTCAGAGACCATCTTCATTTTACAGAGGAGGAAACTGAGACCCACTGGAGGGGAAGCAACTTGCCCAGGGCCACCCAGATAGGACGTTGTGCTGAGTGATAGCTATCTCCAAACAAAACTTGAAGTCCCTTCCCTCACAGAGCCAACATTTTCTAATACAAAAGAGGTGCTGAAGGCACTTTCTTGAATGGAGTGAAATCAGTTGGATTCCTCTTGGAGAAGTCCAAGAGTTCCACAGCCCCACTCAGAGAGATAGTTCTGGTCTCTCTTCACAGTGGTCAAATGGAGACTAACAACTCATCTGTCTACAACTCACAGGTTTTGGAAGAGATAGAATGAAATAAGGCCCAGAGAGGGGAAAGGATTTGCCTAGGACTGCACAGCTCGGAAGTAGCAAAGCTGGGATTCCAAGTCCAGAGTTCTTTCCGTGGCCCCTTAGCTTGATTATGTTTTGCCTTCACCTCCAAAGAAGCCAGGTTTCTTTTACAAAGTACAGGACACATGCTTATTTCATCATCTGGCCCGCCTGTGGCCCTGCGGTGTGTACCCTGGGGCTTTGTGAGATTCTCTTTAGGTTCTGGGGGGTTGGGAATCTCTGAGCCTTGGTGGTCAGATCTCATTTAATCAGCCATTCCGTGATTGAACTTAGCAGCCTGGTGCTAACAATTGCCTGTGCACTTAAACTTGGGTGGTTGTAAATATAGGTAAGGTCGCTAATCAACCAGGTGGCTATTCATTGCCCTGCACATGAGCAATTAAGTCCGAGAGCCATTTTCTCCCAGAGGTTTGCTATTTCATAGCCAATTACGCAGGCAGCTTCACCCCACTTTGAACTGGGTGTGTAGGAAGGGCAGCATATGCCTTGCACCCTCAATAGATTCCCTGGAGCTCCAGCCATCAACCCTATTCATTGCTTTCTAAAGGAGTTTCAGCATCCACCTGCCTTTCAGTATTTAACTCCTTCATTTAGAAAGAAGCAGCAGGAAATTTGAACCAAGAGCTATTTTTATCTTTATAATGGTAAAAGCAATTTTAACACCATAGCCATGCCGCAATCTGCATTTTAACAATCCGCTATATTTTTAAATATCAAAATCACCAGTGAATACATCTTTCTCTGACATGCCACTGTTCCAGAAGGCTATTTCTCCTCCTTCTCCTCCTCCTCTTCTCTAATCAGAACTGTGCTCAGTTTGGAGTAAGAAATATAATTTTCTCAGCACAGAGAGCAAATGAAATTTTATTGGGAGCCCAGTTTGTGGCTCAGAAAATATCGTATGAGCTTATTTGAAGAGGCACTTATTATTAAAATAGACCAATTAGGTGTATAGTATTAAAGGGGCCCTTAGAAGAAAGAGAGATGCACATATGCATACATCTATATGCACAGGGCTGCACGCTCCAAGTCTGGCTCCCCTACATTTAACCCTCCCCTTACCCCAACCCTCTCCAGCCACCTCCAAGTGCATGAGATTGGGTCAGGGAATTGGGGAGCTGATAGGAAAGGGAGAATAGAAACGAAACACTTCCGGGTCTTGTTCTCAATTGCTCTTTTTTGTGTGCATCCCCATTTCCTGACACAGTGTCTTCAATTCGATTCAATAACCATTTATTAAACATCTCCTCTGGGTCAGGCACAGTTCATAAATTTAGAGGCAGAAGGGACCATAGCGAATGCAGCCCTTCATCTGCATGATGACATTGAGGCACAGAGTGGTTACATGACTTATCCAGGACCATACAGCTAAGCAGCTATGCCGAGCACTGCAGCTACAAAACCAAAAAAGGAATGCCTCTGCCCTCACAGAGTTTATGTTCTACTGCACAGGGCAGAGGCTTAAGGAAGTTTTGTTGAATTGGAGGGAGAGGCTTCGGCTCCAGCTGGAGGAGTCTAAGAACTCTGCTCTTACCACTCTTCTGATGCTTCTAGCCTCTTTTCATAAATTATTCATTTATAATGAGAACTACTGTTTCCGTAGGGCTTTAAGGTCTGCAGAGTTCTTGGGAAGCTGTTGTATCATCTCAGCCCAGAAAAGAGCACTAGCAAAAGGCCCGGAAGCTAGTCCACCCTGTGAAGCCAGCCCCACTATACGTGCACTGGATCTTTACAATAACCCTGCAAGGTGGGCAGCCCAAGCATAAGGATCCCCATTTTACAGATGAGAAAACTGAGCCTCAGGCATTCAACAGACAGGTATAGACTGAGAACAGGAAGTCATCTAGTCCAATTCCCTCATTTTCTTTTCTTTTTCTTTTTTTCCCCCCTCTCATTTTCCAGATGGGGAAACTGAGGTCTGAAGAGGTAGTACAAAGACCAATGGATTCAAAGTTCAAAGACCTGATCCCAACCAGTGGCCCTGCCATTTACTAGTGGTGTGAGCTTGGGAAAGTCCTTTCCCCTCGGTGTACCTCAGTTTCCTCATTTGTAAAATACAAGGGTTAAAAAATTAAATTGTAAAATAAGATTATAGGGCAGCTAGGTGGCACAGTGCAACAGAGCACTGGCCCTGGAGTCAGGAGGACCTGAGTTCAAATCCAGCCTTAGACATATAATACTTCCTAGCTGTATGACCATGGGCAAGTCACTTAACCCTAATTGCCTCACAAAAAAAAATAATAATAATAATAAAATAAAAATAAAATTAGGATAATAGTAAAATAGAAAATATACATGTATTATATTGTGTATAAAATAATAATGATAAAATAGATAATATACATATATAATCTATAAAATAGCAAAATTATAATAACAATAAAATTGTCATTTACAATAAAATTGCAAAATAAAAAGGATGGCCTAGCTAGTTTCTAAGGTACCTTCTGACTCTTGATCTGGGGATCCAAAGATCATTTCGCTAGTGAGACAAAGTCTCTGGTTGTTTGACTCTAAACGTCAAAGGAGAAGAGAAGAGAAGAGGAGAGGAAGAGGAGATATCCTTGCTACTTTCCCTCATTGACTCTCCTCTAGTCTTCGTGTTTTTTTGTTTGTTTTTGGTGAGGCAGTTGGGGTTAAGTGACTTACACACAGCTAGTAAGTGTCAAATGTCTGAGGCTGGATTTGAACTCAGGTCCTCCTGACTCCAGGGCTGGTACTCTATCCACTGGACCACCTAGCTGCCTCAAGTCTGCATGTTAACTGTCTGTACCAGAGCCATAACTAACACTGTAGAAATGGGGCTTTGTCCCAGGGTGCCAACATTTTCCTTGGAAGAACATATACTTCCACATACTTCTCCTGTCATCTTTGGGCCTCATTTGATAACTGTCAGAAACGCATGGCACAGGAGTCTCTGGGAGACCAGCTGAAGCCGTGTGGCGTGACTTGGCCCCGTGGTGAGGGCATCCTCGGTACTTGCGGCTGTGCCCCCTCTCCCTGTTGATTGCCCTCTGTACCATCCGCTCTCCCTTTCCCCCACAGATCTCCATAGAATTTACTCAGGTACAATCTGGCTGGTTACATGGTTGGTCTGCACCACAAAACATAGTCATGAGCTAGCCACTTTCTTTCTCTAACAGTTCGCATTCACTGAACATGTAAAAGTTTAATAAAACACGTTTCCCAAAACAAGCCTCCAAGTTAAGCAATGGAAGGATTCTCATCTCCATTTTACAGATAAAGAAAAAGAGGCCCTGAGAGGAGAACCCAGTCACCTAAGATCACAGGGCTGGAAAGGAAGGACAAGCTTCAAAGGCAGGAGTAACAGAGACCCCAGCCCTGATTCTACTATATCATGAGGGTCAGTAGATGGGTGGCCTCCTAAACTAGACTATAGAACCTAAGGGAGGACAACACTAGTATATAACAGACTTAAAAAAAAAACCTGGTAAGTGATTGATTGACAAATCCTGGAAACTTACTTAGATCCCAAACTTAGATTTCTTACAATACAGTAATGATAATAATATTTCTAAGAGCTAGCATGTATACAGTGTTATAAGGCTTGCAAAGAGCCTTACAAATAACTCATTTGATCTTCACAACAACCCTGGGAGGTAATAATGATGATGACAGTGATAATAACTAACATGTTTATAGTGCCTACTGTGTGCCAGGCACCATGCTAAGCACTTTACAAATATCATCTCAACTGATTCTCACAATAACCCTGGGATGTAGGTGATATTATTATCCACATTTTACAGATGAGGAAACTGAGTCAAACAGAGGTTAAATAACTTGCCCAGGGTCACATAGCTAGGCTAAATCCGAACTCAGGTCTTCCTGCCTCTAGACCCAGTGCTCTCTCTACTGTGCCACCTAGGTGCCTTAAATGCCTTACCCAGAATCACACAGTTAAGATATGTCAAAGGCAGCACTTGCTCCCATCTTCCTGACCCCAGGATTGGCACTCTAGGCCACCATGCCCCATTGCCTCTTTTGACCATCTTGCCCATGTGGTGACGTGGGACAGGGTGGGACCTAGACATCTCTCCTAGTGCAGAAACCCCCTACGCTGGCATGGATCAGCAATTCCTCTGTAACGTAGCCTGAGACTTGGATCAAAGAAGATGATCTTTGTAAAAGCAGTTAGAACTATGAGCTGGCCCATAGCAGGCACCATATAAAGGCTCATTCCCTTCCCTTCGAGACTTGACAGGGAACATTGGAAGGTTCATTGGGTTATGTCAGTCATACAGAAAGTCATATAGAAGGTATGTGACAGAAGAGGGACTTGTGTTTCCGTCTCTAGGTAGGGCCATCCCTCTGTCAACTACCCCACACTGTCTCCATCTCCCCAGATAGTTAAAGCATGGAAGGGAACCTAAGTACAATTTGTTACAATCGATCAACAAATCAAAGTTAGATTTGAGAGCCCCCTCCGCTTCCTCTTCAGGTCTATGGCCATGGAGAAGATCAATTAGGATTGGTGGGGAGTCTGGGGTGATGGCAGTGGGTTTGTGCCATCTCCATTCTTTGCACTTACTGAACTCAGCTCTGCCTTTTCAAACTCAGCAACTGCCTCCTCCAGCTTATCCCCAAATGGGCCAGGAGCTGGGAAGGTGGTCCTCATCCTCCTACAGCTCCAACAGTGACTTAGCCCAGTATACTTTAACATGGTGGAAGAAATTTTGCTGTTTGAAATAGGTATCCTGTCACTTACTTTATCCAGATAGTTTAACAATAATAACAATAACTGTCATTCATGAAGCACTTTAGATCATTTCTTTTGAGCTTTGCGATAGCTCCATGGGTTATATCATAACAATATGACAGGTCTTATTATCCCTATTTCACAGATGAGAAAACTGAGGTTCAAAGACATTAAACACCTGCCCTACCCAGGATCAAACTGCTCCTAAGTGTCAGAGGTGAGATCTTCAGTTTCAACTAGGTCCTCTTGCTTTCAAATCCAGTGCCTTATTCATTATGTCATACTGCTTCCAGATTTCCCTTTTTGGTATTATGACTATGTAACCATGCCTCACATGTCAGATGTATTTAATAAAATTTTGTTTAATGAATGACTTTATATATCATTACCACCCGGTGCCCCAAGCTGCTAATATCTTTCCTGAAAACTGCCTTGAATCTATTTTGTATGTGCTTACTGTTTCCCCTGTTAGAATGTAATCTCTCTGAGGGCAGGGACCGTTTTGTCTTTGTCACTGCTCGTGCAGGGAGCATTGAACATATTAATAAATGTTTGTTGACTATGGATACAACATTCCAGTGTCTGCTCTCAGAGTGCTTAAAATCTAGTTAGGGAGCCGAGAGGGGCAAAGGCTGGGTCACCACATGTTTGGGATATTGTAGAAGTGATACCTGGTCACATAGAGGATGGACAAGATGGCCCCAGAGGGCACATGACCTCATTAGCAACGCATGTTGCATGGCAGGAGTTCTTGGAAGGGAGGAGACCACCAGAAAAAGCGTCATAGATTTCAAAATATTTATGAAGGTGGTGGAAGATGTGTCTGCAGTGGTGGTCAGCAGACAAGAGAAAAGCGTGGTCCTTCCCAACAAAAGATGACTCCGCTGATATAGAAATGGCCCAGGTCAACTTTGTGATATTGATCAAAATCTAAGAAGTCCATTGGCAAACCAGGCTTCTCTGTGGCCACATGGAGACCCAGCACTGAGCATGTCCCCATTCTCTGTGTGTCATGAGCCAGTAAGGACTGTCACAGTGTTCCAACCTACCCTAGGCAGACTGTGGGGAACCTAAGGGAACTAGGCATGTGTGAGAGAAGAGTCAAGAGAATCATAAGAGTGGGTGTGGCCTTTGGGGACTAAGGAAGAAAGCCTCTCACTCCTCTCTCTCCCCACGGGCAAAAAGCTGGCAAAAAGATTGCCAGTGGTTTTCTCCCTCTGTTTACTGCAATAGAACTGAGAGGAAGCAAGTTGTTTTCCCAGATGACAGAAGGAAGAGCTAACAAATACAGCATTTTAAGGTCATAGGAGCCTCCATCTAAAGCTGGAAGGGACCCCAGAGGCCATGTAATCCAATGTCCTTATTTTACCAAGAAAGAAAGTGAGGCCAAGGGAGGGGAAATGACTTACCCAAGGTCACAGAGGCAGTAAGTATCAAAGGCAGAATTAGAACCCAAGCTCTCTGACTCCAGAACCAGGGCTCTTTTGATCTTGCTATGATTTCCAAAGTTATTTAAAGATGATTTCATTTTAGCTTCACAATGGTCCTCTAAGAGATGTTCTACAGGGATTAATTTAAGGGAACTGAGGTTTGGTAAGGCCAGATGACTTAGGCAGGGTCACATAGTAAACAGTAAGGCTGGATTAGAACCTGGGTCTCTCCTGGCAACAAGCTCAGCACTCTGCATCAGAAAAACTCTCACCTCTCTTCTCAGAACTCATAGTCAGCTGTCTTTATAGCAATTTGATGTGAAGTATAGCCCAAAGATGTTGTGTATACAACATAGGATCTTTTTCAAAGCCTTAATTAGTGGGTCCCTGGGAGGTGAAGAAACTTTTTGCACGGGAAGACAAAGAAATCAAGAGGGACAAGGGCAAAGAAGAACCAAGGTTCAATTCGAGGGTCTGCAACTTCTCCATTTGTTTCTCACTCTTGATTCCTCATACCATGTGGTCAGCAAATACACACATCCGTCTCCCACATTTGTGCTTTGTGCCCAACTCGGGTCCTAGTCAAGCTGTACCTACACAGAGTCACAGGGCTGAAGTGATCAGTGTAGGAGCTCTTCACATAACTGGGTTGGCTTGGGGTTATTGTTACGGTTTTCCCTGCTCAGTTGTCTGCTGAATGCTTGGGCAAATTAGTACAAATCGCCCTTCTCCTTTGGGCTCTGGGACCCAGAACCCTAATGTTATTCCCCAGGCCAGAGAGATGGAACACAGGAGTGCCAGGCTATTTCTCCTCATTCTATCAATGTGGGGAGAGGGGACAGACAAACCACTTGTTTGACATTATCCACTCAAGTTACTTGTCGACTAACTGGGTTTTCTACTCCCAAAGTACTGTCCCTTTCTCAAGTCACAGATTCTTTGTCACCTCCAATGGCTTTTTTATAGCCTGCAAATATTGACCACCCAGATGATGGCTTTTACATTTGGAAATGCTCCATCTTAAATCCTCCAGCCATTCATACTCCCACAACTCCCCATGCAGCCAAATAGGCCCCCAGAGATTTCTTTTTCTAATCAGGGCTGAAATTCAGGATTTTTTTGAGCCACCAAACATGTGCCTGTCTGCTTTTAGGGGGCAATTATTTTTTTTTTCAATTCCCAATCAGTGAATGGAGCATTTCCATAGACTTTCCAAACTGCTCCCTGCTTAAGCCAAACAATGCCCACCAAATGAAACCCCCATCCAACAAAGACCCATCAGGAGGAGGGAAAAGATGACGCTTCCTTAGTCAGGAGGGCCGCCCTTAACTTAGGGGCCTTAGACAGGGGCACAGACTTCATATTGCACAGTCCAGCCCTGACACAAAGGAAAAAATGAGAAAAGGAAGAAACAACACAAAAGGGACCTGGCCTAATACCTACAGAGAAAAGAATTTAAATTGCAGATTGATTCGTTACCATTTTTAATCCTTCCTATAAAGAAGTGTGCTGCTCTCGTGGCAGGTGCGTGATGTGGTCGGCAACCAACATGTCGTTTGAAACATTATTTTAATAAACAGCTGAAACACATCAGAGTTTCAGATCTAATAGAATATTTCCAGGAGTTAGGCTTTAATAGCCATGCTGGGAGGGGGGTGGGGAGAATAACCCTAAGTGAGCTCCTCAGTCATTCTCAATGAGCACAAAACCCAGAATTGCTTCACCCTTACAACACCCCTGTCTTATTATAACAACGTTCTGTCCATCACAGGCAGCCTGAAATTATGAATTGGAAAACAGTTAATGAACTTGCTGTAAGAGGAAGACAAGGGAAGCACACACCATTCGGAGAGACCAGAACCTGGGGCCAGTCTTGCACAATCAAACCAAAGCACTCGACTCGGGTTGCCCCAGTTGGGAAGCAATTTCTTTGACTCATTCTCCCCACTGTACCTTTGGAACAGAGAACATAAATTTCATCCATCAACGAGCTTTATCTCAGCTGGAAAACATTCTAATTGCAATTTCCCAAATGCCCATGATTTGCTCAATTCTAGCAAAATTTAAAAAAAAACAACAACAACCACCTAATAACCAGTTGTCTCGTGATTTGGTGTTAGAGTTTAAAAGTGGAATCTGTTCCACATATTTTCACCTCTGATGAAGTAGCCTTGAAAATGAATTTCTTTCAAAGGCAGTTTTGCTAAAACATGCACATTGGTATTTGAAGGCATCACTCACTGCACTAGTATCACTGATCAAGTTCTTATGGCATACATTCAAATAAGGAGCAACACAACAGGGATGCTTTTGCAATGTTTTATCTTTTAAGGGTTGACCAAGAAAGCAAAATTTCCAAATGCTGCCCCAGAGGTTACAGGAATTGTTGGGATAGTTCCTAAGTTAATAATGCATTTCTATGAATCTCTGATAGCACCATCTGGGACATTTTAAAATCAACTTTTAAAAAAATTATTCTGACAAATAAGGCATGGGGGGAGGCCTGGGGGGTGATTAGCTAAATAGATCTGTCATCAGTGGGTTGAAATGGAGAATCTTTGGTTCCTTTCCTTTTGAGTAATTTCAGCGCAATAGGATAATGGCCTGCTCTGATTATGCTGAATGGGTCCCAGACAATTTAAATGCAGGCTGCATAGTAACACATGATTGTGTGCGCCTATGAAGAAAGCTTAGCTATCATGCAACAGCAAATGCGTGGTATCTGTTGTTTAGGGGTATTGCCTCCTTATGGGCAAGCAACTTGAGCTCCTTGAGTTTACTCATCTGTAAAGCGGGGATAATAACAACGTGCCTCGGAATTTTTGCTTCTGGGGCAAAGAGGTGCCAACAATGTGTGCCCTGGGAAACAGGTTTCTGTCCTGCTAGAGGGCTGGGGGCTAGTGGGATAGCCACTGGGGGAAGGAAACATGCCTCAGGATAAAACTGTCATTGCAGAAGGTGGGGATAAGTGGGATGGAGTTCAAGAGGGGTACAGTTTTGGGGATAAGATGTACAGCCAGAGATGTCACCTCCATTGTCCTCAAAATGCTAGCACCCGGGAGAAAGTCTTGGTTAGCCCACCTTAGCTGTGACTCTACTTGCCTGGCCAAGTTTACACAGCTATTTAAGATGGAAAGAAAGAACACATGAGAAAGAGCTTTGCAAACTATAAAGTGAAAAGTTATTTTAAAAAATAATGGAACTAGATCAACTTTTGTACTATCTTGTTCTGAGGAAATTAGAAACTAGAAATTGTTTTCAATATTTAAAATCCTTGGTTCTGCTTAGGTTGATACTTTTTTTTTAAATAAGTGATGGATAAATACAGAGATAATTTACTTATCAAATTTGTAGATGACACAAATCTGGGGGAAGGGAACAGTGAAAATATCGGAATGAAGATCCAAAAGATGAAATGTGACAGAGATACATATAAATACTGGGATTCCAAAAATTATCTGCACAAAGATAAGATGAGGTAGGCACAGCTGTATAAGAATTCACACACAAGTCCTTGGACTGGAAGCTCAAGTCAACAGTAGGATATGATGGCCAAAACGGCTAATGGGATCTTTGGCTTCATTAAGAGAGGCACATGGTGTCCAACCTAAGTAAGATATGTATTTTGCTCCATATACTCTACCCTGGTCAGACCAAGTGTTTTTGGTGACATGTTGACTAACTGGAGCAGGTCCAGGGAAGGACCACCAAGATGGCAAGGGAACCCAAGACCATGCCATCTGAAGAAAAGTTGAAGGAACTAAAGATGTCTAACCAGGAATAGTGAAGGCTCAAGAAGGGGTGGGGAAACATAAGAAATATCTTTAAGTATTTGAAGGGCTACCACATAAAAGAGATGAAGCTTGTTCTGCTTGGACCCAGAACGCAGAAATAAAAAGCAATGGATAGAAGCCATAGAAGGGTTGATTTCAGCCTGATACCAGAAAAACCTTTCTAACAATTTCAAGCTATCGAAAAATGGAATGAACTGCCTCAGGATAGAATGGGTGGCCCCTCACTAGAGGTCTGCAAGTAGAAGACGGGTGATCACATGCTAAGATGTCCTAAAAGGTACTCCAGACCAAGTAGGGGGCAGACCAGGTGGCTTCTGAAGACCCTTCTAAGGCTGAGGTTGGATGATTTGATTAAAGTAAAATGTAAGACTGGGAGGTAGGCACATTAAAGGACTAAACAAGGTCTGGCCTGTCATCTGAATGAAGGTTGCTCCAAGGGTCTTCCTTCTGTCTGATATTCCTTGAACTTCAAGCCAAAGATTGACTTGACCATCCCAATGGCCTGTGTGATGACTCTGAGCAGAAACATGCTACTAAGAACAACTTCTCACCAAGGGGGACGAGGTGAGAGTGATTAAACCAGTGGGCAACCTGGTGGTATCTTATGAAAGATTGCGGGATACTGGCATTTGGCCATTAGACTGGGAAATCTGGTTGAGATAGGTTCTAAGAGAAGAAATATGCAATTGTATGTGTTTGCTGTGGAGATAGGCTCATTCAAACTTCAAACCCATCCATCACCCTCAACAGGAGACTGAGGATCGGTGAGGACCCACAAATCTATGGGCATGAAGAGGCTTTGAAAACAGCTCCCTTGCTCTTCTTGGGGCATGAGCTACCCACCAGCTTCCACAAGATGGCAGGCTACGATGCAGTTTTCCTTTTAAACATGGTGATCACCTGGAAATCATTGCACTTTCGGATGACAGCTACCCCAGGTAGCTAGGGTGCCATTTGCTTTACATTATGATACACACTAATTAATCATTAGTGATCCCAGAAGTATACCGGCTAAAAATTCTTCACTATGTCTTGTCACAGTGGGGGTCTGCTATATTGATACTATTATGGACACATACGCTCTGCTGCTGGGTCTGATGCCCACAGTTTTAAGCAGTTAGGGGATTTTAATTAATATTGCCCAGATTGATATGAGCATCTTATTTGTGCAAGAGGAAAGAAGATCAAGCTAGAAGATCAACTACAGAAGTTAAAAGTGTACAAGAAGACTTTTGAAAGCTGGTCTTACCTATAAAGAATTTTCTCAAGACACTGAATGTCTTTCCTAACATTTCCTAACATTACTTCCCTTGGAGACACTTGGGGAATGCCTTCATGGCCGCCATATTTTTAGCTTAGTCTTCAATTCACAAGTAGGTTGGTGGCTCAGTTTTGGAATGAGGGATTCTCTTCCACCACCTGGAAAACAGAATGCAACCCAAATCCATCTTTCCTTCATGTCCCAGAAGTCCATCTGTACATTCTAGATTTAACAGCAGTCTAGGACAAGGCTCAGGTACATTCTCAAAGGCAGCTGGGCCCTTCCACAAGCCCAGCATCGCCTCTTTCACCCCGGGTTTTCCCAGGATCATAGAATGGTAGAACTACAAAGGAACTTGGAGGTACCTCTAGTCCAAACTCATCATTTTACAGGGGAAGAAACTGAGATGCAGCAAAGAGAAGTGATGCACCTCAGCTCGCCTAGCTCATAAGGGTCAGGGCCGGGATTCTAGTCCATGCCAGAGCTCTTTTCCTTCACCAGGAGAGTTGACTTATATAGCTTGAGCAGTTTACTGGCCCAAGTAGATTGTCTCATATTTGCCCTAGCTCTGACTGCTTACATTGGTTTACAACCAATGTACTTATAGTACAGAAGAACACCAGATGGAAAAAGGGGTTGCTCTATGAAAGCATGCCCAAAGAAAGCAGTTCATGGGATACAGGGTGGCTTAAACCAGTTTTTGGCAAAGATGTGTCATTCATAAAGGCTTAGATGGGCTGCTGTGGTAAATGGAGTAAAGACTCTACTGAAAGGAGTAAGGTATGGCCTAAGCTGTGTTGCTTAAGAGGAGTCAGCAACAGCACCTGCCGCTGTCTGTACCTACACCACTGGCTGGGTCACCAAGCTTCCTTGGATTTGCTTAAGACCACGCTGAGAGATCTGACCTCTGACCAGGAGCCACCACAACCAGTTTGGTGCTTTCTTTCCCTCTGTCCTAAACACTGTTCCCTTCTCTTATTACTTCATAGTTACCCTCATTCCCTAAAATTTTTTTCGCCTCTTTTCCTTCTTTGCTTTCTCTAGCCTCTTCTTCCTGTCTCCTGGACCTTGTCTCGATTCTATAGGCTCTGGATTACAATGGGCTGGGGTTGGGGGAAGGCAAAGGGGAAAGAGAACATGAGTTATGCCCAAGTAATCAATAGGACAGGTCATCCTGGTAGGCTTCTGATCATGAGGCTGACGGCCACCCCTCTCTATAGAGGTATTGGAATTAAAGGTCACCTTCTGGGTGGCCTACCTGTAACCAGATCTTAAATTATAGTATAAAGCAGCAATCATCAAAACTACTTGGTACTGGCTAAGAAATAGAGTGGTGGATCGGTGGAATAGGTTAGGTCTGAAACACACAACAGTCAATGACTATAGTAATCTACTATTTGATAAATCCAAAGACTCCAGCTTCTGGGATAAGAACGCACTATTTAACAAAAACTGCTGGGAAAACTAGAAAACAGTATGACAGAAACTAGGCATAGACCAACATCTTACACCCTATACCAAGATAAAGTCAAAATGGGCACATGATTTAGATATGAAGACAGTGATACTATAAGCAAACTAGGAGAGCAAGGAATAGTTTACCTTTTAGATCTATGGAGAAGAGAAGAATTTATGATCAAACAAGAGATAGAGAATATCATGAAATACAAAACGGATGACTGATTACATTAACTTAAAAAGTTTTTGAACAAACAAAGCCAATGTAACCAAGATCAGAAGGGAAGCCGAAAGCTGGGAAACACTTTTTGCAGCCAGTGTCTCTGATAAAGGCCTCATTTCTAAAATATATAGAGAACTGAGTCGAATTTATAAGAATGCAAGTCATTCCCCAATTGATAAATGGTCAAATGATATAAACAGACAGTTTTCAGAGGAAGAAATTAAAGCTATCTATAGTCATATGAAAAAATGTTCTAAATCACTATTGATTAGAAAAATACAAATCAAAATGATTCTGAGGTACCACATCACATCTATCAGATTGGCTAAAATGACAATACAGGACAAGGATAAATGTTGGAGAAGATGTGGGAAAATTGGAACACTAATGCATTGGTGGAGTTGTGAACCAATCCAGCCATTCTGGAGAACAATTTGGAACTATGCCCAAGGGGCTATAAAATTGTGCATAGCTTTTGACCCAGGAATACCACTTCTAGGTCCATATCTCAAAGAGATAATAAAAATGGGGAAAAGATCCACATGTACAAAAATATTTATAGCAGCTCTTTCTGTGGTGGCAAAGAATTAGAAATTGAGGGAATGCTCATCAACTGGGGAATGGCTGAACAAGTTGTGGCATATGAATGTAATGGAATACTATTGTGCTATAAGAAATGATGAGCAGGTGGACTTCAGAAAAACCTAGAAAGACTTATATGAACCGATGCTGAGTGAAGTGAGCAGAACCAGGGGAACATCGTACATAGTAACAGACACATTGTGTGATGACTAACTTTGATAGACTTAGCTCTTCTCAGCAATGCAAGGATCTAAGACATCTCCAAAAGACTCACGATGGACAATGCTATCCACATCCAGAGAAAAAACCATGGAGTCTAAATGCAGATGGAAGCATACTATTTGTTCTCCTTTTCTTTTGTTGTTTTGTTTTATTTCTTCTTTCTCATGGTTCCTCCCATTAGTTCTAATTCTTCTATACGTCATGACTAATGTGAAAGTATGCTTAATGTGAACATATAAGTAAAGCCTATATCAGATTGCATGCCATCTTGGGGGCGGGAGGAAATTTAAAACTCAAAATCTTATGGAAGTGAATGGTAAAAACTAAAAATAAATAAATTATTTAAAAAATAGAGGTCACCTTCTCATCCTAAACTGGAAAGATTTTCAAGTCAACCTATACTGCTTCCTCCAGCACCCAACGTCCTTTCTGAGCCCCCACAACTGAAACATAAATCTACAGCAAGACCACCATAGCCTTTAATTTTGCAATTCCCCCTTTTCACACATACCCTTTGCAATCTCAACAACTCCCTTCACTGTTTTAACCCTCCAGTCAGCCATATTAACAATCCTTGAATCCTGAGCCCCTCTATCTTCCATTTGTCCCTGCCAGCCTAATCCCCAACCCTAGGTGACTTCCACCATTGGCCTTCTAGTAGAATGTCAACTTCTTGAGGGCAAGGAGTGTTTAGTACATACTACAGTAAGCACCTCATAAATGCTTGTTGAATTGAACTGA
Source organism: Phascolarctos cinereus (assembly GCF_003287225.1). Classification (NCBI taxonomy): domain Eukaryota; kingdom Metazoa; phylum Chordata; class Mammalia; order Diprotodontia; family Phascolarctidae; genus Phascolarctos; species Phascolarctos cinereus. The sequence continues at coordinate 39,407,126 of NW_027556291.1, forward strand.
GGAAGCTGTAGCTAGAGGACCTGGGTTCAAGTCCTGGCCCTAATATTTTCTTCCTGTGCAACCTTGGGAAATTTATTTCACTTCTCTGGGTGTCATTTTCCCTCTCTGTAAAATGAGAGTTGGACTAGATATCTGAGGTCCCTTCCAGATCTAGATCTATGATCCTATTATGGCCTTGCCTACATTATTTCACCTTCTTGGGGATTCAGTTTCTTCATCTGTAAAATGGAAAAACATCTGGCTCCAGATCTATGAGTTTGAATTGATTAATTGAATTGATCAATTGAGTTGATCTATGATTTCAATTGCATTGGATTGGCCTTCTACAATTGCTCCTTGAGGAAGTCAAGAAACTGTGCTTTCCAACCTCAGCTGGGTCCTTGCTGCCATATGATAATACTTTTGGTCATCTCTCATTGACTTCCCGTCGCACTCCCTACAGTGATTATTCTAAATCTTTCCCTTTCTCTCAAACCCATAACTCCATGCCCCAGTCCATCTCTCTCTCTCTCTCTCTCTCTCTCTCTCTCTCTCTCTCTCTCTCTCTCTCTCTCTGTGCAAATGATCCCACCATCCAAGTTTACTGAGAAAATTGAGGTCATCCATTTGGAAATCCTGCATCTTCCTTCCTGCATATGCTTCAAAGCTCTTCTATGTCCTCACACTTCCTTTCATCTTTTCTTCTAGTCTGTGAAGAAGAGGTAGTCTTCTTCCTTGCCAAGGCTACACCCTCTATTTGTGCCCTTGATCCTACCCTTTACTTCTCCTTCAAGACATTGCTCCATTGATTATCTTCCCTTCTCTTCATCTTCAATCTTCTTTCATTCTACTGCCTCCTTCTACTTTGCCTGCAAAACATACTCAGGTCTTTTCTAGCCTAAGGGGAAAAACAACAACAACTCTTGTCCCAATTTTTGTACTTCTACGCTATTACTCTCTCCTCTCCCCTTCCTTACTAAATTTCTAGAAGATGTAATCTACACTTATTTACTCCATTCCATACCAACCACTCACTTTTCAACTCCTTGTAACCTAAGTTCCATTGCTATTACTTCACCAAAACTGCTCAACCTAGTCTCAGTCCTCACCCCCTCTCTTCAAGGGTGGTGATCAACAGTGCCTAATCTTGCCCAAAAATGTCAACAAAAGCAATGATATATCTATTTTGGTGGATTTTTTTTTTCAAAATTTGCCGATCTTGCTTAAGATTACGGCCCTGTCACTGGGTTTTTTGTAAAGTAGGGCAGGCAGTAAATATTTAGTGAAAATAAATGGGTGTCCATTGTTGGGCATATACCTCAGAGAGGTCAGTGACAAAAAGAAAGGTCCCATAACAACAAAAAGAGCATCAACAAAATTACAGTGATGGAGCTTGGCCCCTAAAAAGCACTTCTATCTACTTTGTACAAGTGGAGCATTATGGTTGTACAATACTTCAGATGTTGTCAGCATTTTTCAACATGTTGACTACTATTGTTGAACTGCTGCCCCTCTCCATTCTCTTCTCCACCCTCAATTTTAATTATCTGTTATGAGGGATGACTTTCTGGGAGAGAGAGGGAGAACAGTTCTGTTTTTCCCCTGGATGAAGTTATCCTCTACTATGGCTAGACCCTAAGAATGTTATTCAAAGGGGGAAAAAAAAAACTAATCTGTACCAAATTATTCATTTTAACTATAGGTCTAATGGAAAAAAAAATAAAAAAAATTCACATACCCAGTGATTGGGAAACAGCTGAATGGATTGTGGTGTATGGACAGAATTTTGCTGCTCCTTAAGAAATGACAAATATGAAAACTACAAATAAAAACATTGACTTTCATGAAGTGATGCAGAGTCAAGAAAGTAGTATTAGAACAACATGCACATTGGCTAAAACTATGTATAAACAACCTCCCACTCCCCCCACTCAAAGCACACATATAAAAAGATGATCAAAAGGAGACAATCTACCCATTATAAATAGCTTGGCCTTCATGTTTTTCTGTCTCAATGTTTGATGATTTATTCCAGAACATCGACAGATTTGGGATCCCGTCAACATGAGCATTCCTTCCCTTCACCAGTGTAGATCACAACCCAATAATGCCTGCCCATCCTGGGCAAATACTGCCCATGTCTTGACCTGAGTCTTCCATAGCAGCCCTATGCAATGTACTGGAGACTTTCCCCCAAAGATACAAATGTAGGACTCAGGCTTACACTGGTTATTTATCAATCAATTGATAACCATTTATCAAGCTCTCCAATGTGGCAGGCACAGGGCTAAGTGCTTGGAATACAAAGAGGCTAAAGACAATCCCTGACCTCAAGGAGCTCCCAATTTAATGGGAGAGCCAACAAGCAAACAAATGTGTACAAATAAGCTATATACAAGATAAATAAGAAATAATTAACAGAGAGAAAGCATCAGAATTAAGAGGGGTTAGGAAAGGCTTCCTATAAAAAATGAGACTTTAGTTGGGACTTAAAGGAGACCAGAGAAGTCAGTAGATGGAGACAAGAGAGAGTGTTCCAAACATGTGGAACAACCAGAGAAAATTCCTGGAGCAGAGAGATAGAGGGTCTTCCTGCTCTTGTGAGATGACTGACCCTAGCTCCTTTTTCCCGTCACACATTCAATTCATTTCAACAAGCACATATTCATCAATAAGCATTTATTAAGCACCTGCTATGGGTCAGACATGGATCTGGGTGCTGTGGACACAAAGACAAAAGTGAACTGTCCCTGCCCTGAAGGCCCTTACATTCCATTGATATGACAGGTTGCCCCATCATATTTTCATTAAGTGTCTGCTATGTGTACATGTATTAAGGACAAAAAAAACTTGCCCTCAAGGATCTTATATTCTACATGTTTCTGATGATATCTGATATCTTATCTGCCACTTTTGTGTTCTTCCTACCTTCACCTTTTTAAATATCATTTCAACCTCCTTACATCTGAAGCACAAAAATAAGTATAAATTCCAATGGTTCACTGGTGCCTTTAGGATCAAATATAAACTTCTCTATTTGGAAAGTCATATTAAACAGCTTCCAGCACTCTATGGCCCAAACAAACTGGCCTCTTTTAATAATCTTTCATTTTGACATCATCTTCGTTTCATACCATATTCTCTTCATTCCTTGTGACAAAAGAGAAAAATAAAGTTTAGCAAAGCCCAATAACATATCAATCCAATCTGATGGTATGTAATATGTTCCACCCACATAGTCCCACACCTCATCCAAGAGGGAAGGGAGGGACCTTCTCGTATCTCCTTTTGGGTGCCAAGCTTGGTCGTGATATTTCCATGACGTTGACTTTCATCGGTTCTTGTTAGTTTTGTTCTTTCCATGTTGTTGTAGTCATTGTGTATATCCTTTTCCTGGTTCTATATACTTTGCTCTGCATGAGTCTTCCTAACTTCTCTATTTTTCACATTTCTCTTCTTACAGCACAGTAATATTCTATTCGTGTACCACAATTTCAGCCCCTTCCAGACATATGTATATACGTGTATGTAGAGCGCTGCTATGAAGATTTTGGTGTCTAAGAGTCCATTCTTTCTCACTTTGACCTTATTGGGATATATGTCTAGCAGTGGGATTTCTAGGTTAAAGGGTATGAACATTTTAGTCACTTTCTTAGCATAATTCCAGGTTTCTTTCCAAAATGATTAGATCAATTATCAGTTCCACCAACAACGTATTAGCATACGTATCTTTCTGCAACCCTTCCAACATTTTTATTTTCATTATTCTCATTTGTGCCATCTTTATAAACTTGCTGATTGTGAAGTAAATCCTCAGAATTGTTTTGCTCTGCATTTCTCTTACCGTTAGGGATTTGGAGCAATTTTTCATAGAGTTGTTAATATTCTGCAATTCTGTTGAAAACAGTTTACCATACTTTGACCATGTATTCCTTGGGAATGGCTTTGGGTAGTACATATTTGTGTTAGTTCCTTAAAAATCTTGGATAGTAGACCTCTGTCAGAGATATTTCCTACATAGATTTTTTTCCCCAATCAATCACATCCTTTCTTATCCTAATTGTGTTGACCTTGTTAGTGCAAAAGCTTTTAAGTTTCACGAAAATGAGATTCTTTCTGTTATTTTTTGTGATCACCTCTATCCCTTGTTGGTATCTTTTCCATAAGTTTAGCTAGCTCTGTTCACATAAAGCAGCAGTTTCTGTTTTTGCTTTTTAAAATATTCCTCCTAAATATGGGATCTCCTACGCTCAGCCCCAAGGTAAAAAGAACTACTTTACTAGCTCAGTAAGGGCACAGCCCACATTGGAAACTGACATCTTCATCTCTCTCTCTCTCTCTCTCTCTCTCTCTCTCTTCTCTCTCTCACACACACACACACACACACACACACACACACACACACACACACACACACATGCCTGCTGTTACCCCTTAGAAAAGCCCCAAAGAAGCCTGGCTACCTGAGTCAGTTCTCAATACCTCCACGCACATTTCAGCCCTACTGTAAATTTCTATACTCCGGTTTCTCAGGGGACTGCACAGAGGCTTTTTTTCTAGATTCTGCAGCCAATGTATCCCTGGCCTCTCAGCTCTAATAGGCCTGTCCTTTTAAAGAGCCCAGAGGAAGACAATCCTCCTGGGAAACTTGGGCGGTCAGTTCCTACTTCAGCCTGGGCCAGCGACTGATCCCGTGACTGATCCTGGCCCCTTTGTTTGGGCCTGCCTTTTGGCCGGTTTACTGCTCATTAGCACCTCCACAGAGAGGCTGGGGAGCCCCAGGAATTCAAAAGAGAGGAAACTCAAGGCTACTTGTTAGCAACTTGCTGGGAAAAGATTAGGGGGGCAAGGTGACTGAAATGCGATTTAGGGATTCTCTCTCAGGGTTTCTTTTCTCTGTGTTGCCTTGTCCCCCATTCCTAGGGATAATCAACAGGTTTCCTGCTCTGGAGGAGGCGGGTTGGGGATGGGGGGGGGAGTTTTCATAGCAATTAGAGAGGCAGCTCAGAGAGGAATGGGAATTCCCAGGCCCAGAGAAGCCAAAATCTCTCTCTTTTCTTTTGCCCTTGCTGATTCTGGCTGGCGTATTTCAGGATTAGTTTCAGAATCCCCACAATGAAGAATTCTACTTAGTATAACGATTTTTCACACGATGCTACAAAATAGATAGTACCTCGATAGAAAATATCTATGGAATTGTGACCCAATGGGTTTTCTCTCTTCTTGAATGGCTTCAAGTTAGGCTTGTTTCTTTTGTGCCTGTTTTAAATGCTACCTGTGAAAAGTCAAGAAAGAAGGAAAAAGGAGAATGGACAAGCTCTCCTTGCAGCATTGGGAACCCCAAGCTTGATGGAGGTGACAAAGAAGAAGTGGCTCTTGTCAGTCCTCAGAAAGCAACTTCAGGTGTGGACTGCTCTCACTCACCCTTGAAGGCAATGTCCTTGTAGATGCTCTTGGAATTTTCTACTCTGAGCATTTGGCTTGGCCAGGCTCAGGAATAAGTCAACAGAAGGTGTTAAGACAATGGGAGCCCAGGATCCCTCTCTCCTTCCCACCTATCTGGCTGGCCATAACACAATCATTCTCATCGCTCTATTGACCTCACACCAACAATTTAGGTTTAGGAAGTGTATATTTTGTGTGTGTGTGTGTGTGTGTGTGTGTGTGTGTGTGTGTGTGAGAGAGAGAGAGAGAGAGAGAGTTGCCAAATCCAGTGAACATAACAAATACATGTATGTTTATATACATATACATATACACATACACATACATACATAGAATGAACATTTACTAAATATTTACTACGTGCTAGGAATTGTACTAAGCACTGGAGATGCAAATACTAGCAAGCCAGACAATCTATGTCCTAAGGGTCGCACATTTAAATGGAAGAAGAGAACACTTAATGGTATATATGGAAATGGCTAGTAAGTAGTATGAAGGTGCTCATGGACCAAAAGGAAGAGTCCAAGGTTGCCATGGGTGGGAGAAAAGGATAATGGTTGAAGAGTTCACGTATGTTGTTATTATTATTATCATCATCATCATCAATATTACTACTATTACCACTAATAATAATAATAGCTATCATTTATATAGCACTTTAAGGTATACTTTATGTATAGTTTATGTAGTTTCATTTGATCCTCACCACTTTGGGAGGTAGGTGCCATTATCCCCATTTTACAAAGGAGGAAACTGAGGTGCATAGAAGTTAAGTGACTTGTCCAGAGTCACACAGGTAGGAAGTATCTAAGGCAGGATTTGAACTCTAGTCATCTTGCCTCCAGGCCTGGCACTCTATCTACTGCCCCACCTGGCTGCCTGTTTACTGATCACATTATTGATTTTCTCATAACAAGTATGTGAAATACAATCATAGGATCATAAATTTTGAATTAGAAGAACTTTAGAGGTCAGCTAGCATGACCCTTTTATTGTACAAAGGAGGAACTGAGGCCCAGAGAGGTTCAATAAATTGCCTCATGTAGGTGGTCAGCAGAGTGCTGAGCCTGAAGTTAGGTGCTCTGATTTCAGATCAAGAACTCTTTCTACTGCCCTTTCTCTAAATTCTCTCATCTCCACACTGTCCAAACAATCTGAGGCATCCTGTTTGTACGGATCTAAACCCAGCATGCTGAGAGTCTCTAACACAGGGGTTCTGAACCAGCAGTACATAAGTTTGTTTTTTTAAACATATTTTGGTAACTATTTCAGTGTAATTGGTTTCCTTTGTAACCCTATTTTGTGTTATACATTTAAAAACATGATTCTGAGAAGGGGACCATCAGCTTCACGAGTCTGTCCAAGAGTCCCAGGGCAAAAAAAAAAAAAAAAGGTTAAGATCCCCTGGGTGTCAGAGGCCAGCTGAATTGCCCACTGTCTCATTGTCTGGGCTGGGTCTTCCATCCTCAGGTGGTACCATGCTCCTATTTCTTTTTTAGGCGAAAGGGACCTATAAGTCAGCTCATTTGCACTGTTCTGTGTATCAAGGTGGCTCAATGGCTTTGTACTCAGAAGATCCGCCTTTGAATTGTGTCTCTGCTACTTATTTGCTGTATGGCCCTTGCCAAGTCCCTTTCCCTCTCTGGGCCTCTAGGTACTCCTGAAGGTCCCTCCCAGCTCCACCGTTCTATCCTGTCATTCTGTCTCATACAAAACCAGAGCCAAATGCCCAGGAACAGAACTCTCATAACAGTGAAGGCTGCTTGCCTGAAAAGTACAAGATCTTTAAGGAGAAAAGGAATTCATCAGTAGTCTAATTTCGTACTTGCAAAGATAATGCTTACGTTAAGAGGGCAAGGGAGGAAATCCTTTCTCCTTTTGCTAAGTCTGGGAGCTGGATTTTAGAATTTAGCATCTTTTCAACAACCCTCAGATTGATCATACCATGCTTTCTCAATGTTTGTTATCTGCTCTGGGGTCTTTTAAATGGATCTCAAAAGCAAAGGAGGGAAAGCTGACTTTGGCAGTGGGCTGGGATCACTCAAAGAGTGTCGTCGGGGCCGGTTCCTTTCCTTCTTTGTGAAACAGATGGTGTTTTATGCTTAACACAATCACTGCCATTCTCTATCTGTGCCTCCTAACCTTCCCCACCTGTGGGAAACCTAATCAGGCCTTAATGAACATACTTGGAGCTGTCTGGACTCAATTAGTCCCAGTGGGAGCTGCCCTTCAGGTACTGGGCATTCTCTTAAGGCTGTAGAACTGCAAAAGACAAGAAACCTTCACACACCGGGGCTAATTAAATAAAGATTTGCTTCGACTAAATACATTTTTCTTTCTCTAGAAGGAAGGAAAGATGGAGTATATCAAACTATGTTACCAATGCTGACCCTCATCATGATGGAGCTGTGGGAAAGAGGTAGCATCTGAGTTTCACAAAAAAAGAGGGGACACCAAGTGCCTTTTAAATAAGTCCACCTCTTGGGACCAAGGCCTGTTTCAGTGGGCCATATTCCTCTTTGGAAAAACACATGCAAATATAGTCTAGGTAGTGCTTAGCATAGGTTAGGAAAAGAGGAATAGAAGGAGGGATAAAAGGAGAGAGGGGAAGAAGGAAGAAAGGAAGGAGAGCAGTGGAAAGAGGAAGGAGGGAAAGAAGGAAGGAAGGAAAAAAGGAAGAAGTGGGAGGGAAATAACCAAGCATTGCTCACTATGCGTTACCAACATTTGGGTCAATCTTGGAAAAGCCTGACTTCTTATTCACTAAGATTGATCTACGTGGCCATCCCAAAGCAGTTACAATGTCAATTAGGCAGAAGTGGTCCAGAAAACTGGTGGTTTAAAGTTATTGCCAAATCTTGCCATGGAGGTCAAAGGCAGAAAAGTCTCACATATGTTCGAATATTCTGAGCACGCAGCATAGAAGTAGAAATAAAGTGAGTAGTCACTCAACAAGTCACAGCAAATGAGAATGATGTCATGTTACCACACATAAGAAAAGATAACTATAAAGAATTCTAAGATTTCTAGGGATTCATATAAAGTGAAGTAAGCTGAAACAGGAAAACAATAAACACAATGATTATGACATATAAATGAAAGAACTACAAGGATAAAATTGAAATTGAATGGTGCAAATATTGCCTATATTGTCAGATTCTGTTAATAGGCTGGTTAGTTTTAACTGAACTCCTTTTTCCCTGGGTTGTTTTTTGTTTTGTTTTGTTTTGTTTTTTGCTTTGGTACAAGGAGTAGGGGGGGAAAAATAGGAATCTGGAAATTAAAGTGATGGAAAAACAAATACATAAAAGTATAGCGGTGATTGAGTAGGAGCTATCCTACCTATAGGGGCCATATCTGGGAGCATGCACAGAGCTGTTCTCCCTAATTCTAGCCAATCATGTATACTGGCTCAGCACTTGGGCACATTGGTGATGACCAGACCATGAGTGTGATTCAGTACCCATTAAAAAACTTCTTCATCATTTGAAGGCATCCAAGCCCTTCAATTCCAAGTCACGTGTCACAAGAGGAGGAAGAGAAGGCAAAGAAGGAGAAACAGAAGAAGGAGAAGGTGAAGAACAAGAATAATATCATTTATACAGAACTTTAAGAATTGCAAAGCATTTTACAAATATTTTATCCTCACAATAATAACCCTGAAAGGTAGGTGCTGTTATGATCTTCATTTTACAGTTGAGGAAACTGAGGCAAACAGATTTAAGTGACTTGCTCAGGATCACATAGCTAGTGTCTGAATTCCTGACACCAGGCTCAGCACTCTATGCACTGTGCCACCTAGCCACCTACCTCTCTCTCTCAGTTGTGAGGTTTAAGTGAGATCATATATGTCAAGCTTAAAACACAATCTGTCAGTATTACATGAAGTGGCATAAGTAACTAAGTGTAGCAGGCATGCCCAAGGCAAGAAGAGGACTACATTTCCCAGGATGCCTGAGCTAGGAGATTAGGAAACAAGGCTTCTAATTCCTAAGAAGCCACATGTGACCACAGCCTCAGAGGGATTGAGGGAGAGGATAGCCACAAAATGAAATAATAGAGGTCTTCTGGAGTTTGTGACTCTAAAGAACTGGTGATAAGCCAGGCCATCATGACTGCTACTGAGAGTGACGAGCAGTGCCCAAGGCAAGCACAAATGAGAAATAGATCGGCCACTGTGGGTGGACAGCAGATATCAAAAGAAGCCATTTTCAAGTACTCGTGCCAAGGCTGTCCACAGCAAAAGCATCAAAGCCCTCATTTCAGCTGCAGAGATAGAGACTTGGCTTTCGAGAAAGCTGAGACTCTTCTGTATGGGCTGATTTCCCAAACCACTCTAGGGGGCAAAGAGAATGAAAGTGGAGTCAATCAGGGATAGGAGTTGCTTCTATATAGACTGTACCCATGGCAGGTTGGTCCAGGCCCCATCCAAGCACTGGAAAGGCTCTCTGAGGCTGCCTAGTACAATCTACACCCAGGTGGGACTTCTCTAAGGTCTTTAACGAGTGGTCATCTAATATGTTCTTGAAGGCCTCAGTTAAGAAGAAACACTGCCTCCTGAGGCAGTTGATTCTACTTCTGGACAACTCTAATTGTTAGGAAATTGCTCCCTAGATCAAGCCTAAGCTTACTCCTCTACAAACCTGTTATCTTATGATGGCCCTCATCCTCATAGATACCTCTCTTGTAACAAAGAGAAACAGATCAGGAAAATGAGCAAATGTTCTTCGTTCTCTCATGTATGCTGTAGAAAGATCAGTTGAAGAAACCAAGCAAGTTTAAGTGAGAAAGAGAAGAAAGACGTAGTGGTGGCATGATGGCTGCCTTCATCGAAAGGCAGACACACAGGGGAGAGGGGCAGGTACACTTATTCTCCTTGGCCTGGAAGAAATGGCTACAAGTTGTGAAGAGGCAGATTCAGGCTTGACGTCAGGGCACCTTTTCAAACAATTAGCGCTGTATATAGGCCACCTCCAAAGGTTGTAGTGAGCTTCTTCCCTTCACTGAAGTCTTTAAGCAGAGACTGGATGACCACTTGCCTTCCTAATTGGACTAAAATCCTTAGTGTTGCACAACTAAGACAGAATGTCAGAGTGAACAGAGTGCTGGGCTGGGAGGCGGGATGGCTTGAGTTCAGATTCCACCTCTGACAGTTACTAGCTTTGTTACCCTGGAGAAGTCACTCAACCAACTTCTATCTGTGACTCTCAGGCTACTCCATAGGAATTATCTACCAAGTCCTAGGGAAAAGGCCCGGTATTATAGGTTACCTCAAAATAACACTAATAATAACCCTCGAAGTACATAATAACCATAAAGTATAATAATAACCAGAATAAAATTCAAAGATTGAGAGCATCTAAATATGAGTGTTCATAGATGAGAGCATGTGCCATCTTTATTGGAGGAGGAACTTCCCACACTGGGAGTTTCTCACACTGGTGAAAACAAAGACCTGTTAAATTAACATGAGAAAAAGAGGCCCGTTTGGGTTTTTGCATCTGAAAGTTCATGGTGCTTCAACAGGATTTGCCCCCTCCCCCCAAAAAAAGAACACTGCTAGGGCCCCTCAAAATGGTACAATGAAGAGAATATTAATTATTTTAAAGAGATCCCTCCCATCCTTTGGTCATTTTTTTTTATCCATAATCTCCTTAGAAAGATCACACAGATAAATTATTTGTGGGCAAAGAATCATAGAAGTGGCCAAGGCCATAGACACCAAGGGCATACAACTACTTGGTGGCAGGGACCAGAATCCATCCCCTATCCCTTCCCCCCCCCCCAGCCTATGCTTCTCCTCGACCAGGCAACACACTTGGGCTCAAGTCCATACACCTTCTTCAGAATGTCGAGCGATATGCCCTAGGCCTCATGGGTGCTCAGCTGTTTGCTGATGAGGGGCATAAAGTTTTAATATGAGTCAATAGCAGGACTCCAATGATGCATGACTTTCTTCTATTAAGACCACTTCCTTTCTATTCATTGGCAGGGTTCTCTCCCTTATGCCTCATTATAAATGACTCCCTTCTTGATATTTGGGAAACATTCTTGATTGCCAGCGCTTAATGTGAACTCATATATTAGATCTGTTTCAAGGGCATGGACTCTGAGGGCCCTTGAGTCTCCATATTTTTATCCCTCAATTTAAAACCTGGCTACATACCTATTTCTCAACCTCAAATGCTTCCTACCCAACTTTTTGGCAGATCTTTCCATCAGAGACATCCATTACTGACTGTGATGGCTGTTTTAATAACAACAAGGGTTGAAATAATCAGCATATTTCCCTGAAAGCTATGTGACTCTCAGGTGATCATAATGAGTCCTCATTGGCTGAAGCTAAACTTGGCCCTTGAGCTAAAGTGTTAAAAAAAAAAAAAGCCTCCATGACCATTTCAAAAGTTAGCCACCTAATTTTCTCAACTGTTAACCATTTTTACTTTGAAAAAGTACCATTTGGAAAGATCTAAAAAACACAATTCAATTTGACTCTGCATGGAAAAGTTGAGGGAAAAACGAGAAATTCTTTTTTTGGAATTCCACACTGGAACAAGAGTCTTGTACGATATTTATTGCTGTAGACTTAGCTTGATATTTTTAACTCTGTCCTTATTTCATGACATGCTATAATTATGTGTTCAAACTATAGTCTAAATTTATCTCACTGTAGTTTTCTGGCAAAAAACCACATGTTACATACAACATTTATATTTACAAAGTTGATGATGAAGAAAAAGGCTTGTGTCTACCTTTAAACATTTGGGGGGGGGTTAAAAAGGTAATAAATAAAATTCAAGAGAACATGATATTATCATAAATGACTCTCATAGATGACTATTAAGAAATAGTGTAAGGGAGTTTGATCAAGAGAGTTCTTGATAAATCTGAGGTGTTCTCCAAACAACTTGGTGAGATTCTACTGTATAAGCCTTCATTTGGAGGTATCTGAGGTACCTCCCCATGGAAAGTATTGGCATACTCACTATTGCCTTGTTGAGAGGAAAGCACACCAGTCTTCACTGGTTCCCAATTGTTAGGGCTGACTCCAAGATGAATGGACAGCTGGGACTGAGGGAGACGGAGTTTTGTCAGAATTGCTGCTTCCCTCTGTGGTCTATAACAGTTGTGTCAAATTCAAATAGAGACAGGGGCCACTAAAGCATAATAACGATTAGAAAACCACATATTAACATTATCTGTGTTCTAGAGAAAATGTCGCCCTTACCTACACCCAATCCCTGGAACAATGCAACAGCTTCCTCATGGTAAGAGTACATGAGAATTCCATATGATCGCCACACCATAGTCCAGTGGAAAGAGCATTGATGGGCTCTGGAGTCAGAGGGCCCAGGTTGAACTCCCACCTCATACTTACTACGTGACCTTAATTACTACCTGAGCATAACACATTATTTTCCTGTGACCTCAATTTCCTCAACAGTAAAATAAAGGTGTTGGACTCCCTCTAGGAGTTCTAGGTCTAGGACCCTGTGAAACAAAACCACAGATCAGTGACTAGAACTTGAGTGTTCCCAAGAATGAATTTCCCCAAGTAAAGAAATGGCAGCCACTGATAAAGTTTCTACCACTAATAGAGTTGGCAGAGTTGAATATTGGGGTAGGAGCAGTATCTAAGATCAAAAAGTCCTTGCCCTGTAAGCTAGGTATATGATCTCTTGGTAACCTCATCAGCTCCCATGGGTTTAATTACCACCTCTATACAAGTGACTGTAAGATGCACACACATAGGTACATGTTCACATGTACATGTATATCCAGCTTCCATCTCTCCTCTGAGCTTCAGTCCCATATCACCAACTGCCTATTCCATTTAAAAGAGAACATCCTGAAAATATCTCCAATGCAACATGTCCAAAATGGAATTCGTTATCTTGTCTGCTCCCCTCAACCCTCCCAACTTCTAAACTTCCCTATTTCTATCCAAGGCACCACCACCCTTCCAGTCTCCTGGATTTAAAATCTCTGTCACTCCCCTTTCTTCACTCTCCCTCTCCTCACATAGCCAGGCAGTCGCCATAGCTTGCCCTTTCTACCTCCATATTTTTTGCATCCAACTCCTCTCTCCTCATGAGCCGCCACCTTAGTTCAGGCCCTCATCAGCTCTCACCTATATTATTGAAACAGTTTTCTAATTGCTCTCCCTGATATAAGTCTCCTCACTCCAGTCCATCCTACAAACTAGGTCCAAAGTAACTTTCCTTAGGCACAGATCTGATCACGTGACTGACTGACCTTATTCAAACAATTCTACCAGCTCCCTATTGCCCTTCACAACCTGGCCCCAGCCTATCTTTCTAGCCTCGTTTGGACATTACTTGCCCCCCCCCTTGCTTTGTAATTGAACCAAGCTAAGCTTCTCTCCAGTCCTCAGGCATCACACTCTATTTCCCATCTTCATGCCTTTGCACTGTCAATATGCCTGGAATGCATTCACTCCTCCGCCGTACTGTTTCCTTCTCTTCCTTTAAGAAATAGCTCAAAAAAAGAGGAAAAAAAGGGAAAAAAAGAAATAGCTCAAGTACCGTCATTCCAAACTGCCCCAATTGCTAATGCCTTCCTTCCCAAACTACTTTGTGCTTAAATATTTTACATATTTATATTTATTAGCTTTGTATTTCTGTTCTCAAAATTTTTATAGATACCTGCTATTTGCCCCATTTGAATGGAAACTCTTTGGAAGCAGGAATTGTTTCATTCTTTATATTTCTATCCCTAGCACATGGCACAGTGTCCAGCACATAGTAGGAGCTTATTGAATATTTGTTGATTGACTGATTGATGGACTAGTTTCTCTTGAAAAAGGCAACACAACTTTTTTCAAGACTAATACCGACACAGCAATGATAAGAGAGACCGATTTGGAAGCAGAGAGTCTCGATTCAAAGTTGAGCTCTGCCACTTGCTAGCTGTGTGACCTTGTTGTTCAGTCATTTCAGACTCTCTGTGAGCCCATTTGGAGTTTTCTTGGCAAAGATACCAAGGCAGTTTGCCATTTCCTTCTCCAGCTCATTTTACAGATGAGGAAACTGAGGCCAACAGGGTGAAGTGACCAGGGTCACACAGCTGGTAAGTATCTGAGACTGGATTTGAATTCAGGAAGATGAGTCTTCCTGATTCCAAGCCCAGCACTCTATCCACTGCAATGCCACGTACCTGCCCTGCGTGACATTAGGCAAATCATTTAACCTCTCTGGACCTCGGATTCTTCATCTAGAAAAATAGAGGATTGGAATCAATGATATCTCCTAGCCCTACATCTAAGATCCTATGATTTAGAGTAGTAGGTAATACAAATATTAGTTGACCCATTTTACAGGTAAGAAAATTGAGTCTCAGAGAAGTTGTGAATCTGCCCATGCTCACAAAGCTAGTAAGTTTAAGAGACATTTTTCAAACCCAGGTTTTCTTGACTCTTAAGTCGGCAATCTATCTGTTATGGAATTAAGAGGAGCATAGCGCTCATGACTAGAGAAATGATAACCCCACTGGACTCTGTTCTTGTCAGATCACATCTGGAATATTGCATTCAATTTGGGGTACTGAATTTTGGGAAAGGCTTTGATATGCCAGAGAGCATCTAGCAGAGCACAGTCAGAATGACAAGTGCCCTTGAGGTTCACTTGAAGGAACTGGGACCTTTGGCCTCCAAAAGAGGCCCTGTGGAGAACAAGTATCTGAAGGACATTGAACAAGACCTTCTGTTCCCATACTTAAACAATAGCTGTAGAGATCACAACTCACATTATAAATGATTAGAGCCCACTTCATTAACCTGAATTATCTCTACTATCATTTGTGAGGACTCCTTGGAACATAACAGTGTTTGCAAGGCTGCTAATTAGCCATTTCGCGTTTCACCTCTGCACTGCTACTGTCTGTTCAAACAGCCAAAAGAGATCTTCCGGTGATCTCTCTCCATTGGCAATTTTTGCCCTTGTGGCCTATCTCTTTCTGCTGCTGCCACAATGGGGCTGGGAGCCACCACCCTAGTGTAGCCTGCTTCTGCGATACTTAAGGACTCTCTCTGCACCCTGCTGCTCAGGTGATGGCAAAGAGTGGGGAGAGGGCAGCTCACTTTTGTGATCTCATAGGGCCCATGGCAAAGGAAAGATGTCACAAAAAAGAAGTGGTTCCATCATAGGCAGGACGTGTACTCGTGACTTGGGGCCAGCTGGAGCTGCCTTCTTTCCCCCCCAATACCCAGACAACCCAGATTCATCTTCACACTTGGAAGTCTTCAGGTAGCTGTAGTCCTCAGGAGTCCTGAGGTTGTACACAACCACATTAGCATATCCAGGGACTGCCAGCTCAACAGAAAATAGACTTACTCAGCTTGGCCCCTGAGGGCAGGATGGTGCAATGAGGAAACATTTAGAGAAGCAAATCAGAAAAAAAAAATTCCTAACAACTCGATCTGTTCCAGTATTGGAATGGGCCACCTCAGGAGGGAATGAGTTCCTCCTTACTGCAAGTGTCCAAGCAAAGGGCCACCTGTTGGATCCATTGCAGAGGGGATTTGTAGGAGTTCCATGGACTCCTCCTCCATTGGCTCACTGTGGCATGGAGCTGACTTAGAGGCTATGTCAATGCAGTGCAAGCCCTGACAAGACCTATCAACCTAGAAAGGACCTCAAATTAGACTTGATCTCTGCTGGCCATGAATCAGTCTTTGTTATTGTTTAGTCATTCAGTTGCGTCTGACTCTTCATGACCTCACAGACCATAGCACACCAGGCCCTTTGATCCTTTACTTGCTTTCAAAGTCTGTCCAAGCCAAGGTCAGCAAACTCATCTCTCATTTGAATAAAACAGATGAGGAATTTTTTGGTGATAACAACTCCTTGAGATGGTTTTCCAAATCTACAGGGGCAGTGACTGGTGCCCATTGACAGAACTCCCACACCAATAAAATCACAGTTCCTTTAAGAACTGACTTCCACCATGGGCTCGATTCTGAACATGTGCTAATCTGTGTCCTTAAACTTCACTGGTCCCTGCCCTTCCTACTATGGACAAGACCCAAAGCAGAATTATCACAGCACTGAAAGAATGCAGTTAGTTCAGCATCCCAATGGATGCAGGAAGTCCTGGAAATCTCATCAGAGAGGCAGCCAGCAAGATTCCAAGCTGATTTCCCATCTTCATTCCCCAGGTTCATAAACACTTCATAGACCCACTGTGGACAGAATTCTCAGGAAAGCTTGTCTCAGGGTTTGATATGAATCTCTCTGACGCAGTACACTCCATCTAAACACGTTTTTTTTTTAAAGTCTCTCCTGTGGCCTGCTAAAATATGAAAAGAAGTTTGACAAATTAAAACACGAGCTGGGTGTCCCATCTCCTAATGGCGTTCCCCTTAGAGCATGTTCAGTTGGCATTCTGGTCAAGCACAAGGCTTCCCACCCCACCCCCACTTCAGAATCCATGCAGATAGCTTTTGACTGCTTTCTATTGGTCATGACGACTCGGAGGTTTGTACTATGTGATGATGCAGTCTTTTAATTTTCTGTTGAGCTGGCAGTCCCTGGATATGCTAATGTGGTTGTGTACAACCTCAGGACTCCTGAGGACTACAGCTACCTGAAGACTTCCAAGTGTGAAGATGAATCTGGGTTGTCTGGGTATTGGGGGGGAAAGAAGGCAGCTCCATCTGATTCTCCAGCTGGCCCCAAGTCACGAGTACACGTCCTGCCTATGATGGAACCACTTCTTTTTTGTGACATCTTTCCTTCGCCATGGGCCCTATGAGATCACAAAAGTGAGCTGCCCTCTCCCCACTCTTTGCCATCACCTGAGCAGCAGGGTGCAGAGAGAGTCCTTAAGTATCGCAGAAGCAGGCTACACTAGGGTGGTGGCTCCCAGCTCCATTGTGGCAGCAGCAGAAAGAGACAGGCCACAAGGGCAAAAATTGCCAATGGAGAGAGATCACCGGAAGATCTCTTTTGGCTGTTTGAACAGACAGTAGCAGTGCAGAGGTGAAACGCGAAATGGCTAATTAGCAGCCTTGCAAACACTGTTATGTTCCAAGGAGTCCTCACAAATGATAGTAGAGATAATTCAGGTTAATGAAGTGGGCTCTAATCATTTATAATGTGAGTTGTGATCTCTACAGCTATTGTTTAAGTATGGGAACAGAAGGTCTTGTTCAATGTCCAATATGTGGTGTGTATTGGGTACTTATTTCATTTCTCTGAACAGGAGGAAACCCTGTGGCTAGGTGGTATGGTGGATGAAGCGCTGGGCCTGGAGATAAGAAGACCTGAGTTCAAATCCAGCCTCAGACACTTAATAGCTATGTGACCCTAGACAAGTCACTTCACCTCTATCTGCCTCAGTTTCCACATCTGTAAAATAGGGGAAAAAATAATCATACCTACCTCCCAGAGTCATTGTGAGGATAAAAAGGATAACATGCATAAAGTGTCCCACAACCTTTAAGTGCTGTATAACTATAAATGCTAGCTATTGTTATTACTATTTCCAAATGTGAATTTGTTCCTTGGGAATCCAGGGTGATGGGTAAAATGAAGCACTGGGGAGCCTCTCCTTTTGAGAAGTCAGGCAAACCTAGAGCAATGAATCCAGGGTAAACATCAATGGCAGATAAATGACAAGTCTCTGTGACCTCAGCTAATTGGGGCCACAGTGATGGATAAGCCCAGAAATGTTCAAGTGAATCCTGGATTCCCTAGCTGGCATTTCCATTTAAAGACAGTTTCAATTCAGGTAACTCCTAACTTAGACCCCTTACAGCCTGGATCTGCCATCTCGACATCCCTTCTATTGCTTAAGAGAGCATTTCCAAGTGGCACATCCTTCTGTGTCTTACAAAATGGCCCACATCCAAGAATCAAAAGCTCTACTTGCATTCCCAAGGTAATATGTCTTGGGATCTAACGTTCCTTCCCTCTCTCCTTCCCTCTTGAGTGACTGGGAGAAATAAAGTATATTCACTACAAGGAATATTCATGATAATGGATGGGACTGGTAACTGGGAGAAACTAAAGAAGGCAGTAGAGAAAGACCTAGAGGAAGAGACTAGTGTAATTAGTTCACGATTAAAAAACATAGCAAACATGGGTAGTGGATAGTGTACTGGACTTGTAATCAAGAAGACCTGGGTTCATTTCCCACCTCAGACACTTGCTAGCTTAGCTGTGTGATACTGGCAAGTCAATTAACTTCTTTAGTCCCTAATTCCTCATCTGTAAAATGATAGGGTTGACTCAATGGCCTCTGAGGTCCCTTTTAGCTCTATATGTTAGGATCCTATGTGTGATCTTGGACAAGTCCTTTTCCCTTCCTTGGCCTCAGGTTCCTCCTCTGTAAATGGAGGGGGTGGACTCAATGCCCTCTGAGGGCCCTTCTTATTATAGATCAGTTGTTCTTAATGCCTTTTTGTGTCACGGACACCTTTGGCAGTTTGGGAAAGCCCTAGGATCCCTTCTCTGAACATTTTTTTAAAAGATCATAATTGAAGAAAATGCTAAATTCCAATTAAA
Source organism: Phascolarctos cinereus (assembly GCF_003287225.1). Taxonomy (NCBI): domain Eukaryota; kingdom Metazoa; phylum Chordata; class Mammalia; order Diprotodontia; family Phascolarctidae; genus Phascolarctos; species Phascolarctos cinereus. Next base: position 39,426,076 of record NW_027556291.1, read on the forward strand.
GATCAGTGAAAATAAAAATATAATTTTTCCCACCTAAGGTCACAAACCCTCTGAAATCTACCCAGGTCTAGTACCTCTGTTCTAAATCTAGAGTCACATACGTGACCTTGGACAAATCAGTTCATCTCCCAGCGGCTAGACTCACGGGCCTCTGAGGTCCCTCCCAGCTCTAGTTCTGTGACCAAGTAACGTCACTTCTTTGGTCTTCAGTTTCCTAATCTATAAAATGAGAGGCTTAGGGCTAGATGGCTTCTGGGATCAAGGAGCCCGTGCTAAGAAGTTACAGAAAATTAAGGAACGAAGACTTGGGGAGGTTATTATTCCTTTCTTTACCCTCATCTGTAACCAAGGAGGTGGTATCAACACATTAGCTGGCTCTAATTTGCCACAAGAAGTAACAGAGGGAAGGAAACAACAGGGAAGAGAAATATTCCTCCCTCCCCCTTTCAGGGGCAGGAAGCAACAGGCCAAGTCATGAGGGGAAGGATCTTAAAGAGTGAACGAATAAATGAATCTTGGAGCTTATACATGTCCCTGGGGCTCATACTCAGTCAATCTCAAATTTCTGTGGGGTTTTTTAACCCTTTTAATAAAATGTTCCTTTGTATGATCGTGAATCAAGTGCTTCAAGTGGGAATCAGTGTCAGTTTGTCGGAAGGTACCATGGACATTTTCCCAAATTTCCTGGATAGGGGCTCAGAACCCAGAGAAACAAAAAGTTGTGACACACAGAATGCGCTTGGGTTTTCTGTTGCCAACAAAGAGTCTCTACTAGAAGGAGTACACTGGTTAAAAATGCTGAAGTCAAATTAGAAATCATCTAATATATTGCATGCCATACTCAGTCAGTCCTAGACCTGAACAAGGCCAGACGACTCAAGAGGATAATTTCAGTTTAAGCGTCTTGAAACTGAGGTCCCCTCTAATAGGCAAGTTGTTACAATGGGATTTGGTCCTCTGCACCAATCTTTCTGAAAGAGCTCAGAAAGTACCCTTTAAACCCTTACAGTCAAGAGGCCCAAGAGTCAAAAGGGCAAATCCTTTCATTCCAGTCTAATGCAACCCAAAGGGCAGTTAGGTGGTTAAGCAGGTGGAACACCAGGCCTGGAGTCAGGAAGACTCATCTTTGTGAGTTCAGATTTGGCCTCAGACACTAGCTATGTGACCCTGGGCAAGTCACTTCACCCTGTTGGCCTCAGTTTCCTCATCTGTAAAATGAGCTGAAGAAAAAAATGGCAAACCCCTCTAGTATCACTGCCACAGAAACCTCAAATGGGGTCATGAAGAGTCAAACATGACAAAACAACTGAACATTGCAACCCAGTGCCTATGAGCTGTTCCTTAGTATTCATCGCTCAACTTTCCAGGGCTCCATGATTTGTCATCAGGGTTTAAGAGTAGGAAGGGCAACCTCTTAAGAACCTCAGATCATTTTTAATGAGCATAGGGATTCACCACATGGAAATGTCCAATTAGATAATGAGAGGTAAGACAGAATCTGCCATCTTTTAAAGAAATTATTGCCTCATTAAATCAACTGACTTTTAGTCTGTCCCACATATCCAGGACCTAAAAATGAATTCTCTTTTACTACTCTGATTGCATGGTCTATTCTTTTAAAAAATATTTTATTGATATCTTTTTTATTGATCCCATTCATTTCTCCCCTCTCCCAGCCATCATTTTTAATAAAAATTTTTTAAAACAAAAGAAGCAGTTGAACAGAACCACTCTGACCATGCCTGAAAGTAGATCTGATAGTCTACACTTGTTCATAGGGCCCCCATTAGCTTATAAGCCCCTTGAGAACAGGTATGGACCATGATACCACAGCACATGTGGAAAAAAAACATTTTTTCTTGAAGTAATCATCTTTGGTATTATTAATAATTATCATTAGCACAACAGAGTGGAAAGAAGACTAGAAAGATGTCATAAGCTTCCTATGTGACCTTGGGCAAATTGTTTAATCACTCTTTACCTCAGTTTCCTCATCTGTAAAATGGGGATAACAGTATGGGATATGAGACTTAGATGAATTAATACATATAGTTGTCTGTGTACAGTCTACTACTAGGCCAAGAGTGGGGAACCTGCAGCCTCGAGGCCACATGTGGCTTTCTAGGTCCTTGGGTATGGCCTTTTGACTGAATCCAAACTTCACAACTCAAATTTTTGTGAAGGTTGGATTCAGTCAAAGGAGTTGGTTCTAAAATAGTATAAAATAGTATTTAAAAGATGGAAGAACAGGCATTTAAAACTGCAGCACGTTCTAAGTAGGATGATTACACACCACCTGAATGTTTCCCCCCAAATTGCACACAATATAGATAGAAATGTATATGTGTATATCTCTGTTCTTTATGTATTCATATGCAACCAGACTTCCAACCAGAGTATGGGGGGGGGGGGTGGAGGTTGTTCACATTCTGCCGTCATGTGGAAGGAGCTGTGACTCTTAATTGGTCGAGAGAATCCTGAGTGGCCTGCTGCATGTTTGCCTAAAGGGTAGAGTGGGTATCAGAACTTGGGAGAGAGACATCTATAGTTCAAGAGACTTCAGGAGAGGCACATGGAGAGAGAAAAAAAAAAGAAAGACTTTGAAAATTGCAGACATACATATTGGTGAAGCCAGGTCTTTAACATGTTCCTGATTTACAGTTTGCCTCCTCAGAGATTTCTTAGACTTTCCATTGGGTGAGATCAGGCCCTCTCTTCTTGGTCTGAGATGTCATCTCGTTCTCAACTACAGAGCTCATTCACTCTTGTGTATTTCCTGGTATATTCAGATATGGAAAACTCCAAATTCTGTTTGCTATGTATTCAACTAAATGGGTTTGCTCACTTTTTGCTACTTGCATTGGTCTTTTGTGTAACCACTGTTTGGTGGGAAAGAGTTAACATGGTGAGTATCAGTTCAATGATGACCCTGTACCTTAAGAGGGATTATGAAAGTACCTTTTGTTTTGGACTTCCAAAAAGCATGCCCCTAGACCAGGATTTTTGGAGGGAACAAAGAGATATAAATCTAGCCTGATCCTCCCCTGGGAGACAAGTGAAAGAAGGAGTAAGCACTCAGCCACAGCCATCCTATTCCCCTCAACGTGGAAATCGCAGCCTCTCTTGGAGAAGGGTGGGCCAGATTCCATCCATGAACCACACATCTATACAGTTAAACAATTCATGTGATGATCCATACATTACATGGACTTACAATCTGACACACATTAAAATACTTTGTGTGTAAATTACTAATAACCCCCAGATTCAGAATCTAACTAAATTCAGACCACTGGCAAGTAAAAATTTCAATCAAATTTGAAAACAGCTCACTACAGTTCTTTATTTCCAAGTTTGACAGCTAGAGTCCAAACTTGGCGTAATGTCTTAATTACATGGATAATCTTCAGCATTATGTGGAAGTGTTTGTCTGTTTCTCAAAGAATAAACAGGGTTTGCTTGTGGCATATTAGCGAGCCACAATTCCTACATTTGAACTAATAATAATTATCATTCTCTAAAGATGAAATTTTCGTGGGAATAATATTAAAATTTGTGTTTGTTCTTACATGATTTAACATTAGCCAAGTCCTTACTCCTGAAGTTAAGGTTAATGCCCTCAAAAATAGATGTTAGTCAAATTTGGATTCGGATTATGATACAGATTACATTTTAAGCACTCATATTTACTTTTTTATTTAGTGTCTACATCTATTTCCCATATCTTCTAAATAGCTTCCAGTTGGTGGAACAGCACGGGATTGTACACGAGAATCCTCAGACACTATAATACAGAACTTCAGGCTACCAATTAGGCCACCGTAACCCTCTTCAGCATTATTAGACAGGTACTGATGCAATCTTCCATCTTCTGGAATGGAAAGTTTACAGCTCACAGTCCTCCATCAAGTTGAACTACTGTGCGGCCCCCAACCAAGGGCAAAGAATAACTTCCTAAAAGTTATTTTACTACAGCAGCATATATCCTGTCACCAGCCTAATGCTCTATTACTAGAGCTGAATGTCAGTTGCTTTAAGACGTATGATATTAGCGCCCCTGATGTAGAGAGACGCTGGATAGCATCTTACCACTCTGATTCTAAATTATGGTTGTCAGCATAATGGGACCATCACAGGCAGAGTAAGTCTCTACTCTCCAAGGACTCCAAGGCAGAGACAATGAGCTAGCCCATTCTAGCTGTGTATAATTTCCTTTGCGTTAAGACAAGTAAGTGCATTTGTGTTTCTGGTGCCTAATCTGGACCCTGTTCCATTTGCCAGTAGAAGTGGATTAAACGGCCCTATCTAGAATGCAAGCTGCGCTTTGTCTGGGAAGATTTCTTTATTGTCCTTCTGTCTTTTGGCTGTCTCCATCACACTGACAGTGTTCCCTTCTTAACATCATCCAAAAGGACGGGCTTTGCCATCGCACTGGCAGTGTTGGCCAATCAAAGCAATGCGGACACACGTGGACAGTATTGGGGGTGTAGGAGTGAGTGGGGAGGGGGAGTTGGCATTCTGCAGGAATGTGTTGAGTTAATGGCAAAGCTTTGGGTTCAAGTTGACCAGCCAGAGATCAGAGAGTTCTAGACAACACACACTGTGAGCATGAACTCCATACAACCTTTCAAATACCGTGGGGAAAGCAGGAAATTGAAATATTGTGCTCTATTGGCAGCTAAATGGTCATTCATCATCCATGCTAAGCTGGAAGCTAAGCAAAATGATTCTGAAACTCTCCAAGGGCCTTTATTAACAATTTCAAAGTTCAAACAACGTATGTAGATTTCTGTACCATATTTAGGGGAAATGAAGAGATAACATCTGCATATACTATTAAAATGGCCTCTCTAATAACAACTTCGGACTAGCTTCACACTCACAAGAACGGCATTAAAAAACATTAAGCTTGAGACACCAACTGACGAAAGAAAGGAAATTCACAGTTAAAGGGGAAACATACCATATGTGATTCAGTACCTAAGAGCAACGGGGTGCATTGGGAGAGCCATTAAAGTGGCACCCAGTTGTGCCTAGGTAGTGGAGAACAGATGGGATGCTTTTCTCCTTGTATATAATTCTCCCAGCTATCACTGAGCTTATGCATCAGGCTTCACTTTGGGTTTGCCGAGGTTTGGTTTTGCTAATTACTTCAGCATGTCAAATCAATACCCTATCATCAAAAGCAACAACAATAACACATGAGCTTCCCCTCTCCCCGTTCCCACTAAAACCTTTGCTGCATGAGTGTCCCTAATCATTTGCTTATTATTTTGCAAGACACAGAGGACCCACTCTTTCAAAGGATCGCTTTCCTTGGAAAGTCCACCATAGAGGACAAGAACTAGAATGGACCCACGACAAGAATAAAGGAACAGGCAACCTTGGCTATGCCACTTAATACCACATATACAGTACATTAAGGTTTGCAGGGGACTTTACTTATGTTACGTCCCTTGATACAACAATCCTGTGAGGAAGGGGATGTTATCATCCTCATTTTACAGATGAGAAAACTGAAGCAAAGAAAAGTCACCTGACTTGCCCTGGGTCATCCAGCTAGTAAATGTCCGAGGCAGGACTGCACACCCTGAACTTTCATCACTCTACCACCTTGCTGCCAGATACCAATACCATAGATCCCAGATCTGAGCTGACCTCGGAGGCCATCTAATCCACCTCATATTACAGAGAAGGAAACTGAGGTCCAGGGAGGTGGTATAACTTTCTCAGGGTCATACAGGTGGCATGAGAAGTGGGAGCTGAAGCCAGCTTTGATTTCAGAGCAAGGTTCTTTCCACTGTTTCTTTCCATGACTTCCCAAGACCTATGGGGTCTTGAAGAAATCCTTAACCTTTTGGAGAAGGCCTTATCTATAAAATAAGGGGGTTGGGCTAGATGGCCTCTGATCCCATGACCTGGGAGATGACTGAGAACAACCTTGTTGTGCTACAAATGAGGAAACAGAGGGCTCCAGAGAGGAAATGATGGTCACACAACTAGGAAGTGCCTAACGCATCATTTAGACCAGAGAATTTGAACCTTTTTTAAATCTTATTCCCCTCTAATATTCTATGGAAGCATCTAAGGAAGGAAAGGAAGGGAAGTGGATAAGCATTTATATTAAGTGCCTACTATGTGCCAGGCACTGTGCTAAGCACTTTTACAAGCACTATCCTACTTGATCCTCACAATAATCCTTTGAGGTAGGTGCTGTTTTTGTTTCCATTTTATAGTTAAGGAAACTGAGGTGAACAGAGGTTAAGTGACTGGCCCGGGGTCACATAGCTAAAAAGTATCCAAGGTTGAATTTGAACTCGGGTTTTCCTAACTCCAGGCCCAGTGGTCTATCTACTGCAGATACAATGTTTTTAAATGTATAAAACAAAACACACGGGATTTTTCACATTCAAGTTTATAGACCCCTTGAAATCCATCCACATTCTACTATGGGGTCTGTGGATTCTGCGAACCCCTAATTTGGATAAAAGCCATCATTTGATGGACACTAGTCCATATTGTTAGGCATTCTTAGCAGTGAGTTATAAACACTGTCACAGAGGTGAGATCCCTTCAGTTTACAAAGGAAGAAACTGATGCATAGTGTGACACAGCATAGTACTATGAGGATGAGTATAGAGCCATGGGTCTCCTGAGAACTGGCCCGAATGGCTTGTCTCTGCATCACCTCGCATCCCTTTATCCAAAACCTCCGACTTCACCTCACTGGCAAGGTTGGCGTGTCAGGGCACAACAAAGACGCATTTGCCAACATAGCCAAAATGGCACCTCCTTTCCTGATTTCTCTCCAAGTCTTGAGTACTGCTTAGCCTTCAAAAGATCCTCCAAGATGGCCAGTCCTTTTCTACCTGTCATACATCTCTCTTAACCATGGAAAAAAAGGTCATCTGGGCCTTTTGGGGGTCTACGTACACTGAAATTCAGAAAATGAGATTCCCATTAGAGGATGACCTGGGAATCAGTTTTTCCTATTAACCTTCATAATTTCACTTAACAAGCATTTATTAAGTACCTACTCAATTCTTAGCCGTGAAGTAGGCCTGAGGCATTCATAGGTAAAACCAAAATAATCCGTATTTACATTTGACTGATTTAAACTGTATTTAATCTCAAATGTATCCTTGGAAATGTGTAGCAGCTAAGACAAAGCTACTCTTTCCACCACAGACCCATCTTGCCCTCCTGAAATTTAAAGTTTCCATACCAATTCTCTCATTCAGTAGGATGCTCAGAATGGACCAAAGAATTCCACTGCTTAGTGTTTGGAAATGCTCCCTCCATTGCTATAGACCTTCACAGGGTCACAGATTTAGAACTCAGAAGGGCCTTTAAGATCATCTACTCCAAGTACCTTGTCTCAATTGAGGAAAGCAAGGCCAAGAAAAATTAAATGACTTGTCTAACGTCATACAGGTAGTAACTAACAAAGGTAAGCTTAGAAGCCAGGTTCTTGGATTCCAGCTCTCTTTCCACCACTATGTTGCTAACCAGACCATTTATCTGCATTAAAAATAATCATAAGTAATAGCTAGCATTTCTATAGTGCTTTAAGGTTTGCAAAACACTTCGCAAATATTATCTCATTTGATCCTCACAATAACCTTGATAGGCGGGTCCTATTATTTGACAGATCCATTTGACAGATAAGGAAACTTGAGGAAGACAGAAGTTAAGTGACTTGCCTAGATCACATAGCTACTAAGTGTCTAAGGCCATATCTGAGCTCAAGTCTTCCAGACTCCAGGCCTAGTACTCTATCCACCAAGCCACCTAACTGCCAATATTCTCCATCCCTAGATGGAGAAGAAAATGAACCTGGCCCCAAATGTTAGAGGACAGCATGAGAGAAGTCATTTGGAAGTGTTAACGATTGTGACCCTAAAATGGACTAGTCTTCCTAGGTTCATAGACCATCAGAGCTGGCAGAGACCTTCCTTAGACATCACCTAGTCCAAGCCTCTCTTTTGATACATGGAGAAATTGAGGCCTAGAGTATATAAGGGTACTGCCCTACACTTACACAGTTAATAGGTGGCAGTCAGGACTCAGCATTCCTTCTCCTGACTCCCAGAATGAGAACTCTTTCTTTCCACTAAGCTATATGCCCTCTCTGATAAAATTAAGTGAAGACTGGAGCTAAGCTTGAAAAGGAATGCATGCCTGCTCCCACTTCCTTCTCCAGATTGCTGCTCCATGTGTGGTATGCAACTCGAGATCACAGTGGGCAAACAAAGGAACAAGGCTGTCAGTTTCCACGGTAAAATCAAGGGATAGAGATACCAGAGCTGTAAAGTGAGAAGACTGAAGAGTAGGGCTCATTATCCAAAAGGGCAAAGCTTTGATAGCAATTGAACTTTGAAATGCAATGAAGTCAAGATTATCTATGGATAGACTTCTATACTTAAGAAACAGCTGTTGATTGATTGATTACCCTTCCTTCCCTACAATCCTGACCCAACAGGGTACCAGCCATTGATAGTTGGGTTGGGCCAGAAGGGAACTGAGCAGGTGAGCATCTGGGTGGGGCTACCCTGTCTCTATATTCCAAAGCTAAATATCAATGGGTGTTCAATCATCCATTTGCCTGGGGCTGGCTCCATAGACAGCACCCAGTGTCCACAGAACATTAGAAATGGAATGGGGGCAGCTAGGTGGCGCAGTGGATACGAGCACCGGCCCTGAAGTCAGGAGGACCTGAGTTCAAATCCGGCCTCAGACCAAACACTTGACACTTACTAGCTGTGTGACCCTGGGCAAGTCACTTAACCCCAATTGCCTAAAAGCAAAAAAATAAAATAAAATAAAATGGAATGAATGTAAACTAAGCTAGACTATAAGCTCTTTGAGGGCAGAAACTATAACACCTGTGTCTTTGCATCACCAGGCCTAAAGTGTTTAATAAATATCTGCTTGCTTGCTTGATTGACTGAAAGGGACCCTTAGAGGGGTTTTTAATTGTTTTATGCCATGGATCCCTTTAACAATCTAGAGAAGCCTATGGACCCATTATCAGGACATTTTTAAATAATTGAAAGAAATGCTAAATTTCAGTTAAAAGGTAGCAAAAATAAAGATATAATTTTGTTTTCTCCTATCCAAGTTTCCTCCTAAAACCTATCCATGGACCACAAGATTAAGAACCTCTGATAACCCCTTCCCCTCATTTTTGCAATCAAGGAAACTGAGGTTCAACGAAGGGAAGAGCTTGGTGGCAGGGTAAGTTGGACCAAATCTCCTGACTCTTAGATCAGTGGTGTTTCCTCCATTACCCCCTGATGTGGAAGCTGTGAAATGGGTTGAAAGTGAATACAACTCTGTCAACATTGGAACTCTCCAAGGATTCAAATATAGCTTGTACAGAACCTACTGAGCCCAATGCCCCATTCCCCACCCCCTGCAAAAAATATCGTACAGCAGTGTTTCTCAAAATGCAGCCCAGAGGGATGCTTTCAAGAGATCTACAATGTCAAAATGATTTTTGTAATAAGACATTTTAATTACTAATATGGTAAATATTGATAGATATAACCCACATAAATCCTCTTTGGGGGGAGTCCTCAATAATTTTAAAAATAATTTAAATAAATTTTAAAACAGTCTCAAGATCAAAAGGTTTAAGAATAAAGGATTTGGCCTTGTGGTTGGCCTCATGGCTGGTGGCAGCAGCCTGTAGAATTCAGTGTTAACTCCTCAGTGTTGATTGGCAGGAGGCCCCCAACAATGGCGGTGTAATGTGCGACTAGCCTGCTCCCTTGTTTGCCTGGAACCCGAGACCCCCAGTCCATGGTCTGGTGTCCTCTTTGCTGTGACTCCATTTCACTGGAATTATCAGCCACAGTGGTAATTGCTATGTACAGGGAGGACACTGGGTCCGACTCTGTGGCATTTCTTTTAATTCTTTAAATTCAGTAATAATATAATAACTTAAAGACTTAACAACAGCCATAATAAAGACTGGAGAGAACTGCCTATTGGGAGGCCTTAAGCCACTACTTCATTTTTGACAGAGTATTCATTCAGCCATTTATCCAAGGGTAAAAAAACAACAAAAAAAAACCCTATTTGGATTATTTGCATAAGAATATATTTTATTGTTAACGACTGTTATTTCCAAGGCAAAAAAGCCCTGAACAGGACCAGTGTATTACCATCACAAACAATGATATTTGGAATTACAACGCAAAGATCTTGGTCATTTTCCAGTCTGCCAGCCAGATGAATGCTTGGAGAGGAGTGTGTGTGTATGTGTGTGGGGGGGGTCTGTGTGTACATGTGTGTGTGTGCACACTTGTGCACGTATATGTCTATATATGTATGTGCATTTGTGAACTCACGTCAGCGTGTCACAAAGATATGGATTTCTAATTCGCTACCACCAAGTTAGCTCACAAACACTGATAGGAAAGGATGGTAATAAATTATGGCCCAAGTGTGTGGAAATTTTAACTTTAGGGTACATTTTTTCCATCTTAAACCAGATTTACTCTGGCTTTAAGACTTTATTAAGGTCAAAGGGATTCGATTAAGTTCATAGGCACATTTGTTTGATTAATTGAGTCAGAAAGTCTGGCAGGCTGCAAACATACATCAGCTGGTTTCGATTGCTGGACGAGATCAGAAAAGCTGCCAGTAATTCTGTTTGCAGCTCTTAAAAGTTGTTGAATAAAAATGTGTTTTGAACTATTGGCAATTACCTGAGAAAACAACTGGATTCTATAAGTAGCATTGGTTTATATTCCAAACACAATAGTTCTCTTCCACGTCTTCTCTGCTCTCATCAAGGACTTCTTTTGTCAATGAGCAGTCACTTCACATTGCTATGAAAATCACCAGAGGTCAACAGCTGGCTACTGCTTCACTTGAAAGAGCCCTCGGAGAAGGAAGTGTTCAGGCTGTAATTACGGTCTTGGAATGAAAGACCATCAGAGTGTAGTGGCTGGAAGTCTGCTGCATTTGGGAGTCAGAGGACCTGAGTTTGGCTCCCGATACCCGTGTGACCTTGGATAAGTCACTTAACTTCTCTAGACAGTTTCCTCTACTGGGGAAAGAGGAAATGGAACTAGATGACCTCTAGTGTTTATCCCAGCTCCAAATTCCTTGTTGTCGTCGATCATATAGAATTTAATCCAACTTCCTCACTTGACAAAGAAGAAAGCAAGAGCAGAGAGGCAGTCTGATACAATGGGAAAGCATGCTGGACTTGGACTTAAATTCTAATTCAGTTACCTACTAGCTATATTACCTTGGACAAGTCACTTAACCTCCATTGGCTTGTTTCCTCTATAAAATGAAGGCATTGGAGTAGACCAGGGCTTCTTCAACTTTTTCCACTCACGACCCTCTTTTGAGCTTCAGCAGCATTCGGTGGTGTTGCATGGCCTGAGGCCATGTGCGGTACAAAGTGCGCATGCTTTATGTTCAGAACCAAGGTTGCAGTGAAGTTGCATGATGCAACACAGGCAAAACTGCCAGAAACACCTCGGATCCATTATGCATTTGATTTTTAATTAGTTTCTGCTCATTGTGCATCCAGAAACTTTTTACTACTGCCAAATTTTTTGCAGCCCCATACAGGGTCAGGGCCTACAGTTTAAGAAGCAATGGACTAGATGACCTCTGAAATCCTTTCTGGCTCTACATCTATGATCCTGTGACCCAGAGAGGGATAACTGGTCTGACAGGAACAACACCTACTCCAGATGAGCAAGGCTAATTTTTCCCTAAAAGACAATGTATCCATTCTTAAGACCTGATTGATCCCAAAGCCAAACTGATGACATAGTTTCTTGATCACCTAAATAGGAAAGCCCAGCATGTGAGCAGCAAGTTTGTCCTCAGACTTGACACAATCCTGACTGAGTGCACCACAGTGGCAAACGCGGAGGTAGAGGAGCTGTGCCTAGTTAAATCAATGTAGTATGCTTGCTGGATATCATTTCCATGCTGTTACTAAGAAAGCTCTTTTTTAAAAAATGTTAGATGAGCAATAAGGTGCTACTTTATGTTATGTTAATTTATGGTCAATAAGTTAGATGGTCTCACTTCATTCCAATTCAAAACCTGAACCACCAGACTGACCTGAGTCAGTCCTGGCCCACAACAGCCAGCTGGTGGCCAAGCCACTGATTCCTGACTTGCAGAGCCTATGATCTTTTCCATTAAACTGACTAGCATTTCATTTGACAAAAACTGACCGAGTACAACATTTCTTTATTGTACATCGCCCTCTTTTGCTAGGACTTCTGAATGGTAACTAAAACTAAAATTCCTTCTTTTACTGGAAGTCTTCCCCAGCCCCTTTTAATAATCCTAGTGCCTTCCTTCTGTTAATTATTTCCTATTTATCCTGGACATAGCTTATTTTGTATATATTTGTTTGTATGTTGTTTCTCCAATAAGATTGCAAGCTCCTTGAGGGCAAGGATTGTGTTTAGTCTCTTTTTGCATCCCTCGAGCTTAGCACAGTGCCTGACTGATAGTAGATACTTAATAAATTCTGACTAATTGAAAAACCACATTTTTACTTGGCATTTTACTTTTTTTAGTCAGAATTTATGTTCTCTTTTCAAGAAGAAACATTGGAAGAGAAAGCATAGATAAAAAGAGATCTTGAGATTCTTTTGCTCTTGCCACATAAGAAAGAGTGACGAGTAAGTGTAATGGGAGGGCTGGCCAATGACCTGATCCTCATTGGCTAGTCCCTCTACTACGTACAAGATCTATAATTTCAGCTGGGTTAGTGACTCCTGCCAGCAAAGCAATTCCACCCTTTGGTAGAGGGTCTTCATGAACTGCTATGGCCATAAAACAGCATTTCCTGGTGGGCATCCCACTCATGAGAAGCTTTTCCACTCTTGGCTAGCATCCTCCTTGGACAACAGGGTCCTTTGCTGGGCCCACACTGGAAGGCCCTACAAGATGGTGGACGCGGCCAGAGCTTTTGCTTCACTGGTATAACCCTGAGAAGCTAGGGTCCCACTGTACTATGATGAGAAGAGGCAGTGACCAGAGAGCAGGCCTCAGAGCCAGGAAACCCTAGGTTTGCCTTCCCTCTGACATATAGTGGCTGTGTGGCCCTAGGCAAGTCACACTGTCTCGGTGTTCTAGGCATCTTTCTAGGACTATTAAGTTATAGACTCACATGGGTAAAGGATGTTCCCTCATCTGGGAACTCCCTCTGCCAATGAAATCACAGGCCCAGTCCCTATAATAGGTAAACTTTACATGGCACATTAAGGATTGTAAAGCACTTTGCACATATTATCTTACTTGATCTCACAAGAACCCTGAGATGTAGGCACTATTACTACCCCCATTTTACAGATGAGGAAATTGAGGCAGTTAAATGACTTGCCCTGCGTAACATAGCTAATAAGTGCTAAAGCAGGTTTTGACCTCAGGTCTTCCTGACCTGGCACTCTATACATCACACTACCCAGTTGCCTATCCCCATCCTTGAAAGAAACCCATTGGAAAATGGAGAAAGAACACTGATGATGATGTTTAGGGTTTTGCTAAACTGGACATTTTCATGTCCCATAGGATCATTGAATGAAATCCATTAAAAATTGGCTGTATTCATTTAGCAATGGTTACTGTGTGCTTGATTTGGGGCCAGCCTTCCCTAAAAGCACTAAATATAAATATTCCTCAGTGAAAATGAACTATTTTGAGAATTTTCTGAGACTCTCATGGTAGCCTTTGTTTGAAACGGGTAGACACACCATTGGGGGTTGGGGGTGTTTGGCCAGGGAAAAGCAAGGAATTCCCAGAAGAGAGGAAAACACGGAAGCAAGGACATAGGCCTACGTGACCAACGGACAAAGCAAAAAGGAGCTCAGTCTCGCTTCAGTCCACTGACCTCCTTGATCATACGCCTCTTTGCCTTGAGTTGCCCCAAGAATCCTGGCCCATTCAGTGAGGGTGAGGACTTGTCTTTGTTCATGAACAAACTCAGTGGCCTTTCCAGATAATTTGCCTTCATGTCCCTAGACTGAATTTTGGTTTTTCTCAAAATATTAGACACGATTCCCATACAATCATTCCTGGAGTCAGTTGGATGAATGTACTATATTGGAGGTGTCAAACACAAAACCTGTGGGCTGTTAGGGCCCCTAACACTCCCAAATGCTGTGATCCAGATTCAAATGCAAATGGTTAATATTTAACAAAATAAATAAAAATAAAATAGAACATAGATGCTGTTAATATGTGGTTTTCTAAGTCAAGATGCAGCCCACAGTGGTCTTTATGTATGGTTTAGTAGCCTCTTTTCTCTTTGAATCTGCTATAACTAGACAGAGGACCCCTCAACGTTTATTCTAACTTTATGCCTATATATCTCCCAGGACCTAGAGTCAGAAAGCCTGGTTCAAGATCCAACTTAGTCACTTACCAGCTTGGGAAAGTTTTCTCCCCTTTCTGGGCCTCAATTTCCCCATATGTAAATAATAATAATGATAATAGAATCTACATAGAGTTTTAACCTGTGCAAAGCACTTCACTGCTGACCTCTATGGTACATCCTGGCTGTAGCGTTCTGTGATTATTCTGTGATTTGATGATCTCTGTGAGAGCTATTGTTGAGTCATTCACTTGTGATCCACTATTCGTGGCCCCATGGACCACAGGACTCCAACACTGTCCGCGGGATTTTCTTAGCAAAGATACTGGAGTGGCTTGTCATCTCCTTCTCCAGTGGAACACCATGAAACTTCCTGAGTTCCAAACACTGGAACTGGATTCTCTCCCCCCACCCCTACTCAGACTTTTAAGGGACCATAACTTCTATTTTCAAGGAGCTATGATTTCATCAGTAAAGATGTGGTTTCTGCTAATATAGATCACAAACCCTCCTTACTTTAGCAAACACGGGTGGCCAAAATATTCATCCCTGCCACAGCCAATCTGGTGATAAGGCAGCCTTTCCAAACTTAACCTTGTTGGCTCTTCAAAGACAGGTATACAGTCCAACACTGTTCCCTTATTGAAGTCTTCTGGGCATGAGAGGACCTGCTAGGGCTTATCCTCTATCAATACAACCTCCAAAGAACCTGAGGTCACCTCCATACCACAATAAGGCACTGGAGGAGGACTATGGGGGCTGGTTAATCAATCAGGCAGAAAACATTTACTGTCTAGTATTTGCCAGACATTGCCAGGTGTGGGGGATACAAAGGCAGAAATGAAACAGTCCCTATTCTCAAGGAGGTGAGGGAAATGAGAATTTGGAGAGGTTCTTTTGACCCACAGATTTCTACACAACAAAAATATTTCCAAACTCCACTAAATTGTCCACATATTCCAATCAATTCAGCAATAATTATTAAATATCTACTATTTCAGGGTCATGTGTTAAGCAAGAGGGATATCAAAATAATAATGATAGCTAGTATTTGTTTGGCACCTTAATATTTGCAAGTGCTTTCCTTATCTTATTTGATACCTCCAATAACCTTGTAAAGTAGATGTTATTATTATCTCCATTTTAAGGATGAGGAAACTGAGGCCCACTGAGGTTAGGTGACTGGCCCAGGGTTACATAGGGCAGTAAATGACTGAGGCAGGATTGACACCCAGGACTTCATGATTCCAAATCCAGTATCTATCCACTATACCATGATGCTTCTCGACAAACACATAAAAAATCCCTGCCCTCAAGTAGCTTATAGTCAGTCATAGTGACTACTAGGTGCCAGGCCCTGTGCTAAGTACTAGGGCTGCAAAGAGAAGCAAAAGACAGTCCCTGCTTGTAAGGGAGTGGGGGTGGGGGATGGGGGGGTAACAAAATGTAAACAGCTATGTACAGACAAACTATGTGTAGAAGAAATGCTAGCTAATCAACAGAAGAAAGGAGTAGACTGGAACAGAATTCGACCTGTCAAACATAGTTGCATTATTCAGAGGGGTTGCTAGAGATGTATAAAGATGGGGAGTTGGCAAAAAGAAAGGGAAGACATTCAAGTCTGGAGACCAGTTCACTTTCTGCGAATGAGGAGTTTGGGGAGACTCCTCATTTAAGCTGCTAGTCAAGGGCAGAAGGAATACGCTGAAGGGTACACTAGTGGCCGAAACGGTCCAAATGGTTCCTGTAGTGTCTGCGAGATAGGTGCCATTATTATCCCCATTTTGCAGATGGAGAAGTGGGTTGTAGAGGGAAGAGTAGCCGAGAAAGAGCCATATATTTCTTAGACCGGGCCAAGTGTCAGGGAGATAGAGTGGGGCGGTAGAGGGAGCACTTGATGAAAGTCAGAGGACCTGGGTGTGAATCCAGACTTTACCACTTGCTATGTGCCCCTGTGAACTTGCTAATTCACCTCTCTGGTGCTGTTTCCTCCTCTGTAAAATAATGGAGTTAGATGATCTTAAAGGACCATTACAGCTTGACATCTAAGATACTATGATTTGAGTTCAAATCTAGCCTCTGACACTTACTTTCTATGTGACTTGGAGCAAATCATTCAATCTCTTTGGGCTTCTTCTCTCATCTGTAAAATGTGGAAGGATGGAAGAGTTGATCTCTAAGATCTTTTAGCTCTAACCCTAAAACATGAATTCAAATCATAACTCTGACACTTACTACCTATGTGACCTTGGGTTAAGTCACTTCCCCTCTCTAAACCTCAGTCTCCAGTTCTGTAAAATGAGGGGGTTGGACTCCATGGCTTCTGAGGCTCCTTCCACCTCTAGAGCTAGGACCTCTATGTGTGACCTTGGGCAAGTGCCTACCTCTCCCTGGGCCTCAGTTTCCTCCTCTGCAAAATAAGGGAGTTAGACTAGATGGCCTCTGAGATCCCTTCCGGCTCTGAATCTACAATCCTGTGATTTGTTTTGTTTAACTGCACTTATTTTTTTAAGGAGAGGTTTCTCTTAGGGGGAGCAGTCATTGGGAAATGATAACACTGTTTTTTTTTTAAAGCATCAATGAAGTGTTTTGTTTTGTTTTTTTTTAAGAAGAAGAAATGGCAATCACTGGGGGTTCAAGGCCCAGCTCTGTCAATTACTATCCATGGGAGCTGGGACAAACCATTTCCCTTCTGTGGGCCTCATTTTTGTCCACTGTAAAATGAGATGGTTAGTCTAAATGATCTCAAATGTCCCTCACAGCTCTAGTATTCTTTAAGGGCTTACTACCAGGGAGTGACAAGCACAAAAGAGACTAGGGATGAGGATTATCCAAGTAACCTACAAATCATTTACCTCCCAGAGAGTTGTATAGGTTGAAAAAGCAGTCTAATCAACCACTAATGGAAATTACAGATGAACAATTAAGAGAATGGCAGAGCAAGAGGACCTAAGAGGATGCCTTGTATGGGTTCAGGGAGTTAAAAATGGAAGGGACATTAGAGGCCACCTAGTCCAAACTTCTTATTCTACAGATGAGGAAACTGACACTCAGAGAGAGGAAGAGACAAGATCATCAAATCCCAGCCAGAAGAGATCTCAGAGGCCATCTAGGCCAAGCCGGTCCTTTCACAGAGGGGGAAACTGAGGCCTGGGGAGGGAAAGTGAATTGCCCAAGGTAACCCAGGGAATAATCAGCAGGTTCCATATTCAATATTCAAATTTAGGTCCTCTGACCCCAAATTCAACATCCCTTCTACTACACCCCACTGGCTGAACACAAAAGCTTAAGCATAATTAAGGGGACACAAACATCTATTCAGCCCTGATTCTACATGTGTGGAACACCGCAAGGCAGTAAATCAAGCAGGATTATTTTACTGGCTCCTCACCCCCCCCCCAGATATTCACCTTGAATCACCTTTCCTGGGGTCCTGCTTCTAATGACCATTTCAATCAACTCCCGGATTATATAATTAGACTACAGGATTAGGGAACAACAGACTAGCCCGAGGGGCTGTGCTGAGGGGCTGGAAGATTATTCTCCCTGTTTTGCCTTCACTGGAGTTCAACTAAACCCCAAAGCACATTTCCCAATGCACTTTTCCATTTTGTTTTTGAATTCACGTGTATCTTAAAGGAAATTTTATCCACATGTTGCAGCCTCACATTACACAGAAATCTCCCAAATATTGTTTCTTAAAAGTTATTTGATATAAAAAGACAGAGGGGACAGTTTCAAATTTTTTCAATAAGATTTAGGTGGTGTGATGATGATGATGATGATGATGATGATGACAACGACGACAATGAATTTGAGAGCCAATCTTGGAATCTGAGAGACCTGAGTTCAAGCCCCACTTCTGCTACAACCTGTCTGTGTGACACTGAGTGAATCACCTAACCTGTCAGGGCCCCAGGCAATTCTCTAACCCTATAAATTGCAGAAAAAAATGCCAACCTGCACTAGCCAATGGAATTCTTCCCTGGGAGCTGCCTACATTGTTGAAACCATAGGTGTGGTAAAAATCTAATTAACTGTTATTATTTGGAGTTAAATTATATTAATGTTATTGTTAATAATAAAAGCCCTCCTTTGCCTCAATTTGTTGTCGTTAGGTCATTTCAATTGTATCTGACTCTTCCTGATCTCATTTGGGGTTTTCTTGGCAGAGATACTGGAGTGGTTTGCCATTTCCTTCTCTAGTTCATTTTACAGATGACAAAACTGAGGCAAACAAGGTAAAGTGACTTGCCTGGGATCACACAGCTAGTAAATGTCTGAGGCTGCATTTGAACTCAGGTCTTCCTGACTGTAGGCCTGGTGCTCTATCTGCTGCAGTGCCATTTAGCTGCCCTAATTTTTTGTTGTTGTTATTGTTGTTCAGTTGTTTCAGTCATGTCCAACTCTTTGTGACCCCATTTGAGGTTTTCTTGGCAAAGATACTGGAGCGGTTTGCCATGTCCTTCTCCAGCTCATTTTTTACAGATGAGGAAACTGAGGTAAACAGATGAAGTGACTTCAGCAGGGTGACACAGCTGGTGTCTGAGGCTAGGTTTGAACTCATAAAGATGAGTCTTCCTGATTCCAAGCCAGGTGCTCTATTCACTTTGCCACCTAGGTGCCCCATCTGCCCTAATTTAATTACAGGCAATGGCCACCAGGCCTAGAATTCATTCCGTCTGCCCAGCAACCTGTTGCCTGGATCCCTGAGGGCAGTGGTTAACATTCTATTTCCCCGAGCATCTAGCACAGTATCTTGTTGAATTTCTTTTTTAACAGTTTGGGTTGGCTTAACAGCCCCAACTTGGCTATAAATATACTTCCTTCCCAAAGTTTTCTTTAATGGAATATCACTATGGGACATCCTTTGAATGGCGGATGAATGGACTCTGTCACACACAAGCATCAAACTGGAGACTCAGTTAACCAAGCATTAATTTCCTGCTATGGGCCAGGCACTGTGCTAAGTGCCAAAGACAAGGCAAAAGTGATAAAGTCCTTGCCTTCAAGGAGGTTACAATCTGCCCAGGGGACACAACATGGACCTATATATGTCCAATTCAGTAGTTATGTAACTATATGCAAAATAAGATATTTACAAGTTGATGGGGGGAGGGAGGTACACTAACAACTGGGAGATCAGGAAAGGCTTCATATAATAACAACAGCTAGGATTTATGTAGCACTTTAAGGTTTGCAAAGTACTTTAACAAATATTATCTCATTTGGGGGCAGCTAGGTGGTGCAGTAGATAGAGCACCAGCCCTGCATTCAGGAGGACCTGAGTTCAAATCCAGCCTCAGACACATAACACTTACTAGCTGTGTGACCCTGGGCAAGTCACTTAACCCCATTGCCTAACCAAAAAAAAAAATTATCTCATTTTATCCTTACAACAATCCTGCTATTCCATCTTTTTTTTTTTTTACCCATGAAGAAACTGAGGAAAACAAAGGTTAACTGACATAGTATCTGAGGTCACATTCGAACTCAGATCTTCCTGACTCCAAGATGAGTGCTCTGCACACTATGGTGCCATCTAACTGCCTCTGTATAGGACAAGATGGCACTTGAGCAGAAAGTGGAAGGAAAACCAGGATTCTAAGAGGTTGGTGTGAGAAGTGTGCTCCAGGCAAAGAGCATGGCCAGTAAATACAAAGGCACAGAAGCTGGAGATTGGGTGCCATATATGAAAAACAGCAATAAGGTCAGTTTGGCTAGACTTAATGGGTATATAAAGGAATAAAAGCCAAAAAAGGCTGGAAAGGATGTTGACGACGGGTATAAAGAGCTTTGAATACCAAACAAGGGAGTTTATTATATTTGCTCCCAGAAGCAATTGGCAGCTACTGGAGTTCAAGCTATATGGAAATTTGGTGTAGAAAAAGAAGCTGCCCCATCTGAGAAGAAGGGGTTTGCAAGTATTCTACCTAGAAACTAAAAATGCTCTTTCTCAGCCTCCAAGAAGCAACCTCAGAACTTCTTGGGCTCATATGCATCTAGACAACAAGAACAGAGTCTGAGTGCTTTGAACCATACAGTACTAACACTAGCTTTATGTGCCATTATAAGTCATAAACTCATCCATCATAGTGGATGGAGGTGGCAGCAGCTGTGAGGTGAAAGATGAAGCCTAGTGGAGGAAGACCCCTGGAGATAGGGGTTCAAACACCAGCACTGAGACAGAGAGACCTGGAATAAATCAGATATCTTCTCCAAACCTCAGCTACCTCATCAGATAATCAGGATAATGCAGACAACAATGAAACATGCCCCCCTTCTTTGGCAGAGAGGTAGAGGACAAGGGTGGAATGTTGCATAACCTATAGCACAGTAGATAGGGGAAGGGAATAAACATTTATACAGCACCTACTATGTTCCAGGTACTGTGCTAAGTGCCTTTTACAAATATTATCTCATTTGATCCTCACAACCCTGGGAGGTAGGTGCTGTTATTATCCCCCTTCTACAGACAAGGAATCTGAAGCAAACAGAGATATAGTGACTTAGCCAAGGTCACACAGCTAATAAGTGTCTGAGGCTGCATTTGAACTCAGGTCTTCCTGACTTCAAACCCAGCCACAGGACCTGCAGTCAGGGAGAACTGAGGTCAAATGTGGCCTCAGATACTTACTAGCTGTGTGACCCTAAGCTGACCACTTACCTTCTGTCTGCCTCAGTTCTCTCAGCTGTAAAATGTGAATAATAACAGCACAACAGGGTTGTTGTGAGAATTAGACAAGTCAGTACATGAAAAGTGCTTTACAAACCAGAAAGTCCCATATAAGTGCCAGTTATTATTATTATTGTCCTGTCATTGTTGATTGGTTGCACCTAACTTTTCTTTATTAGAGAGAGGATTTTATGGGACCAGGTGCATCAGGAAATAGTGTTGTTGTTTTTAAGAGATTGCAACCTTTAAAAATAGCAGTAATAAACTGGGGCTTGCACTCCATCTATAAGTGAGTAGGTTGTTGGAAGGAAAGACCTCTAGGCACCTTAAAGTAAGAAACATATGTTAATGATGATTACAATAACAAAGAGCAAGAAAAAATAAAAGTGTCCCCCTCCACTCCCACCTACTCTACAACTAATATATTAAGAGCTACCATTTTAGGGTTTGCAACCCTGGGAGGTAGGTGCCATTATTATCACCACTTGACAGATGAAGACACCGAGGCAGACAGGTTAAGGGATTTGCCCAGGGTTGCACAGCTAACAGTGTCTGGGGCAGAATTTGAACTCAGCACTGGAGCCAGAAAAGCTGTTTGTTCAATGAATATCCAATGAATGGCTCTCTCCACCTGGTAAGCCATGATTCTGTTAACCTGAGTGTTCTCTCTGTCTCCTAATACAGGGGCTTTGCTGTGCTAGTGACAGAGGGGTTGGGTGCAAGTCCAGCACCTCATAGCTGCTGCCCCATGTAGCTGATATGCTGATGCAGTCTAGTGTTTGGGATCTTTTCTTACAGTAGCTATCTATCTACAGGGTATCACAAAAGTCTTAGTGCAGTTTTAAGCTTTAACGTTTAAAACAAAAACTTTGAAGCTCTAGTAGTTTTAAACTGCACTAAGACTTCTGGGACATGCCGTATAAACTAGGGGAAGCCCAGTATATTAGTGAAAAGGACACTGATGGGGGCAGCTAGGTGGCACAGTGGATAGAGCACCGGCCCTGAAGTCAGGAGGACCTGAGTTCAAATGTGACCTCAGACCAAACACTTGACACTTACCAGCCGTGTGACCCTAGGCAAGTCACTTAACCCCAATTGCCTAAAACAAAAAAAAAAAAAAGGAAAGAAAAAGAAAAGGACACTGAGGAGGCAGCTAGGTGGCGCAGTGTATAGAGCACTGGCCCTGGATTCAGGAGGACTTGAGTTCAAATTCGGCCTCAGACACATAACACTTACTAGCTGTGTGACCCTGGGCAAGTCATTTAACCCCATTGCCTAGACAAAAAACAAAAGGACACTGAGCAAGAAATCAGGAGGCCCTGGGTCCTTTTTCTGGCTCTGCTGTGAAAATAGCCAGGGCCTCCTGGGCAAGATGCCTACTAACATCTTTAGTCTCTGCTAAAGCCTCAGGAAAGGAGGGGGTTAGATTATACCTGGGTGGGGACCCTGTGGCCTCAAGGCCGCATGTGGCCCTCTAGCTCCTCAAGTGAGGCTCTCTGACTGAATTCAAACTTTACAGAAGAAGTTCCTTTAATAAAAGGACTTATTCTGTAAAACTCGGACTCAGTCCAAAAGCCACACCCGAGGACCTAGAAGGCCACATGTAGCCTGGAGGCTGCAGGTTCCCCACTCCGGGATTAAATCATCTCTAAAGTCCTTCCCAATTCAAAAATCCTGTGAATTCAGGTGCTAACAAGTAATCAGAGCAAAGCACTTTGTATGTCTGTGGTTTTTTTCCCCTTTTTTTAAATGCACATATTTATTATGTTGAAGTCAGCATACATATTGAATGTTTTGAAATCTTACACAATTAGGGTGGTTTTCTTTAACAAAAGCTTTTTAATTTACCTTTGAAAGAAAATTGGGCCCATCAACCACCTTATGATTACATGTTAATTTCGTAGGGAGCCATACAAAGGAGCCGGGACCAGGCGCCTCCCTCTGCATCAAGTTTTCCTGTAATAGAAGCCAAGAAGATGATTTCCTGAATACTCTAAGAAAAACACAAAACTGTGTATTCTTGCTCCTGCCTCAGGCCCACGCAGTCAATGGTGGTGATTCTCAGTCTCTCGGACCTTGTCAATTTCTGTCATTAGCTTCTCTGATTCTAGGCAAACGGCCTTGATGTAGGGGGCACTTCAAAGCACACCCAAAGCCTGCAATGGGGGAGTATATCTTAGAGTACTCCTCAGTGCCAATTAGGCAGGGTGGTTATGAATATCATCATATACATTAAATGATGAAAGATCACAGAGGGAGGTCTGCTAATGGATGACAGGTACCCCAGGGAGAAACCTACCAGCACAAGGCCAATTCTAAGAAAGCTTACGATGAACAATTCATTTTGTATGCAGAGGATCAGAGGATAATATTAATTATAAGATGTGAAATAGTATTCCTACCATAACCATTCAGGTTTACAAATTGCATTCCTGACAATAGCTCCACAAGGTGGATGGTACAAATATTATCGTCTCCATCTTACAGATGGGGCAGCTCAAGGTCCCTTGCCAGAATTCAAACAGCTTGTAAATCAAAGAGGTTAGGATTTGAACCCTGGTCCTCTGAATATATCCAGTATTTTTTTTTCATTTCAATGCAACATAATTAGCAAATATGAAAGCTCCTACTATGTGTAAAGCAGTGTGCTAGGCATAGGGGAGATAGGAGAATTTCTTTAAAAGCATAATCTTTGCCCTCTGAGAATTTAAAATCTATTAGAAATAATATATGGTGCTTGGGGGTTGTATGTGTGATTTCCTTGGTAAAGGGAAATGGTTCTCATAAGGGGTTGAGAACTCCTGTTTGTGAAATGAGGTAAGAGCCAGAATTCCCAATTCTTCCTCTTATTTTGCCTTTCCTTTCATTAGGCAGCCTCCTCTGATTTGCTCTCCCACACCTCTGCTCCAAGCAACCTAGTCCTCATGTGTCCACATTCAGGACTATTTTTAAAGCTGCGTATGACTCTCTCCTGAGCTTTGGTTTTCGTTGTTGTGACAGGTTTATATATCCTGGGTACCCTGAAGACCAGTGGGGGAATAATATTTTTCCTGGGCTCTTTTTGGACGTGCTGGTCCCCATCTGTCTGGTCCTATATCATATACTACACGTGGTAAACTTTTGGCCCCTGAACTTCCTCTCTATCTTGTTCCAATGGAGCCAAAGTTTCAACCCTCAGCTGGTGAGGCAGCTCGGGCGTGGTCCAATCACAGCCCTGGGCTGCTGGGCTCAGAAAGCTTTTTCTAACTTGGCTATCTTCTACCAAAAGAACATTAATGCCCAAAAGTCAGATCCTAATGACTCCCAAAACCAGCCTTCGGCAAGTGGCACAGTGACCAAAGCGATCTTTGACCGGCTATTTTACCGCCTGAATCAATTCTGGGAGAAGGTCTGGCAGGGGTCCCCGTCCATGAGGTATTCCAAGCTCAGCAGGTCATGGTGGCATCTTAGCTCTGCTAAGGTTGATTTGAAACCTCACCCTTCCAAGCCACAACAGCCCACTGAGCCAGAGATCCCAAGTGCTGATCCCACCTACCCCAAGAAGGCTTCCCCCAGATTACAGCTGGGTATGCTTCCTGGCTGGGCCCATGAATCGAGAGACTTAGGAGTGGCCGACTGCCCTTGAACACCATGGTCCAATGCAGTGTGAAGAGAAGGAAAGCCCATACTGCCCTAGACTTTCAGCAGAGAACCTGCCTCAACAAATTTGGAGGGTCAAATATCAACATTATTCTTGGCTTTCTACTCCATTACTTGCGTAGATCATACAATAAAACGACCAGTTCTGAAATCACTGAGAATCTCTGTGGCTTTCTTTCGTTAGTGGTGAAAAGGGGCCTATGCCTTCTTTCAGTTGGACAGGGCGGGAAAAGGGAGGACATCAGGCATGGGAGACGCCATCAGTGTGGTAGAATAAGACTAGCAAGAAAGGCAGAGTGAGAAACAGGAGCCAAACAGATAACCAGATGCAGCTACCTCCTACCTCTGTGACTGCAGGCAAGGCACTTCCCTCTTTTACACCTTGGTTTCCTTCTCCATATAATGAAGGCTTTGAATGAGATACTTCATAGTAGTAAGTGCCTTCTAGTAGTAAGGCCTGAGACTCTGCTTGGGGCTGGTGCCTTCCCACTCTAACCCCCCAATTCTGTTTCATGGGACACTGAGTCATGCTTCCATTTTCTCAAGGCACCCCCAGAATATCTTCACTGCCCATCCAGAGCGCAGGGTACAATGGTTACACCTGTTAGGGGTTCCAGGAGCCCGGAACATCTGGAAATGGTAGCACTCTATTCAAATTCCCCTTGCAAGTTATTTTAAAAATTCCCCTCCTGACAATCTTTATGAACAATCCCCTGCATTTCTGTCATTGAGAAAGAAAGGAGGAAGTCGGCTCCCGGGTGTATTTTTACTTGGAGAGGCACGGGCACATTACAGCCTCTAAAGTTTGAAAGCAGGCTACATTTCAGGAGATGAAACAAAGGCAACTCTTAACATCTGCCGACATGTTTTCAGTTTGGATTTCAAAGAAAGTAAAATAACCGCAGACCCTGGAAGAAAGAACTCCGACCATATAATTTATTCAACTGGAAGACTGAAAATATTAGGCTATGTCTACATTGGCAAGGGAAGTCTTTGAGACAGACACAAAGGCTTTTTACAAAGCACCACCTTCATGGCCAGAGTGCTCTTCCTAGAGTTTAGGAAACAGTAAGGCTGCCTTAAGTCCCCAGATATGTTTGCAAATGAGAATGTCTCACAAACAGCTTGCCTAGGTTGGAGGAAAGGAAGAAGACTGGAAGGAACTTTGGTGAAAGTGGGGGCTGCTTTCCACTTTCCAAAAACGACCTTTCATATGGCTTGGCTGGCATTAGAAATAATCAGCAGGAAACAGCTGAAAAGAGCCCCCCAAAGGCAGTGGGGTGCTGAGGGGGAGACTTCTCTCCTTCTACAAAAATAAAATGCATTTAAAATTTCACATTAGCTTACCCTTAGAGGGGAAACTGCTTAGGCATACAAAGTCTACTAGATTTGGAATAAAAATATCTCCGTTGGAGCCTCAGCTCTGACACTTAATAGCTGTGTGATTGTGGGCAGATCCTTCCCTCCCTATGTACAGTTTTCTTCCTCTATAGAACAGCCATAATAACACTTACATTCTCTACGGCTGTTTGGGAGGAAGATGCTTCGTTTTCAAAATATCGGATGGTATTGTAAGTACAAAAATGTAAGGTGGGTTCTCGATAATAGGTTTAGAGCTGGAGAAAATCTTAGAGAGCACCTGGCCCAATCCCCTTGTTTTACAGAAGAGGAAACCAGAACACAGAGAGCTGGCCCTATCTCTGGCTGCTCCCCTAGGCAGACACCCTGCTCCAAACCGAGTGTCCAGACTCCGAACCGATCCCTGAACAAGCCCCATATCTGTCGTCCTGGCACCGTCGCTTGCGCTAGTCTATACTTGGCGGATGCTACTTGGGTCCATCTCACAGAGGCGACAGTGAAGCCTGAGGGTCCTGGGAAAGGGATGCTGCGAATGGAGGCAACATTGCAGAAAGGGAAAATAATGACCACCAAAACATCAGCGCCGAGTTCACAGCATTGCCCTTCTTAAGGTGGCAGCTTTCACTCCAGCTATGAAAAGAATTGTCAAGGGAAGAAGCAGGCAAAAAAAGATACCTTGTGATGAGGTCAAGGAGGAAAGCACATCTGAATCATCTGGGACCTGGAATCCTCATGTCATACTCCATGACATCTTCAAGTTCAAAACACACAAAGCTCCAGCAGATGTGGGACTTTTGTCCAACGTGGCAGCTCCCATCAATTGTTTGACATTTGTGTGGGGAGCACACATGATCTGAACACAAAGTGCAGGGCTCCTGGACCCCATTCATGCACAAAAGGGACTCTGCCCAATCACTTGATTTATGACAGTTATTCAGCAGTCCGATAATTGCTCTCCACCAGTCATTAATGAAGAGCCCCATTAGTATTTAAAGATCATCAAGTGAGCAAAGAGTAGGGCTCTGATTATACAAAATCAGCCTAATTGTTAAATAGCCTGAGTAAGCCTCTGGTCAGATGTTACTGGGTAAATCTGAAAAAAGAAAATCCAATAAAGGCAACTCGACAATTTGGCAGAAATACGAAAATGTCAGCAAGGTTTGCAAGAACCTTGTTTCCATAGGGTCTGATTGTGAGGGGGTTCCAAAGGGTGGTGTTTTGTTTTGCTTTGTCCTGTTTCTGGTAGGGCTCTTGCCTTATGTAGCAGAGATCACCAGCATGGATTCCAAACCTGATTCCATTGCCTTCCCACAGAACTCAGAGAAGTTTGATTTGGGGACAATGGGTAATGATGAATACAAACCTCTACCTTGAGATTTGCAAGGGTTCTTGGCAACTTGCACCTGAAGCCTCAGTTATCTGGAATCCTCAGGGAATGTGACCCGGCATGGTGTAGGGGTCACTCTAAACTTATATCCTAGTTATGACACTTAGCAGTTATATGACCATAGCATATCAGCCTAGCTAAAGCAGGAGGAATCTCAGAGGAAGAGATAGGTTATGGCATGTGCCAGGCAGGCCAAATCCCTGCCACCTCAGACACCAATAGAATTAACCAGGACCTTGAGCCTAAGAGCTAACAGTACCATATAGACTGCCAGCCCTACTTCTTGTCTGACCCCTCACAGTCACTGAGGGAAGCTGCCCTTGTGAAAAAGGGCACTCCAGCCCTCTATCACCAACACCAACTGCCATTAACTGGTTGGAAAACCCAATAGCCACAGTAACAGTAATGTCTCCCAGATAAGCAGGCCAGCTAAAAGCCATCATCCAAGGAAGCAAATCTCTGTGGAGACCCAGCCAGGTGCTATAGCCCCTACTTGTCCTCAGCAGCCACAGCTGCTAGAGATTCACTTGCCATCAAAGTCCCTGGCACCAACAAATGGTTCAACACCAGAAACAGATATAGATTTATCAATGGAAAGGACAATAAAGAAGATGCATTGCCATCTGACCTCATGCAGCACCCAGAGGACCATGGGACCTTTCCATCTGACTTCTGGGTGAACTCTTCTATGTGTTGCCTCTCCCCATTAGTATTTGGGCTCCTTGAGAACAGAGACTGTCTCTTTTTTCTAAGTGGATCTCCAGCACCTTACACAGTGTTGGTGCACAATAAACCCTGAAGAAATGCTTTCTTTATTCATTCATGAGCAAATCATCTGGACTTCCTGAGCCTTGGTTTCCTCATCCGTAAAATTGGAATAATCCATTAACTACCTATCTTGCCAAATTTATAAAGCTTGAAAGCACCATAGACATGGGAGGAGTTATTCTGCGGAGCCCAGTTTTCCACATAGTTGAAAATTAATCTTTAAAAACCCAAAGATCTTTGTAGTTTAACCATTTAAGGTAAAATATGTGGGTGCCCATCTTTTTAAACAGAGGATTTTGAATCTCCTTTTCTAGATGACTTGGAGTCACCATTATGAAGGAAGAGATACTGAATCATCAGTTATTAGAACTGGGAAGGACCTAGGCCAATGGCCACAATTTAGAGAGAAGGAAGCTGGGTCCCAGAGAGAGGAAGGGACTTGCCCATAGGCACAAACCTACCAAGGGTTAGAGCTTGCCAAGTCTGTCAAACAGTTCAACAGCTGAATCATAGGAAGCAACTTCCACTGGTCCTGTGAAGATCAATGACCATTCCCACTCTCCCTAGGATGTAGATGAAGAAACACAAAGCAATCTCAGGCAACAGAAATGCTACCACAGCTGGGGCCAGGGAGGGGGCACAGTCACCTGTAAGGGCTACTCCTGGGGCACTAAAAAGTCACCTAGCCCATATAGGCTCTCTGAGTCAGAGCACTTTGCCCCTACATGGAATAGTCCCAGACTATGGAGCTTCTGATGTTCTTGTGACAGCTTTTCCCAGTTTTTCCCCTTTCCTGGGCTGTCATCCAAGAAGTGCCATCTGTCATTTCTCTGTCCTATCCATGCTCTCGGCAGCTTTCTCTCCTAATTTGCTTAGAAATTGAAACAAAGCTTCAGTCCTAGAAAGGGTATATAACCACGCTAAGGAGTCTCCTGGAATGATCTTAGATAGGTATCATCAAAATACTCCAACCAAACTGAGACCACTTGAGGGCCCAAGAATTTCTTCCACTGGCACAGATGGAATGAGCAAACCTTGATGCTAGTTTTTACCTTCTCTTGATCTGCCTTCCTT
This sequence comes from Phascolarctos cinereus, assembly GCF_003287225.1. NCBI lineage: Eukaryota > Metazoa > Chordata > Mammalia > Diprotodontia > Phascolarctidae > Phascolarctos > Phascolarctos cinereus. Next base: position 39,455,344 of record NW_027556291.1, read on the forward strand.
TTCCGGTGTCCAGAAAATACTTAGAAATAAGTACCTAACACAGTGGCTGGCACATAGTAGGTACTCAACAAAAGGTTCACTTAAGGAAGCTAGAACATAGGAAAGGTTACACAGGAGCTGAGTTCTTGACAGCCATCTTCTAGTAGGAAGGGAGTACAATAGAAAGCTCACTGAGCTTGGAGTCACACTCCTGGCTGTGCTGTTCCCTATCTGCATGGTATTAGCCTCAGTTTCCTTATCTGGAAAATGGGCCTGATGCTGTGAGCCTACCTCATAGAGCTGGTGTGACCTGGGTGCTTTATTAACAATAGATAGCTCTGTAAATGTAAGCCATAGCCCTTCTAGGTGAGGGATAATTTCATTACCAGCCAAGAGAATGTTGTTCATTTAAACAGGAATGTAGAAACAATCTGACAATTTCTATTCCTTTGTATTATTGGAACTGATTGATAATTCCCTCAGCTTAATATTTGTTTCTTTCATCAACCCTTTTCATTGCCAACTGCCAATTCAAATGATGAGCCCAGACTTTCTGATATTTCCATCTTTCTTCTGCTGCTAATATCCAGAGAACCCTACTCAGTACTCTGCACTAAATTAGAAGACTATTAAATACCATATCATTCAGCTCAGCCCAAAGTTTTAGCCTATTGAGATTTTTTTTTTATATATTCTGATTCTGTCATTCAATATCAATCCTTACTAGCTCTGGGTCACCTGCAAATCGACGAGCGTGACCTCTATGCCTTTATCCAAGGCACTGCTAAAAATGTTAAACAGTACAGTGCCAAAGAAAGATCCCTGGGGTATCCCATCGGAGACCTCCTTCCAACATGCCGCTGAACCATCCAGAGCTTCTTTGTGGATCTTGCTATCTGACTAGTTCTAAATTTACTTAGCTGTACGATCTTCAAATTCCTTATCTCTCCATTTTGCCCAAAAGAAGAGCATGAGAGATTTTGTCGATGGTGTGCTGAAATCTAAGTAAATGAGATCTCTAGTATTCCCCTGAAACATCCATCTAATAACTCTAGCACAAAGAGACTGAGGTTAGTCTGACTTGACTGGTTCTTGATGAAGCCATAGTGGCCCCTTTGTGACTATTACTTCCTTTCCTAGATCTTTATAAACCATCCCTTTAATAATATGTCCTAGAATTTTACTAAGAACCAAAGACAAACTCACTGGGCCATAGCTTACAGACTTGAATCTCTTCCATTTTCTGAAAACCAGAATAAGATTTGCTCTTCTCCAATCCTGTAGTTATCATTCTGACATATCAGTGGGCAAAGTTTCAGTCCTGCAAAGTGTATGTAACCACAATGAAGAGTTTTCTGGAATGATCCAAGGTCGATGTCATCAAAGTATTTCAACCAAACTGGGACCACTTGAGGGCCCAAGGATTTCTTCCACCGGCACAGATGGAGTGACTAAACACTGGTACTAGTTTTGACCTTCTCTTGATCTTCCCTTTTCTGCTGACCAGAAGCTTGCAGCAAGGGGAGAGGTAGCCATGTTTCAGGAAGCACTGAGGAAAGTAGAGACCCGGAGCCATGTCTTCAAGCTATAGCCATAATCTCAAACCATTTCAAGGCACAATGGAAATTCAACTTCTACCAGAAGTGTGGGAAAGGGGAGGAGGGGTGACCCTGAGCTCTCCTCCAAACAGCTTTAAAATAACTCCTCAAATCAAATTTTGGAGTGAGACAGTGTTCCAGCCTAAGACAGCTTAGGAGGTTGGCAGCAGAGATAACGTGACACCGGGATGAGTGACAGACTGGAGTGCCCCATAGCAGCACCAAACTGTGGGCTTTGGAGGTGGAGCACAAGGTCAGACTGGTCCCACAGTTGGAAAAATGAGCAAAAACCAAAGAATTTGACCATAAAAAAGCTACTACAGTGGCATGGAAGACCAGGACTTTCAATTCAAATGATAGCATCACCTAGGGATGGCAATAGAGTGACAAGTTTTCCCGGGTCCAATCCCCTGGAGTTGCAATAGAGATTTCCTAGTCAACAGTGAACTTCTGGGCCCAGTCCCATTTTGAGAAGAGGAACCAGCACATAGCCCCAGAGCTGGAGGAGCAGCAAGGGACTGAGCCATGACATGGAAGAGCAAACCCGATGCTTATAGTCAGATGGATCATACCAGAAAGAGGAGGGGGACAAGAAAGGAGGATGCACACGCAAAGTTGTACCATTTGGCATTCTCTTTTCATGTCAAATGGGAGAGTTTTGGAGCCAGGGTGGCATATCAGGGTTGTTCAGGAGCCCCCTCATAGGGCCAATTAGGAAATTCTCAGTGTGAGCATTTACACCTTGCAAATTGGCAAATGCTATAAATCAGGGCTTGATACAGTGTTTTGTTGATTCTCTAGACTTAAGAAAGTGATGGGAAAATGTTCATAATTCAAATTAAACTGAAAACTTTGTTATATATATGTATATATATATATATGTATGTGTATGTATATATAGATATATATATGTATATATGTATATATGTATATATGTATGTATATATATTCCCTTGGGAGTCTGTTGTTAAACATTTCCCAGAACATCCCTGGGCCCTCAAATCCTGTCTCCCCTATTTATGACCTTTCTGACCCTAGGCAAGTCACTTCCCTTCTCTGGCTTCAAGTTTCTCCTCTAAGGTCCCATCTACCAGCAATGGCATAGTGGAAGGGACACTGGATTTAGATTCCAGGAGCTCGGTTATGTTACTTATTACCCATATGATTGACAGACAGCCCCTTGCCTTCTCTGACCCTCAGTTTCCTCCTCTATAAAATAAAGGATGGGGGCAACTCTGCATCCTACAATCCTATGATTTTGAGTGAACTACTAACCTGGTGGATCTGAGGCTGCCATTTATAATGTACGACGCAGCTGGGTTCGAATGTTTGTCAAGTGCTTAGAGATGAGCATTATGAAAAAAAAACTTCAAAAAATTTCTGTGTATTAAGGTATTAAGGTAAAGACACCTATTCTATCACACATGCCACCTGAGCCAAACACATTAGCAGAGCCAGGGAAAAGAAGGAAATTGGGTATTATGATAAATTAAGTTTGCAAGAAATAAATAAGAATTGACATTCGAATGTAGGTGCTATTGAAATGTGTTTCCAATTTCCATGCCTTTAATGGCAGGCTCCATTTCCTGCTTGTGGACATAATCGTGTTCTATGGATTTGAAGAACTTTGTAGAGGAAAAGTAGAGCAAGACCTCGTTTATTGGGAAGACACATTTCTAGCGACATCATCTCTATGCAATACATCTGAGTAGCCACCTCCCCCCCTCCAAAAAAAGTCCATACCCTCAAGCTCATGTACTTTCTCAGAGAAGGCCTTTGGCCTTCCTTCAGAACTGATTTCCTCTTATTTTACATTCTTTTCTAACATGCTTGGCTAGTCCACACCAGATCAGAAGAAAATTAGGAGGGGGAAAGAATAGGCACATGACGCCAACCAGTAGTCACTCCCAGCTTGATCCCAAGGGAGAGACAAAGTCATAACCAGCATGGGAAGAACATGCTAACGTGATCTGAAATGCTTCTTCTCAAAGAGACCAATGTCTTTCCACCTCACCTTGTGCTCCTCTGCTACTTCAAACCTCTGTGCAAAACCAATTGCCTTTCACTTTCTGTCACTTTCCCTTTTTGTGCCTCAGTTTTCTCTTCTGTAAAATAAGAGGGCTAGACTAGATCACGCCCAGGGTCTTCATATCACTGTCATGCCCAAGCTACTTATTGCCTATAAGATGAAAAAATGCAAGTTCCTTTCTTTGGCGTTTAAATCTTCTTCCAATTTGGCTCCAGCTATCTTCCTACATGTCTCTTAATCACTCTCCCTCATGTGCAATATGTCTCAGCCAAACTGGCCTACTTCTTGTCCCCCATAAGCAACATCCCTTCTCCCACCTCCAAGCCTTTGTACATCCCTTCTGCCTGGAATGCTTTCCCTCCTCACCTCAAGGCTCTACTCAGGGGTAACTTCCTACATGAAACCTAACCCCCATTGCTACTGCTCTAGCATTGCTAAATTCATGTATATTTTGGATAAACTTTGTATTTACCTATCTGTATACTATTTCATTCCCCATCTCTCCCCCTCGAATGGAAGCTCCTTGAGGGCAGGGCCTATTTCAGTTTTGTATGTCTAGCACCTAGTAGGAGCTTAATAAACGATGATTGTTGCTGCTTCTCACTCCAGAGCCTATGATCCTATGGCAAACGTCACCATATCGCTCCAGACAACACAAAAAGGAAATCTCTTTTCTTTCTGTGAATCCATCGATTTATTTGTTAATTAATTTCTATTGCCACTGGATGTGATGCCAGAGCACATCTAATAAACACCAGAACAGGGTGGTGCAGTGGTAAGTATTTAGAGTCAGAGGGCCTGGGTTCAAATTCTAACTTTGCTGCTTCCTACCTGTGAAACCTCAGGCAAATGATTTGTATCACCTCCCTGGGCCTCAGTTTCCTCATTTGTAAAATGAAGAGGTTGCATTAGATGGCTGCTAAGGTCCCCTCAAAATCTAAACTGATTCCATGTTTTCTGCTTCCATCTCTATCTAAACAACTGGACCTTTAGACTGCCCCACCGAATTTTTAGACACCCCAGTTGACTGTGATCCCATGAGATCACAGTATCAATTGGATGGTCACCTACTACTGGATGAAGAAAACAGGACGTAGCGGAAAGAATACTGAATGTGAGCAGAGTCTGGAGACTTCGGATCACACCCTACCTCCAATCCCTACTAGCTGTGGGAGCACCATGGAAAACCTTCCTCTTTCTGAGCCTCAGTTTCCCAATGTGTCAACTGAGTGGGTTGAACTAGTTCATCTTTGTGGTCACTTCCAACTAATCCTCCCATAACCTGAACAATGCCTTAGAGATCCATTGTGCTCATTTAAACCTTTTCTACCAGACAAGTTGAAGATCACTTCAAACCCCCCCCCGCCCCCACCTTAACTCTCCCCCCCCACCAAAGGCAGCCTGGAAAGGTATTCCAAAGGTGTGGCATTCCTCCAGCTGTGAGGTGCATGACTCCAGAGGGGCAACAGCTTAAACCATTCTACACGGGGGCCGGCAAGGAAGCCGTCACTGAGGAAATACCATCGTTAGGCCCTTTGCAACTGGCCGCCACAGCGAGACGGCCAGCAGTTCATTTCCTGACCGCTCAGGTGGAAATTGTAAAAACAATTAAGATCCCAGCCTAATCACGGAACCCAAGCCAGTGGCCAAGCTCATTTGCAACTATGGGTTGGAGTTAGTGTGCCAACAAGCCAAGATGCTGGGAGTTTATTATTGAGACCAATTAAAAGCGCTAGGTGATGAGGGGTGTGGATCTGTGGGCTGTGCAATGCTCTGCTCCAACCTGGCTTTGGAAAGCATTAGGAATGCCATGAATTGAGCCATATGGCCCAAATTAGGAGGAAACACCAAGGATCATGCTGAAAATCGGAGCAAAATGCAATGTCAAGACAAAAAAAATTCCTTGACATAGTGAGAGCAGACCCAAGTTTGAACCACCACCGCTTTCTCCCACCCCACTGTCTGACATGCCTGCAAAGCCGAGAGTTTGAATCAACAGTAAAAGGAAAATGAATTGAACAAAATCCAAACAACTCTAACCGTGCAGCAAGAGCCCTTGTTAAATTTCCTGTCCACCATTTGGACTTTTATGTATTTTAGGGCTACCAAGAGAGTTCTTAAAGGGCCAGATGATGAAAATCTGCAGCTCTTCCTCCCAGAGGGTCTGCCCAGTGTATCTGGGGAGGGGGCAGTCACACGTCTAGTATAAAGCTCTTGGCCATAAAACTGAGAGAAAAGAATTAAAAATTGAAGCCATTTGGTAGCAGTTATTAAAACAGAGGTGGGAGGGGGCAGAGAGTTACCTTAGTAAATTAGACTTATAGAATGAGAGGTGTCTAGATCAACTGACCACAAACAGAGATGGCCTTTTTGTGTCCCCCCCCCAAAAAATAGTTTTGGTGCTCCAATGTTTTTCCAATCTCCCCCTACTCCTAAATCCCCAGACTTCCCTACCTGCCCCCCCGGCCCCCACCAGCCCGCGTTTCCACTTCTTTGTAAAGTCTCAGAATTCTGCTTTTACTGCTGGATCTTATTTCCTAAGTTACTGGTTCTTTTGAAAGTGAAATGCCTTCCTCTGAGCCCAAACAGAACCTACAAACAGAAAGAATAATTTGAATAGACCTATAGACTCTAGCCACGCTAGGGTCGCAGAAGCTAGATGGGGCTATCTTTGGACAGAGGACAAGATTCCTTACAATTAATTCATTTCAGGGGAAAAACAGTGTGAGCACAGTACCTTAATTTACTCTTTCCAAACAGTCATAAATAAAAGGAGAACTGGATGAATTACTCTGGGGAAATTGCATGGTGCCTTTAGTGACCCCAGGCTTCTCTGAGGCAAAGATCTCACTTCTGAAAAGCAGTGTTCTTCTGGGGATGCGTTGTGGCTATGAATCACTGAATATGACAGACTCCAAAAAATTAAAGTTGAAGATCACTCAAAGGGTGACAGAGAGAGATGCATGGTGAGTGTGAACTGGTTGCAGCCTCATGCCAACAAAATATTGCACACCCAAAATGGTGTAAGAGAGTCACCCAAGAGATGTAGGACCAGTCACTTAGCATCAATCAGTCAAGTATTTATTAAGCACCTACTGTTGCCAGGCCCTGTGCTACATGATGAGAGGTACAAAGACAAAAGCAAGACAATCCCTGCCCTCAAGGGGCTTACATTCTAATGAATCCCCAGATACACTGGGCAGACCCTCTGGGAGGAAGAGCTGCAGATTTTCATCATCTGGCCCTTTAATAGGGACATAGATAGGTATGAGTGAGAGATAGCATACAGACTGCCCACGTCCTGCATTGATAGCCACAAAACGTCAAGAGATCAAAAGGAAAGCCTCCATTCTATTGGGGAGATTCCTTATGCAGGATTTATGAGAAGACATGGACAAGTCTCCCAGTAGGCGTGCCTATGCTATGATCTGCATCACTGAAGGGATACCCATATGGCCATCAAAAGTCATCAAAGCATCCAAGTATACGGTCAAGAAAGACTCGCAACTCCACCATTCTTACAGAGTATATTATCTAATACTGTAATCAATACCGTAACATGGTAAAGTTCCAAGATGTCCCTGAATTCCTCAGACTCCCCATGGACAAGAGGAACCAGGGGTGCGGGCCAGGGCTGAGCACTCCACACCCTAGAGCAGTCACTGGTTCAATCATCTAGCTCCCTTGACAAGGCAGCAACAGCAGTACCTACTCCAAGTCACTCTGGGGCAAACTGTTCCTTGCCCACTATTCTCTCAGCAGCCTCTGAGGCAGGCCAGGCAGGGCTGGGTTGTAACCAAGAACTTCGGTAGCCATGAGCATCACTCCTTCCTCTGCTACTTAGATGCTAAGTCACCCAGGGAAAGCCCCTCACTCTTATCAGCCTGCTCAAGCAGCCACAGATTCCCAGGATCTTAGGGCTACAAGGGACTTCAGAGATTTAGACTAATCCTTGCATTATATATATGAGGAGATTGAGGCCCAGGGAAGTTATCCATATCTATAAGGTAGGGGATAACATGGGAGGAATACGATTTTGCAAAGGTTCAGTCAAACATGTTTAAACAGGAAAGGTCAGAAGAGATCAAGTCTAACCTTGGGTTTTCTGAGAATAATCCATTAACTGGCAAAACCATTGTTTCCATAGATTTAGAAATAGATAAATGATCAGACCCAAAGAGGGATTATCAGTGAATAAGAGAATGTTATCTTGGAGGAAAGTCTCTCATGGAACATCCCTGGGGAAGTAGCCCTGTGCTTTTAGCAATGACTTAGAAGGAATAAATGGCATAGTTACCAAAATGACAGATTATATGAAGCTGGGAGCACTAGGTAGCAGATTGAATGACAATCAGGATCCAAAAAGACCTTGACGAGTCAGAATGACAGACTAAATCAAAAGAAGATTAATTTTAGCTACACTTGGGTTCTAAAAATCCATAAGCACAAGATGGGAGAAGAAAAGACAGAGACCTCAAATGGCAAAGATCTGAGAGTTTTAGTGTCCCACAAGCTCAATAGGAATCCACAGAGTGATGTGACCGCCAAAAAAAAAAAGTGAATTTAATTGTCAGCTGCATTAACAAGGACATGTTATCCGTAACAATGAACATAAGAGCTCCACTGTCTTCTGACTTGGTTATACTGTATACATAATATATGGCCACCACAGCTTTTGAAGAACATGGAAGATCCGGGGAATATCCAGAAATGGACAAGCAGGATGACCAGGCCCATTTAAAAGAGAACCTGGAGAAGGGAAGACCAGGGACAGGGATGAAAGGAGGGGGGGAAAGAGACCACATGACAGCTGGCTCCAAATATGTGAAAGGCTTTCCTGGGGAGGACAGATTAGACTAGTTTGTCCTCAGAGGGCAAAGGTAGGAACAAGAAGTAGAAAACAGGTAGGGGCAGATTTAGGCCTCTGTTCTTATCCTTCAAGGCTCAGCTCAGATTCCACCTTGTATGGGACTACCTTTCCTGATCACGCTAGTTGTTAGATCTCCCTCCCTTCTCAAGTTCATGTTGTTTAGAACGAATGCCTTCTTTAGGGCAGAGAGATGTGTTTGTTTGCATTATCTTTGTAACCCCCTGCATGCATCTAGCACAGTGATTGGCACTGTAATTGCAGTAATGAAAGGTTGTTGGATTGGATTAGATCAAGTGGCTATGGACCTGGTTCCTGCTGGAGAAGTAAAGCCCCATCCAAAACTCAGGAATGGCTGCAGCCATTGAGTCAGTTCAAGGGCTGTCAGAGCTATATTTGTTTCATGAGTCATGAGAGATAGCAGCACATAGTAAATAGAGAGCTGGCCTCAAAGCCAGGAAGGCCCGAGTTCAAGGCCTACCTCTAACAGATAATGGCCATGTGACTCTGAACAAATCACTTAACCTCAGCGCTCCAGGTAACTAAGACTAGAAATTGGAGAAAATGTATTGATAGGGGGAGTTCCCTATACCAGTGAAATCCCAAGTCCAATCCCCATACCTATCCCTATCCCTTTGGGAATCCCTCATGACATGACAGAGAAGGGTTGTGATGTCCTAGCCAAGCCGGTGGTTACATTGAGGAGCTCATGGATCCAATGAAATGTAGCTGCTGGTACCCACACATGAGAAGCATCCAACTGCCTCTACCAGGCAAGCCTGGCACATTGGCAGGAGATGAAAATGCCCAGAAAGGAACTAAGAAATCATACTATCTTCCACTGCTAAAACCCTTTAAGGATTGCAAAGTCCTTTCTTCACAACAACATTTTGGGATTAAGGACAAAATGTTATCTTCATTTTTACCTTTGGGGAAACTGAGACTCAGGTCACTGACCTGCCCAACATCTCAGAGCTAGCGAGTGTCAGAGCCACGATGCAAACCCAATGTTTTTGATTCTAAGCCCAGGATTCTTTCCATTATGCCATATTGTCTCCTTTAGTACTGTGGATTCCTTCATCTGAAAAGTGCAAACACATACACGCATCTATACAGATATGTAGTATGGAAATAAATAGATAAGAGACAGGTAGAGACAGACAGCCAGATAAGCAAGCCTAATGAAGGGTACTTTATCGGCCAAGGTTGAGGTGGAAGGGATTCAGGGACTTTGCGTACTTGGATAAGGGTAGTAAGAATTTGAAAAGGAATCAGGTGGAGCTTGGAGTCAGAGAAATAAGGGAGAAGCTTTTGGATAATGGCGGTGGGGAGATGAATAGGTCCCAAGGACTTTATAGACAATACTGTTTCCAAGGTGACTCTACTGTGATGGAATTTGCTTCTTATAAATAGCATTTATGGCATTTTCATGCAGGATTACCATGAATGCCAGATTCAAGTTTGGAAACTATCTAAAGACTAGTAAGAAACACATAGAACATATATAGAACAAGCCGCTAACTTAAATTACCCTTTAAAAGGTCCTAGAAAGCTCAAGCCAAAATCTTTCTCTGGCAGTGAGGCTCTCCCTCGCTTTGCCAGAGGTGAACATCTGGTCTGGCTCTCTTTTCCTTTCTTACACGGACCCAGGCAATCGATATCAGACCATTTGCACCTTCTCCGAGCCTAGTGGCCGTGGAGGCAAAGATGATGGAACACTTTCTTCACCTGCGCCTCCTGTGAGCTGCAGGAGGTCTTTTCTGGTCCCTTTCAATGCTGGCACATCTACCTCCGGATCATGCAGTACACACCTTGCACGTAGATGGCGGTTTGCACGTTGTCTCTCCCATAGACCGTGAGCTCCTTGAGAGCAGGGGCCATGTTTTTGCCCTTCTTTGTATCCCCAGGGTTCAGCACGGTTGCTGGCAAAAAGTGGGTATTTAATCAAATGCGTGATGACTATAACCTAGAGAGACATCAGAATCTGTGGCAGTCAGTGTGAAAAGCCCAACACAAACACACGTATACATGCATGCACTGGGGTGGTCACAGAGCTACAACAGGCTGTGAGGAGAAATAGACCAACTGCTCCTAATGTACTGAGAGTTTATTTGAGTGTTTTCCCTGCAAGCCTTGCCCCTCACGTGCTTGGTTCAACTCCAAAGACTGAAGAAAACTGAGACGGTTTTAAAAGCAACTAGAGAGTTTTCTGCAATATGTCTACTAATGACTGGGTCCAACCCAATGATATTTTATGAAACGATGATGGGGTAAAGTCAACATTGCATGGACTCCCCCTACGCCTGGGCTAGAATTCAACATGGTAGAACTGATGTGTGAACTGGTGTTGCTGTTTAATGTGGTTTCTAGCAAAGTGTCCATAAAACCCCATGCTGCAGCTGGACTCTATTAGGATGTTCCTTCATGCGTGTTCTTTCAAGGAAAACTTTTCAACAACTTTATAAAGCCAGGCACAAAAGGCCAAGAAGCTGTGTAAGTCAGAGGACTTAACATGGTATGAGTTTTGACCAAAATGATATGGGATCCCAGAATCCTAGATTTAGGACCTGGGAAGCCATCTAAGCTCAGCCCCCTCATTTTACAGATGAGGAAACGAAGGCCCATGCGAGTTATGTGAAATGCCCAAGGTCACACAGGTAGGGGACTCTGTATCCGGGGAATGATGGGAGTATCTGGGGGACGAGGATTGTGACTTCCCCGTTCTTGTGATTTGTAAGATCCATAGGAGAATGTCTTATCTGCCATTCATTCCCAAACCGCAGCCATTTTAATACCAGATGAACTGAACTTTGATCCAAGTTGGAGAAGACAGCACATGCCGGTGTCACACACATCACACCCTAGACAACTTTGGCTCCAGCGATAACACTCTGTGAGTTCACAACATGTGTAAGTGCCAAATGGAGATGGTCATCTGGCTCTGAGGTCATAGCTGCAAGCACCAGCAGCCTTCTGTCAGGCAGCAGAGACAGAGATCATGACACTGGCCAGGCCTCCACGTTGGCAAAGTAGCCAATGGAAAAGTAGAATTCAGACGACCGGCCAGTCATTAGGCATCACTGTTGTGTCCCCTGACCCAACAATACTGGTGTCTCCAAGACACAAAAGAATACCCCCTCGGGCTTCTCAATCCTTGACACGATGCTCATGGCCATGACCTTTAACCTGGAGGGAATTCAAAACACATGGCAGCCATAAAGCATGGCCTTGGAGAAATTATCAACAAGCTATGAGAAGGCAGAGAAACAGGAATCTCTATCCAGAGGGGAGGGAATGAGAACTATGACTCATGAAGAGCCCATGCCAAAAAGCCTGGAGGACATTATGGAGCTCAGAGAGATATGGGTAACCTCGAGCCCAAGACAAATAAATAGCTGCCTAGTAAACCAGGGACAAAAATTCAAAAGGACTTTGATGGAAAATCCTCTTTAAAATGCCTACACTATTAGCTGTTACCTTATAGCACTGACCCTGCCATAGCCATATGTTTATATAAGTCTCTACATACACATGACACCATCAATTGGCCAACACCAACAATGATCGCAAATTAGTAGATTGCATTTACGTTGGCACCTTGGTTCTCAAATTAGTGCCTTGTTTATTTAACTGATGAGATGAGAGGGCTAATTCAGGCCCTCATTACCTTTCACAGGGACTCGAATCATAAAATCTCAGAGTTGCAAAAGGACCCCAGAGGTCATCCAGACGAACCCTTCTACAACAGGGCAGCCAAATGGTCCTTCGGGCTGTGCTTGAAGGCCTCCAGTGACAGCAAGCACAACCACGGCAGCCCATTCCACTTGGAAGCAGCTCTAATTGTTCACAAGTGTTTTCCTTATATTGAGCTGAAATGGGCCTCTCTGCAGATTCCACACATTGCTTCTAGGTCTGCCTTCTAGGGCCAGGCAAAACAATTCTCATCCCCCCCCCCATGAGGAAGAAATTCCAAATCAGCTGGCATTTTCCCTACCCCTGCACCTGGAGCCAATGCATCACAGTGGAAAGAGTGCTGGATTTCGAGCCAAAGACCTAGGCTTGAGCTCTGGCATGTCCCCGCTTGTGAGCTTCAGAAAATCACTTCCCTTCTCTAGGCCTCAGTTTCTTCACTTGTAAAATGAAGGAGTTGGACTAGATGGCTTCTGAGGTCCCCATCATCTTTGGATCATTAATATAATGATTCAAAGTCATTTCCCCCATCTGTAGCCCCATTTCCCCTTCTGTAAGATGAGGAGGCTATGCTGGCCGAGGTCCCCGGGCCTCAGTTTCCCCCTTCTGTAGACTGAGGGGGTTGGACTACATGGCCTCTGAGGTCCCTTCCAGCTTTATATTTAGGATCCCGTGGGGGACTTTGGGCAAAGCTCTTCCCTTCCCTGGGCCTCAGTTTCCACTTCTGTAAATTGAGGGGGATTGGACTATATGGCCTATGCCGCCCCTTCCAGAACTATATCTAAGGTAGTAAGAGATATTCTGGCCCTACAGAAACCGTAGTGACAACATGCAGCTCAACCTCTCTAAATTCTGGGCACTACGGAGCTCAATTCAACTTACTTCAACAAACACTTATCGAGCACCTACTATAGACAGCACTCAACCTAAATTCATCTAGCAGGATGCAACAGGAATGGTGAGAGGATTCAAAGTCAGGCAGCTTTATGTAGCGGGAAGCGTCCTGAACCTGCAGTGACAAGATGTGAGTTTGAATCTGACACTTACTTCTTATGTGACCTTGGGTAAGACACTTAACCTAAAAGGGCTTCAATTCTTCACCGCTAAGATGACAAGATTGGGCTAGGAGATCTCAAAGAGCCCTTCTATCATCGACATTCTGTGACTCACTTATCCTTTTCTTCTCTAGGATAAACATCCTCAATTCCTTCAACTGATGCTCCTACAGTGTGCATGACTTCCAGTCCCCTCGATCTCCTGGTTATTCTCTTCTTTTCCTCCAGCCTTTCCTTTCTCCAGTCCATTCTACAAACTGATGCTTTCATCCTGCCATTTCCCTCTCAAAATCCACCAGTGCCACAAATTGATAAGAAGGTCAAATCCAACCTGCGGATCTTGGCATTCGAGGCCTACCATACCCTGGCTTCACACACAATAAGAATTGGCACTTCTATGGCCCTCGAAGATTCAACCCTGCTCCCCTCAAGGGAGTATAAATAATTATCATCCCTATTTTACAGAGGAGGAAACCAAGAAATAACCAACCTAAAGGTATAACTTAAAGGCAGCTAGGTGGCACTGCGGTAGATAGAGTGCCAGGCCTGAAGTTGGGAAGACTCACCTTCCCGAGTTCAAATCTGGCCTCAGAAACTTACTGTGTGACCCTGGACAAGTCACTTAACCCTGTTTGCCTCACTTTCCTCATCTGTAAAACGAAATTAAGAAGGAAATGGCAAACCACTCCAGTATCTCTGCCAAGAAGACCCCAAATGGGGTCATGAAGAGTCAGACACAACTGAAACAACTGAACAACAAAAGTCATAGCTTATACATGGCAGTGGCAGGACTGGCATCCATGCCTTGTGATCATCTGCCTTAGAATCCTCAGTTTCCTTCAAAACTCAGTTCAAGTGCCACCTTCTACATGAAGCCTTCCTTGATATCCCCTGCCAGTGAAGGCAGTGTTAAAAGTAAAGCATAGATGGGGCTCTCTGAATTAAAAAAAAAAAGTCTCATCTAATTAAGTAAAATCCCTTTTAATTATGAAGATTGGCAGAAATCAGTTAGTGCTTGAAATCGTCTACATGGGGGCTCAACACAAGAAGTCTTCAGCAGGAGCTGTTGGAATTAGAGTCCATTGACTGCAAAGCATTTCCCACCATCTCTCACTCTTCCCCCTTTTGCACTCTCTGCTCCAGCCAAAATGGAATCCTCTCGTTCCCTTGATTATGATCTTTATTTGCCCATCTCCATGTCCCTGCTGACATCATCCTCTACAACTGGGATATACTCTGTTCCCACCAATATTCCTTAACTGTTAGTACCCACTATCTTATCAAAATTACTTTGAATTTATTTTTTCCGTATTCTGAATTTACTTATGCACGCACATGTTTGCTTCCAAAAGAATATAAGCTCCTCGAGGGCAAGACTGCTTCATTTTTCATCTTTTTGTCTCCAAGGCCTTGCATAGCACCTGGCATGTAATAGGTGTTCAATAAATACCCTATTCAGTGCTCTTTGCACAATTCATGCTGCCTTCCATCCAAAGAAGTTTCCTATCCATTATCTCACTTGAGTTTCATGTAAGGGTGATGATTCCTATTTGACAGAGGGGAAAACTGAGGGTCAGAGAGGTGAAATGACTCATCAAAGGCTTCATAGCCAAGTGGCAGAGGGAGGACTCAAACCCGGGTCATAAAATGACTCACCCAATGGATGGCTGGGTGTAATATGATAAATACCGTTACTGCTCACCCATCCAAAGGCAAACCCACTCTCTTCTCCAGTGGCCTGGCACTTCCTTTTATACTCTCTTCATTCCAAAGTGGCACTCCAACTTCATTACTCTGCCCGACAAGTGACTGTTTTAAATGAGTACAGGGGAACAGGCTGGTTGGTCTCTATGACAGGCCATACATAATCACCATAGAAATATATAATTACACCTGTCAACCTTGTCTTCTGTAATTGATTCAATAACTAACAATGTCAGTCGCGGGCTAAGCTCTGAGGTCTCACTGTGTGAAAATACTCATACACAGCTAAACATCTTGGTATTTTAATTGCTTGTCATACTGCCAAGACTCCTATATTGTATCTATCTCCACAGCAACAGACTGGAATGGGGAAAAGCACATTTTATAACCGGAAAGTGAATTTATCACCTTGTTTGTATTTTAGGGACCTTTTAAGAAAATCACAGAGTTGTCGACAATGATCTACCAGTGAAGGCACTGTTGAAAGTAAAGCATAGATAGGGCTCTCTGAATTAAAAAAAAAAGTCTCATCTAATTCAGTAAAATCCCTTTTAATTATGAAGATTGGCAGAAATCAGTTCGTGCTTGAAACCGTCTACATGGGGGCTCAACACAAGAAGTCTTCATCAGGAGCTGTTGGAATTAGAGTCCATTGACTGCAAAGCATTTCCCATCATCTCTCACTCTTCCCCTTTTTGCACTCTCTGCTCCAGCCAAAATGGATTTCTCTTGTTCCCTTGATCACGACCTGAATTTGCCCTTCTCATTGTCCTTGCTGACATCAGCCCCTGCAACTGGGATGCACTCTATTCCCACCAATATCCAACTCTGCCTGTTGATTTCCTATCCATTCTTCAAGGTTCCAATGTCAACGTCCTCCAAGATATGTTCTTTGTTCTCTCCATCTACAAGTGATCTGATCTCATGACATTTTATGGTCAGAGAGTAATAGAATTTTAGAGAGCTAGATGGGGCTTTAGAAGCCATCCTATCCAAGTTCTTCATTTTGTAAATGAGAGAACCAAGAGAGAGAAAATGAGTTGCCCAAGGTCACATAGATAGCCAATGTTAAAACGATTATGAAAGCCCAGTCTCCTGACTCTCAATCTAAAACTTTTCCCACAACACCAAAGTGCGCTTTTATAATATTCTAATTTGTATAATATTTTTCTGTGTATAGATCTTATCTCTGCAAAGATACTATGAGCTCTTTGAGGGCATAGACCATGTCTTACTTCTCTTGACATCTCCCTCTGCCATCTTTGAACAATGTACTACACATAGGAGGTACTTAACAGCTGATGACTGTATTCAAATCAACACAAATTTATTAAGTGCCTCCTATGTGCAAGGCACTATTTTAGGCAGCGGGAAGACCAAAGAAGAAGAGTTTCTGCCCTCAAAAATCTTACTTTCTACTAGGATAATACCTAGATTTTAAAAAGACATGTACAGGCATAGATGGGACTAGTCAATGTTGGAGGGGTTGTGGAAAGACAGTCATCCTTTGCAGGCTTCAGACTGGGGGACCTGCATATAGGGCTGGTATTTCAGAGTAGGAGAAATCTGGTGAGAGCAAGAAGCAATTTCAAAAGCAAGCAGCGGCTGTGTGGTTCAGACCGCTAATGTGAAGTGGAGTTTCAGTTCCAGCTTCTAGCCCAGTCTGAAGCCTGCAAAGGAACAACCAAGGCAAGAATCCCAGACCTGACTGCTGTGGACCAGCAGTGCATCTCTGCTGGCTGATAGGGGCTGGGAACAGGAAGAAAAGGGAATGAATAAGCATTTATATAGTGCCTACTATGTGACAGGCACTATGCTAAGTACCCTACAAATATTATCTCATTTGATCAGCAGCAGTCTATTGGAACTCCAAATAACTGAAAGCGGCAGGCCTTTGCTGGGAGTCTTTGTTGTTTGTCCTTCGTTCTCGACAAGGACCATGACATCAGGGAGGTGATGCCATGACATGCAAGTGAAATGGATTTAATGGGGGAGGGCTGTGCAAAGTCATCCATACAAACATGGAGGAAGGAATAGGGAGTGGGTGACACTTGAAGCTAAGTTTCATCTGAACTGGTCAAAAGAAGGAAAAATACAGACATAGACTTGTGTACAGGAGTACATCTCACTAAAGAGGGAAACAAGGAAAGGGAGAAATAAGAGGCAGGTAGATAGAGGGACAGCTTAGTCTTAAAAAAAAGATTCTAACCAAAGTTTTACAGAAATGTTTATAGCAGCTCTTTGCATGATGGCAAACAATCGGAAACTTAGATGAGGTACCCATCAAATGGAAAATAGCTGAACAAGTTACCATATACAAAGAAGATGGAATACTATTGTGATATACAAAATGAATGAAGGCAATGGTTTTGGAGAAACAAATCTTCCATGGGAAGACTGGTATGAACTGATGCAAAGTGAAGTGAGTAGAATCAAGAGAACAATTCATACAAGGACAACAATATTTTAAATTCAAACAACTTTGAGAGACTTAAGAACTCTTAAAATAATTAATGACCATCCAAGATTTCAGACGACCCATGATCAAACATACTAACCAATCAGAGTGCAAAATGATTCCTTTTTTTTTTTTTTGGACATGGCCAATCCAGAAATTTGTTTGCTGGACTATATATGTTTGTAACAAGAATTCTTTTCTTTTTCTTTTTCCACCTGAGGCAGGGGTGGGGGGAATTGGAGGGAGAAAAGGTGAATTTTTGTTGACTGCAAAAGAACAAAATTTAATTTAAAAAACTAGCGTGCCTTCATGGAAAAACATTTTTAAAAAGAAGACCCATAAGCCATCAGGTGAAACTAATTAAATTCTAACTGTCTCTAAAGACTTGCCAATTGTTCATATCCCAAAAAATAAATCCCAGAAATAAACCACACCCAATAAGTACATGTACAGAAGATGGAAACAAAACCAAATAACCAAGGATGAATTCAAAAACATTTCATGTTCCTGTAAGAACACTGTCGGGAGCATTAAAGCTTGGAATAAGCCAAGGCTTGTGAGCAATGTTAAAGACAACAACATGGGGTTATTTTAGTTATACGGGGGAAAGGAAAGATCCCAGAAATGCTAACACTGCTGCTGCAGAGGACAGATCAATGATAACGGACAACAGGAAGAAGATAGAGACCCTGGCTTCTTATGGCTTCTGTTTTGGCTGACAAGGAAATCAACCTTTGGACTAGAAAGGACAGTACAAAAGTAGCTAATAAGGGGTTGACACCCAAGATCAGTTAAGGAAATAGCAAGAGAGCACCTAGCCACCCAACAAAACACTAGGCCCAGATGAATTCCATCCCAGGGTACTTAAAGATTTGACAGATGTGATTGCTAAGTCTCTACCAATACTCTTTGAAAGATTATCAAGACTGGGAGAATTACCATAGGACTGGAGAAAGGCAAATGTCTTGATTTTTTAATGGAATAGAGCAGTCTGCAAACTATGGACAAGTGAGCTTGATTTGCCCATTTGCTAAAAATGTGAGATCATTCACTGCAAGCTCCCTCTTCTCCCTTTCTCTTCACCCCAAAACCCTTTGATATCATACTCCACTATGTCTCTTCTGATCTAGTTTCTGACAATGAGGTGGCCCCCCTTCTTGACAAGACCAAACCTTCTACCTGTACCCTTGATTTTCCCCTTAAAAATCGCCCCCTCTCTCTACCCTTCAACCTCTCCCTCTCTACTAGTCTCTTGCCTACTGCTTTCAAACATACTCAAGTACCCCCATCCTGTAAAAAAAAAAAACCTAACTTGACCCTACCATCTCCTCAAGGTATCATCCAATATGTCTCTTGCCTTTCTCAGACAAACTCCTGGAAAAACTTGTCTACACTAGCTGCCACTGGCTTCCTGTTTTTCACTCACTCCTCAACCCTTTGCAGTCTGGTTTCCAGCCTCATCACTTAACTAAAACTGCTCCTTCTAAAGATAAACAAATAAAGCACTTATTAAGGGCTTATGGTGTGCCAGGCATTGTCCTAAGTGCTGAACAATGGCTGTCTAATCATGCTTCCTCCCTCATCTTATCCTTCTGAAGGTGATTTCTTATACCCAAGTTCAAGACCTACATTGATCCCTATTGAGTTTCATCTTACCAGCTGTCCAAGGCTCCCTCCCATCCAGATGGATTCTCTTGGATCCTGACTCTGTCATTCGCTGTCTAGTTACTCCACATTGTGAGCCAGAGTCCACCAGGCTACAACTAAAAATTCTTAATTATGCAAAGGAGGGTGAGGAGTAGCTTTCCCCCCCCCCCACCACCACCGGAGAATATGGTCCTCACCTCCATGAGATTAGTAGGGAAAGGCAAACTACCTGGAAATGGTCATGGCCACAGGGCCATGATGATAGGCCCCTGTGGCTGGTGAAGGGATAGTGAGACTTAGGGGTAGTTTGCAGTAGAGGACCTCAATGTGAAAGGCCAGCAGTCTTCACAGGAAGTATTCCCTCTCCAGGAGGAAGTAGTCCCCACCCCATATCAACATGCTGAGACAAAGGCCATTCAGCCCATCCTAGTTAGAGCTCTGACAATTGACCAGCAAAGAAAAACACAAAGTAAAGTGTAATGAGACAGAAAAAACACATGCAGTCATTTAAAGAAAACCAGAAAAGATAATTTCTTTTTTAATTAAACAGATTAGCTTGGGCAGTTGGAACTGAAAATAACAGAAAAATACACTTGTGAACATTAGGCCACCTGGGAACAATACGCAAAGCTTCAGAAAGCTGTCAGGAAGCCGACAGTTTCAATTTCACCTATGATTTAAATAATTTTAAAATGTGCTACACAAACTATAAGTGACACTTGAAAAACTCATTCTATTTCTGTTACATATATCATCTTACTTCTCTAGAAGCCAGATTTTCTCCTCCTACTCTATGAAAACTGACCAGCAGAGAAGGCGGAGGAGTGGAAGGCCAGGAGGAAGAGGGTTCAACAGCATTCAACATTAGAGAGAACTTCAAGAAGAAGAGGGCCAAGGAAATCCTGCTTGTTTCTGATGGGCATTGGAGCAAGGGCTGTTGGGGACAAAATCCTAACACTTCAGGGACCCAGAAGGAAGTATCAAAAATGACCCCTCGGGGGTGGAGAAATGTTAGGAACCTTGGGGTCTGCTTCTGTCTCTGTGACAAAATAGCCAGGCCTCCTGGGGCCAATTGCTTCCCTCTGTGGGCCACAATTTCTCCATTTGTAAAATGAGGAGCTGACTAGACACTTTCTAAAGTCTCTCCTAGCCTTAGTGTACTAAGATTACAGTTGTTGAGTCATCAGTTAATTAAAGAATAATCCCAGTGAGGTATAAAATAGTTGAGTAGAAGATCGGGCTGGGTTATATTTGGGGACATTGCAGAGCCCTTTAATTGATGCTAAGCTACTCAATGCCACCAAAGCCCAACTTTTAGCAGCAACTTTCTGACAAAGAGCACCATCTCTCTTCCTCAATAGATATAAACACAGAGATAACTTTGTTCAAAGGATCCCCTGCTAATTGAACACAAGAAAAGCATATAACAGAGTCTCCTCCAAAAGGGTCTTTGACATATGCTCATCAAAGATGTTCTTGCTATTCTGAAGGCTACCCTGTGCAGATTTCAAACAGAACTGGTATCTCCTATAGATCATGTGACCCTTGACCAACCAGAATGTGCTAAATGCTTCCTACATGCCAGGTGAGGTGAGAGGTAGCATGGTATTCTGAACTGAGAGCCAGCTTCAAAGCCAGGAAGCCCTGGGTTCGAAGCCCACCTCTGACACATATGGGCTGTGTGACTCTGGACAAGTCACAACCTCACAGTGCCCCAGGCAGTTCTAGAAGACTATAAGGTTCAGAGGAGATGCTGACCAGCATTGATAAAAGGAGTTTCCTAATCTATATCAATGAATTCACATTCCCACTGGTTCTCACCAATCCAAGGGGCACTCACGTTGTTCATGTAAGATTTCTTGAGAAAGAGTCTCATATATTTTAAGGCTGATAAGTCCCAACAACTTTCTGAGGTAGGAAATATAATTCAAATATTATACTCACTCATTAGATGAAGAAACTGAGATCCAGAGAGGCAAGATCTCACGGCTAGGAAGTGTTTGAAGTAGGATTCAAATCCAGATCTCCTAGCTTCAAATCTAGTATTCATTCTACCCAGGGGTATGTGGCCTCAAGGCTGAGGGTTTCCCCACCCTGTACTATACAAGGCCCTCTTAAGAAGATTGTCACAGAACAGGGCATTCATCCTCTATTAACGGAGTGTTGGATTTTCACATCTCCCCCCCCACTCCACAATCAGTTGGAACTTGCCAACCAAAAGTCACTTTTTAAAAAAATTTATATATATATTTTTTTATTTTTAGGCAATTGGGGTTAAGTAACTTGCCCAGCATCACACAGCTAGTAAGTGTCAAGTGTTTGGTCTGAGGCCGGATTTGAACTCAGGTCCTCCTGACTTCAGGGCCAGTATTCTAGCCACTGTGCCACCTAGCTGCCCCTAAAAGTCACTTTTTCAAAGCAGACCTTTCAATCTGGGGCTTTTAAAGGTTTACACAAGACTTGAAAAGCAAAATTGTTCACCTGAATCCTGGTGCTTAGATCTACAAAAGTCAGACCCTGAAATGTGGGAATTGGCCTGAATCTATTTGAAGAAGTCAGGGAAGACACTGGAAAGAGAGAGCTTGGCTGTCCTACACAAAGCTGAAGATCTTGCTGGGCTCCATTAGGTAGGAAGTGAGGGTCTTTCTCCACTATTCAAACCACTGACTCTGCCATCCCAGAATAAGCTGTCATCTCAGTTCTAGCACACAGGTTGAGAGACATGTCCAGATCCAACGATCTGGACAATGGCCTAGCGTGGTCTCATGGGAGAAGCATTGTGGTAAAAATGCAACGAGCACTAGATTTGGAGTCCAAAGATCTGAGTTCAAATTCCTACTTTCTCTTCCCCCTCCTTGAGCCTTGGTTTCCTCCTCTATAAAGTGAGTTAGACTGTAGAATCTGTGGTCCCTTCCATACCTTAATCCTATTGACTGTAAAGCATCATATACACAAAACTGTCTAGATATGTCCTCTTCCTTTACCAAGCATATTTATATTTATATACTTTGCTTTCCCCTCTCCCTTTATTTCATCTCTTACCCTGTCTTCATTCCTGTAACTTACTCAAACTCCAAATCTTGACACGATTTTAAAAAACTCTCTGTACCCTATGTTTCCAAATCCCAGAAGGTCACAGGATTATTTAAACTTGGAAGGGCCAATAGAGAGAATCAAGTCCAAAGACCTTCACTGCACAGATAAGGAAACTGAAATGGGGAAGAAGTGACTTGTCCAAGGTCATACAGCTAGTAAGTTGTAGAGATGAGTAGATCTCCTCCCTCCAGATGCAGCACTCCTTCCATGGCATCACAATCTCTCTCCTCTCCAAGGAGATGTCACATTATTGGCTGGTGCTTCAATATGAAGGGCAGCATGCTCATTAGAGACCTGGTCTACAGACGGCAGATCTGTAGAGTCTTAGAGCTGGAAAGGACCTCAGAGGTCATGTAGTTCAACCTCCTTTATTTGAGAGATGACAAAATAGAGGACAAGTGACGTGCCCAAGGCCACACAGTGTGAAGGTTAAGAATCTCAGGAGAAAGCAGACTGAGACACTTAGATGGCACAGTGGATAGAACACTGGGCCTGGAGTTGAGAAGACCTGAGTGCAAATCTACCTCTAACAGTTACTAGTTATGTGACTCTGGGCAAGTAACTTAATCTCAGTTTCCTCAACTATAAAATGGGGATAATAATAGCTCCTACCTTGCAGGGTTGTTGTAAGAATCAAATGAGATATTTGTAAAAGCACTCAACCCAGTGCCTGGCACACTCACACTCACACATTCTGTCTCTCTGTCTCTCTGTCTCTCTGTCTCTCTGTCTCTCTGTCTCTCTGTCTCTCTCTCTCTCTCTCTCTCTCTCTCTCTCTCTCTCTCTCTCTCTCTCTCTCTCTCTCTCTCTCTCTCTCTCTCTCTCTCCTCTCTCTCTCTCTCTCCCCCTCCCAGCCTATAAGACTGCAAATGCAAGCCTCTTTATGTGGTGTGTTTTGTATATGTGTGATTAGGCCCCTGTGTGTATTGGGAACAGGTGTGGAATGAACTGAGAGGGATTGATTGAGGCGATGGAGGAAGCTGAATGTGCAGCTGCTCCTTTGGAGAAGGTGTGGATAGTTCGGAACCAGGTAGTTTTGGAGATAGGGATCAGGACACCCCTTGGAGGTATAGAAGGAGTCCCTGGGCTGGAGACCAGGCTGGAGGGGAGCTCTGGGTCCTACTGATCTTGCACACAGCCACTGGCTTGGTGAGAAGTTCTAACAAGCCCACAGAGTCCCTGAGATCCACATGGCCTGTTCAAGGTAAAGGTAGGACTTGAGAACCCAGGGCTCCTGCTTCCCTGTCCAGTCCATGCTGCCATCTCTAGCTGCCTTTCCGGTCTTATTTCATAGTGCTCCCCTTCATTCCCTTTCCCTTCCAGACTAGGTGCCAGCTAGTCCCCTGTGTATGATTTCCCACCTCCCAACTCTATGTCTTTGCAATGGCCATTCCCTGGTGCCTAGAATGTTCTCTCTCATCACCCCTGCGTCTTAGAACCCCTACTTTCCTTCACAGTTCAGCTCAAATACCGTCTTCTGCATGAGGACTTTCCAGATCTCCACCCCACCTTAGTGATCCTCTTGGAATATTGGCTTATCTGTAGACATGATCCCCTAGCCTCTATCCCCAATTCCTCTGAGATCATCCCCTTCTCAGCTGCTGATAGCTGTGGAGAGATTCCTGGGGGTACCAAGAGGAGAAATGTGACTTACTCAGGATCACAGAAGCAACCAGAGTCTCCTGACCCAAGGCCAGCCCTCTATCCTCTATACCATGCTGCTGGCTCATCTCAGGTGTTAAATACTTGTCAGAATGAATCCCATCCCTTAATCACCGAGTGTTAGACTGTGAACAGAAGTCTCTGCTACGGAGGAGCTCCATCGTAGGGGAGCTTGAGCGTATTACCTATGATGGATCTCATCATGAATAGCCCAGTTAGGTTGGTAGGACCCTTCATTTAGAATTGGATAGAAACCTAAAGACCATTAAATCCAACTCCCTCATTTTAGAGAGGTGGAAACTAAGACACTGAGGAATGAATGATTATTCCTATGTCAATGGCTTCCAAAGAACCTCCCCAAAATGGGGTTCCAAAGGTATGGAAACCTTTCTGGCCATCTTACAGAACAAACGAGTCCTAGATTTCCAAATTAGCCAAAGGAAGCCCAATTGCATTTATTGATACCACTGGGTCCCCAGAGCCAAGGCTTCGCTCAAGCCAACAGGACAGTGAATGTTCTCCCTGGAAATGTTGTCTTCCTCAGCTCAGAAGATAGAATTCATCTTTTTCACAGGACATTAAGGAAGCCCTGGAGGAAGGGAAAGCCCTGAACGATAGCACACAGGCACACTAGCAAAGCAGTCTCCATGTGCCCTGAGCATTCTAATGAAGTGGTTCCTCTTTAAGTTTTAGCTGAAGTCCCACTTGGTGATTCTATGCTGGGATAGAGAAGTGAAGCTACACAGATGAGAACGCTAGAAAAAGTGAGAGATAAAAAAACAATCCATGGTCTCTGGCAAAAGTCATAGCTCTGGCATCGTGAATTTTTATAGATTCAAAGGCCATGAAAACAAGGAGAGGCCATTTCATTTAATATCCCCATTTTACAGATGGGGAACCAGAAGCCCAGAGGTAGAAAGTGTTCAGTGAGGTCACACAGTGACTTCAGGAGAAAGTAAAGATGGGATTTGTTGCCTAATTAACTGTATTATTCATTTTTGACTATGCCTCAGTTTTCTCTTTTTGGCCTATAGAAACAACAATATTTTCATTAAGAATGTGCCAGATTGAACACAAGGACCAGTATTGGTCTCAGAGCACGGGTGATGAAGCATTCTTCCCTCCTCACAGCAAAGAGGTGGGGTGCTACAGGGTGAAACGTCAATCAAGTACACTGTCAGTTTGCGTTGCTGTGACGCTTGGCTTTGTGTAACTGCTTTGCTTTGTTAGAAGGGACAGTTCTAGGGAAAGGAGGTAGATCAGGAAATGACTGTGATGTCAAAAAAAACAGCATCAATAAATCTTCTTTTACAAAAAAAGATCTAAATTGAGATGCTTTTGCAAAAGGAGCTGAATCCTTATGACAGTTGAATCACTTACTTCTCTTCTTCGTCTCATCTGTCAAATGGAGAGAATAATTTCTCTTCCGACTTCACAATGCTGCTATGAGGGTCACATGGGATAATACATGTGACAGAACCCTGAAAACGGTAAAGTGTTGGCCCCTTGTGAACCCCACTGCACCACCAGCCTGGTTCCCTACTTTGTTTTCTGGTTGCCAGCTGTTTCTTCTAGATTCGAGTCCTGGAAGGTCAGCCCCTAGCCTGGTATTCTGACCCTCAATTCTTATGGGGCCCTTTGCTTGAAGTTAGTGTAAGTGTCTGAGGCCAAATTTGAATTCAAGCCTTCCTGACTCCGGGTCCAATGTTCTATCCACTGTACCACCTAGCTGCCTCTAATGGTAAAATACTGGAGTATAAGGCTGGGCCTGAATCCTGAGGCCTGCATAGTTGAATTACTCACCCTCCAATCACCAGTGAAGAGACAGGATACAAAGTTAAGTAGGTAATGGGGGGGGGGGCGGCAAGGGTAGAGAAGATATGGATAGAAGAGATTTTGTAGGGTCATTAAACCTAGTCCACAGGCTAGTGTGGAAAGACAAGTTCCAGAACGTCAAAGACTGTCTTTTGCCTCTTTCTTTACCCCCAGCGCTTAGCATAGTACCTTAACGTGGTTGTTGTTGAGTGGTTTTTCAGTGGTGTCCGATTCTCTGTCACCCCATTTGGGGTTTTCTTGGCAAAGCTACTGGAGCGGTTTGTCATTTCCTTCTCCAACTCATCTGACAGATGAAGAAACTGAGGCAAACGGGGTGAAGTGATTTGTACAGAGTCACAAAGCTAGTGCATGAGGCCGGATTTGAACACAGGAAGTCTTCCTGACTTCAGGCCCAGCACTCTATCCACTGTGCCACCTAGTTGCCCTGACACATAGTAGGCACTTAATAAATTTTGAAAGACTGACTGATTGAGATGACCTGTCTTTGCTCCTGCCTCGTGGTCAGAGGCTGAACTCTTGTTTTGCACTTCACCATCATGGTTCATCCCAGCAATTCTTGCCCTGGTCTCTCTTCCACTCTCAGTCCTTTCCCCACCTCCCTGATACCCCCCCCCCCCAGTATCAAGGCTACCTGACTTAACTTCCTCCTCTAGCCTGGTCATTATCTGCTCACCTTACTATACCTCATATAAGGCTTCATAACCTAGATTAACATTTTAAAGGCAACTCAGGGACTTCCACTGAATTTTTAAATGACTAAAGACTCACATTTACATTTTAACAGAGGCACTTCACCCCATTCCCCCTCCTGCCAATCTGGGGTTAACCTACACAATTCACCTCCCTGGGGGAGGAAGGAAAGGGCGGCGTTTTATCATAGCACTGACAGATGACTTTAACATTTCTGGAAATTTACAACAGTATTAGAAAGCAAAAGAGTTTAAAAAAAATAAAGCTCCGGGAAAATGTGGTTTTGAAAGGAACCTAATTGCTCAGTATTGTTATATCTTGGCTCTCAAACCTGATAGGATAGATTCTCAGACAACTGCTCTATCAGGGATATAGCCTGAGTTATCTCAGAAAGGCTTGATCATTGAACCAGGTGATCATAAATGAGAGATGTGAGGAAGCTCAGAGGTCATCTAGTCCACTGTCCTAATCGGACATCGAGGAGACTGAGGGCCAAGGAGGTTAAGTGACTTGCCCAAGGGTCACAAAGGGAGCAAGTGACCAAGTCAGAATTTGAACTCAGGTCTTCTGACTCCAAAAGTTAGGACGCTTCACTCTGTACCATGCCACCTCCCTCATAGACTCCATCATCATTCCATCACATGAATTACAAGAAAACTAATATACACGCCAGCCAAGGGAGGAACCCAGGGTTGCCACAGGATACGAGATTACCAATGAAGGAACACACTAAACAAGACATTCTTCATTGGCTGCCTCCCTCATAGTCAGCAATATATCTCTGCGAGTGAAACTTCACTCGAGACCTCCAGCCAGTGAAAGGCAGCCTTTCCCAAGTCCCCTGAGTCCCCCATAAACCTGAGTCTTGCTCTTCAAACAACCCAGTCACTTTAAAGGCAGCCAGTCTAAGAAAATCCACCAGTAACCAGTACTTGTCTGCCCTTCCTCCTTAAATGCCTTAGCTCATGCCAACTTTCATACTCCCTTGGCTCAATCAGGGCAACAGAACATTAATCCACATGGCTATGATGCTAATGGTCATGGTCTACAATACCAGTAAAAGGAAATGGGGTTTTCTTTCTCACCCCACTTAGTGTAATCACAGAAGACCCAGACAGCTGGATTGTCTCAATGATTCATAAGCATAAACTAAGTGTAAACAAAACCTTAATCAATCTGAAAGGATTAAAGTGCTTTGGTCAATGTGTAAAGACATATCTTTTGACTAGATGAAAGAATCAGACATACCTCTGCACCTAGTTCAGAATCATGGATTCTAACAGCAGTCTAATGATGAAGGAGCTTCCTTCACTTGAGCCTCTGAGAGGGAATTTCTTGGCGATCCTGAGGTCTCATCAGAGGTCTCACTGGTGACCAGAGACAATAGCAGAATCTACCCAGAGGTAGAATCAGTGGCTGTTGGCATAGAAGTGGCCAATGACAGAGGAAACATCTGTAGATAGATGTGGAAAGAAAATCAGTCATGTGTATATGGTAGCAGCTTCAGGGATTGTGACCCCTATGACAGAAAAAAGGGCCAGCTATGGACCCTATCAAGGTACCAACTCTTGAAGCCCAGTATAGCTACATCTAAAGGGAGCTTAATGAAGACGATACAATAGAAGTAACAAGTAGCTACATTAGCCCTTTGCCATACATGCTCCCTCATTTGTATTTGAAGATGGAACCCACTCTCCCCAGAAACTCTAAGGGTTCATTGGGGAGAGTTAACCTCCAGTTTGGGAGAACTGTTTTATACCAGCCATTCTTCTATATCTGCCTCAGTAATTACCCTTTGCTAAAAAGCTAATTGTGTCTAGCTGATAATCAATGGGAAGCACACTGATGGGGGTTTCATGAATGATAGTATGAGAGAGAAACCAAGCTCCTCAGGGTTACCACTAGGACCATGAGTGAGATTAGCAGTTTCACCTCTGGGAGCCAAACTGTCCAGGGAGTGTTTAATGTAGAGGAACAGCTCCAGGAAGGTGGGGAAGAGGATTCACCACTATATAGTATCACCATTAGACTACAGTTCCGCTGTACTATACTTTATCCCAGCATATTTCAGGGATCAATGATTTCAATGGTGTGTAATACTCATTCCACTGACATAAATTTCAATTCCTCTATCTTCTAATAGATGGGTTCTTTTTAGAGTTGGTACGATTAAAAAAATGTATTACCCTATGAGCAACCTAGTGACAAGCCTTTCCAAATTCAACCAAACTGGTTCCTAGACAACAAATGCATAATCCATCACCAGATGTATATCCTAAAAGACAGAAAGACTTTGGAAGGATTTACCAGATGTGCCCTACTAACCACCTTTGAGAGAAAGTATGTCACAGTGGCAAGAGCACTACAGTTGTAAGTCAGAGGACCTGGGTTCAAAGCCAGGCTCTGCTACATGATACCTGTGACCTTGGGAAAGTCACTTAACTGCTTTTTCCCTCAGTTTCCCCATCTGTAAAATGGGGCTAATAATAGCACCTTCCTCCAAGGGTGGTTGTGAGGATCAAATGAGGTAATAATTGCAATGTTCTTAGCACAGTGCCTGGCACTTAGTAGGCACTATATAAATGTTAGCTGCTATCATTACTATTATTATTCTCTCTGAGCCTCAGTTTCTACATCTTCAAAATTATGGAAATTAACTAGACGGCCTATAAGTTCCTCTACAGCTCTAAATCAATGATTCTGTAAACCTAAGGTCATCTCCATAGTGCTTTATGGCCTTGAAGGAAAATGTCAATGGAGTAGAACACTATGGGGTTGATGGGACTTGCCTGATATCATATAGGATAAGGAACCGATGAATTGTCCTTAGCCATGTTAATACTGCAGACACCCACCAAATAAATCCACAGGTGATCGGAAATTTCAACAAAGCTCAGAAAACTTTGGAAAGTGTCACTCATCTACTTTTTGCTTACAAAGAACGAAGTTATTTATGATGGGAGAGCGATTTTGCCTAGTAGTTTCATACTGTTTTTGTACCTGCGGTGAATGAACAGGTTAGAAAGAAAGACAAAACTATTCTATAGCTAGATGATGGTGAAGCTTACCTTGAGGAAGCAGTTTTAGAACCTGATAATATTGTCATCATCCTCAGGGGCCGCCAATGCTACTGCTTTTTTTGACCTATGGACCAAGGCATTATTCAGGATGTGAAATATTCTATACACAACATTTTGCTAGAAAGTGGAGCAATCACAAAGGCACTACCATCTCAGTTGCCCAATCTGATCAGAGAGTCAAAGATGCCAAGTTTGGCTTGTTTGTGTCTGGAATCCTGTTAAGAATTAAATGTTAAGTCAAGTTGGAGAAACCTCTGGCCTGGGATTATATTGACTGAAGAGTCTCATTCTGCAGGAAGAAAAATACATATGAAGGTTTTACAACAAAGCCTCCCCAAAACACATAAGCAAAAGTTCTGAAGACAGTTAATTACCTGATCAACAAGCATTTGTTAAATATCTAGGCACTGTCCTAGGTGCTGGAGATACAAAGACATAAAGAAAACAGGCCCTGTCTTCAGCTTGGGTTCTAAGCAAAGACACTCCTTCATATCCTATCCAGGAACCCAAATCAAACAAAATACAAAGCTAGATTCTCGCCATCAAGACAACTGAGGACTGTTCAATGACGCTGATACCTGAATGGATGCAAGATCTCATCGAAGTGGCTAATGACTCTACCAGAGCCAATTGTACCCCTTCCTCTCTCCCTGTCTTCTCACTCTGGTTGATTCTATGTCTTTCCATAATCCCTCCATAGAGTTCATAGAATCATGGGATCCCAAATATAGAGTTGGAAGGGAACTTCGAGTCATCTAGTCCAAACGCTTTATTTTAGGAATGAGGAACTGACACCAAGGAAGGTCAAGTGGTCTGCCTGAGGTCAAAAAAGCAAAAGTTGAAAAGCTGTGGATTCCAGTCATTCCTATGACTCCAAGTCCAGAACTCTTTCCACTGACTATATCCAATTTTCCAGGGGCTTTGTTCTGTATCTTTTATCATTTTCTTATTGGGGCTACATTAGGGCCACTCCCATGTGCCATCTTGCCATCTGCCCTGCTGCTGCCCCAGTGATTGCCTCATCTCAAATAGCATCCTCTGGACCAGATCCCCACTAAATATGACCCCAGTCTTTTGAGGGATTAATTCATCTGACCCTGGAATTCTAGCCCTGGGTTGAGCCATCTTGATTGATGACAGAGCATTCAATCCACCCGTTCCCCTAAGACACCTTGCTATTTGCCCTGCCAATTTCTGACCTCTGAGGTCTATTTTTACTCTTAGAACTATGATCCAATGTATTTCATGACACTTTTTATGTTGTTGGGGTGTTGAGGTGGCTCAGTGGATAGAGTATTATGCCTGGAGTCAGGAAGACCCAAGTTCAAATTTAGCCTCAGACACTCACTAGCTATGTGACCCTGGGCAAGTCACTTAACCTCTGGCTTCCTCAGTTCCCTCATCTGTAAAATGGTGCTAATAACAACACCTACCTCTCGGGGTTACTGTGAAGACAAAATGAGGTAATTGTGAAGTGTTTAGCACAGTGCCTGGAACATAATGGGTAGTATATAAATTTTAGCTCTAATCATCATCGCTATTATTAATATTAGATAAACATGTTAAAGGTTGCTCACACTGACCATGAATTTTTCCATTGTCCTTTGAGTCAGTCATCTGTAATTGTGATGCTTCTGAGGTTAGAGTGTCCCATGTTTCATGGTCATATGGTATTATGAGATAGTACTGAAATTTAAATGGGCATCCATGATAGCAAACAACTTTGGATCCATGAAAACATTATGTAATTTCTCAGATGGGGCAGCTAGGTGGTACAATGGATAGAGCTCCAAGCCTAGAGTCAAGAAGACCTGGGTTCAAATCCAGCCTCGGACACTTACTAGCTGTATGGCCCTAGGCAAGTCACTTAATCCTGTTTGCCTCCGTTTCCTCATCTGTAAAATGAGTTGGAGAAGGAAATCACAAACCATTATCAGTATCTTTGCCAAGAAAACTTCAAACGGGGTCACAAAGAGTCAGGCACAACTGAATAACATCAACGAGACAAGCATTAGGCCAAGCACTAAGGATATAAATAGGAAAAACGAGACATTTCCTACTCTCAAGAAGTTCAGATTCTAATTGGGAGAAACAACATATATAAAATAATTCATCTGCAAGGAAAATGAAAAAGCCCAGAAGGTACAGTGCAGGGCAGATGCCAAGGCCTAGGGGTCCTTGGGCCCTCTTCCATTACGCCCTTCCCTTTTTGGAAAGTCAGGCAGTCAGTTGTCAACTGTGCCATGGAGATGCAGGCCAGAATCTCTAGGGATGGGACACTCCTCTCCTGAAGTGACTCTACCTGACCATGGTATATTCTTTTCAATGCCCTGCATCATACCACAAGGCCTGGGGCCCTCTGGCAGTCCTGAGCATATTGCCTGGCACATCAGTTGACACTTGAATTGGATTGAGGGCTATTTTCTAGAATCGTTTTCTCTCCCCTCCCCCATGTCAGCCATCCTTCCCTTTAACCACAACATCTTGCTATTTTCTGCCTTCATTTAGAGCATAGACATTCATATGGATATGACTCCATTCCTCCAGCAGTACGTCAGCTCAGTGATCATTGCACATGAATAATACCAACCTTTAAGTTATTGTTTGTAGATAGTCTAGGAACAAAATATGTTTACATGTTTCAGGGGGGCACCAAAGCCAAAGTCTTCATTGGTACCTGGTGATAAAGTTATGCTAGTCTTACTCTCAGACAACAAGATACCCCAGCCATCATTGGAACTATACTTGGAGATTTTTCAGCTTGGTAGTACCCACCAGTACCACTTTCAAGAACCCAAGAAGTATAGCATGATAGACAGGGCACTGGGCTTAGAGTCAAGAAGACATGGGTTCAAATCCTACCTCAGACACTTACTAGCTGTGTGACCACAGGCAAGTCACTTAAGTACTTTGAGCCTCAGTTTCCTCATCTAGACTCAGCCTGCAAGGTGCCTTCCAGGCTAAGATCCTATAATTCTGTGACCTCCAGGCAACAAGGCACGAGAGAAGGATTTTTGTGGAGTTATATTTCTAAAAAAAAAAAGTTCCTAAATATTAGAAAGTCAAAGAATACACAAAGACAGCGAAGGAGATTTTAGCAAAAGGGATAAAGCAACTTGGGAATCAGCAGCAGCCTCACTAAATATGGCAGCACACTTTGCAGCAAGACATCCACACCGTCCTGTGCAGGAGGCTTTGTCGTTGCACATTCCATATGCACCTTTTTATAAGAAAGAGCCTAACGACATCTAAACATGTCATCAGTGAGTTATTCAAAATAGTAGCTCCAGGTCTGTGTCAAAGGGCCATTACCAACGCAGTCCAATCTCCTTCAGCTCCCCTATAATAATCATTGGTATTCATTATGATGCCCTTGAAGATTGTGAAGTGCCTTCTGAATCCTCAAAGAAGGCACTAATTATAGTTGGCATCATTTAGAGTTCGCTGTATTTAAGCGAATTCTAATTTTTGAAAATTGACAATTCAAAAGTGGGATCCATTATAGCTGTCAGAACTGTCCATGTCCTTGATCCCATCTCTGTCACTCTTCCTTAGGACAGACCTCTGTTCCCATCAGTCTCCCCCTCTCTCCCATTCATCTTCAATCTCTCCCTCCCACTAGCTCCTTCTCAACTGCCTACAAACATGCTCAGGTCCCCCAATCCTAAAGCTTTCATTTATTTTAATTGGAAAAGCCTCATTTTAACCTTCCCTCTACCCTGCATCAAATTACAGTCTCATCTCTCTCTTCCCACTGATTTCCAAACTTTTTGATCTCCTTCCCACAAAATAAGACTGAGGCACTGAGGGGTATTGGAAAGAGGAGAGAGATTTGAGCTCCCAAAGACCTGTGTTCCAATCCTATTCCTGCTACATATCACCTGTGTGTCCTTGAATAAATCACACAATTTCTCTGGGGCTCACCTAAAAATGAGAGCACTGGACCAAATAGCTTCTAATGATATCCGGCCACAAATCTAGGACCATTCTTTGGTTGATATCTCTGCGGCACACTTCCTCTGGATAACAGTGATCTAAACATGTACTGTGTCCCTCCACCAGACTGTAAGCTCCTTGAGAGCAAAGGTCTAGTTTATCCAAACTTTGCGTTTCCCCCTCACAGAACATAGGACTCTGCCCACATCCGATGCTTAGCAAATGTTTATTGAAGTTACTGAATCCCAGAATTGCAGAACAGGAAGAGATCTTCAGAGAGGCCCTTTGAGAGTTGTACACTTAAACAACCCCACAACCTAAGGCATAGCAAAGGCTACTAAAGTCCCAGAGAAGAGACTTTTCTGAGATTGTCAAGGAAGTGCTCGAGAGCCCAGGTCTCCAGATTGGCAGCCCTGGGCTCCTTCTATTGTATTCCAGCAACATTCCTTCCCTAGCTGTCTTGGCTCTTCAGATCACATGGTTCCAGCTGAAAGGGACCTCAAAAACAGTCAGATGCCCCTCGGTGTTTTTTGGGATTTTGGGGGGTAGATCCCTTCATTTTACAGAAAAGAGAGAGCCAGAAAAGTGAAAGGATTTCTTAGGCTGATACATGTGAAACTGGAAGGGAACTCAAGGTCCCTTTCTAGTCCAACCCTCAAATTTTATAGATGAGGAAACAGACCCAGGGAGGTGAAGAGACTTGGGATCATAGATCTGTAGCTCGAAGGGACCTCAGGGGCCTTCTACTACAACCCCTTCATTTTACAGAGTAGGAAACTGAGGCACAGGAAGGTGAAGGGACTTAGGATCATAGCTACAAGGGACTTCAGAGGTTGCCTAATCCAAATTTAGTGTTGAATGTATCACAGATAATGCCAAAGGCCAGACTCATTTTTTGAGTAGGGTAGCCTCACACATATAGGTCTTTGAACGATATGATTTTTATCCCTCTCTTTGACCATTTCAAACACAAACCAGGTAGTTTTCCAAAAATGCTCCACCCTCCCCTCCCCTTGCCCGGATAAATGAAGGGCAGAGGGTAAACAGTGAAAGTGACCTCTTCTAACTTCATTCTGATGGCAAACCAGATTTCTTTTTAAGCCAGACCACATCAGATTCTTTTTCTCCCCATGTTTCTCTCCTCCAAGCCAAGCAGAGAATTCAGCTCACACAGTCAGAGCTCCCTCATTTGCATCCCTGATTGGCATGATGAGCTCTGCATAGCAGTTTGTGAATATTGTACATTACACAAAACCCTGCAATCAGGCAACAGAAAGGAAGGGCCATGCAAGCCCTCGGAGAATGGGAATCATTACTAGCTTAACAAGCAGCCTTCTCTCTCTTGCCGATTTTCGTGATGTTCATATAATATTAATTGTTACAATATCATCTGGTGTGTGAGGTTCAGATTTGCCAAGGGGATAAATATTTGATAGTGACATCCAACCGAGTGCCTGGACATAACAAAGGATGAATGTAAACATATATGTATGCTGTATAAGCATATATATTCATCCTTTGTCCATATATATGGAATGTATATGTGTATGCATATATATGTATATGCATATATACATATATGCATATATGTATCCATGCATATATTTAAAGAAGTATGTATTCAGGTATCTAGGCAGATGGACAGACAGATAGGTAGACAGACAAAAAAAACTCAGGCTAACAAAGGGCAACGCAATCAGAGAATGAATGCTGGGGAAGATTTCTTAGATATCTCATGTAATTCAACACCATTGTTTTACAGATGGGGAAACTGAGATGCAGAGAGGGGGAAAGGGACCAGCCCAAGTTTACACAGGGACTTCTTCAAATGCCAGAATAACCTTTTCCATGTGGACATCTGATTATTTCACTCCTTTGCTCAAAAATTGTCAGTGGCTCCCTATTGCCTCCTGAGTTTAGTTTTAATGTCTCCATTCCAGCCCTCCAAAATCTGGAACTAGCCTAGCTTTCAAACCTTTGTTTTATAGTCCCACCTTGGTTGCTCACAGCTTGGGCAAATCCCCAGCTTCCTGCGCCTCACTTTCCCTGTTGGTCATTTGAGATGATTAGACCAAGTGGTCTCTGAGGTCCCTTCTAGTTCCACTGCTAGGATCCTATGAAGCAAAAAATCCCCCAAATCATCCTCCTGTCTCCTCTACCGGCCAAACCTCATACCTGGAATATGCTCTCTCCTGCGCTCTTCATCTCTGCCTGTTGAAATCTTCCTCATCTTCCAAGGGCCCCCCAGGCAACCTTTCTTGACTCCTTTCTACCCCACTCCCACCCCACCTTTCCACCATTGTTTCTAGATCCTGCCTTTGCTCATGTTACTTCCTATCTTGTCTTGCATAAAAAATGTTAGGTGGAACGGAAGCTTTCTAGAGAGGCAGCAGTGTGAAGCAGACAGACCTCTGCTGCTGAAGTCAAGAGGACACAGATCCAATTCCTGTCTCAGACATTCACTAGCAGTGTGACCTTGGGCAAGTTACTTAGCTTCTTCATTTTTGAGGATCTGATGACCTCTGAGGCACCTTTCAGCTTTAAATTTACGATCTATCTGGTATAGAGAGAAAGCCCTGACCTATGCGTCCATTTCTAAGTCTAGCTCTACCACTCACCACCCATGGGACCTTGGCCAAATCTCCCTCTTTGGGCCTCAGTTTCCTCCTCTACAAAACAAAGAGAGGTCCTCAGGAAAGCCTTAAGAGCCCTTGCAGCTCCCAAATCCTCTGCTTCTAGCACTCCAAGACCTCCATGCCTTTCAAAGGAACAGATTCCTCTCTGCTGGCTCGTACAGCAGGAAGAATGTATAGCTATGGTGACCTAAGAAGTCAATACCTTTGGAGAGAAACTCTGATTTACTTAAGAGAAGCCCAGGTTACTCCAACATGGTTGCCTCATTTTGATCACAGCGTGCTGT
The DNA here is from genome assembly GCF_003287225.1 of Phascolarctos cinereus. NCBI lineage: Eukaryota > Metazoa > Chordata > Mammalia > Diprotodontia > Phascolarctidae > Phascolarctos > Phascolarctos cinereus. The sequence continues at coordinate 39,491,591 of NW_027556291.1, forward strand.
GCAGGACAGATTGTGGCATTGTTGAGAGAGTCCCAGCGCTGCTTCCGTAGCAAAGCAAGAGGGGAGAAGGTTAGGCGTGAGCCAGGAAGGCCCAAGCAGCAAGCAGAAGGCAGCCATGCCACCTTGGGCCTGCTGCTCTGGCCATATATTTCAGTTAACAGCAAAGGCCACTCAATCTCAGCCCTAATGAGCAGACATGCCAGCATCGCTCTTTTTTCCAGGTGTGGTCTTAGAGTTTCCCAGAACTGACAGATCTGGAAGGGGCCACAGAGCTCATTTCATGCCATCTGCTCATTTTTGAGAGGTGGAGGTCCAGAGAGGAAAAGTCACTCACCCAATAGCACATATGCAGTAAACAGCTCAGACACTTACTAGCTATGTGGCCTTGGGCAAGTTACTTCACCGTTTGCCTCAGCTTCCTCATCTGTAAAATAAGCTGGAGAAAGAAATGGCAAACCAGTACAGTACCTTTGCCAAGAAAACCCCAAATGGGATCACAAAGGGTTGAAAATGATTGTACAACAACAAATGTAAATAGCTAAGCCAGAGCCCAAAGATGCATTAGAAGAAAAAGCTCTGGCTTGAGAGGCAGAAGACAAGGGTTCAAGTCCTGCCTCTTATGTTCCTGAGTGGTGCTGGGTAAGTCACTTCATTCCACTATATCTTAGTTTCTTCTTCTATGAAATGAGGGCCCATTGACTGATAGATGGGTGTGGGGAAAAGTATAGAGGGAGAAAAAAGCAAAAGATACACTGAATTGGGCACTGTTGGGCTTCAGGGTGTGACTCTGCCTATGCTGGGAGGATGCCCAAGTGAGACCAGCAAGGAGAAGAGAGATAGGCATTGTTCTTTTGACTAGCCATTCTCTAAAGACACCCCTAGAAAGAGAAGCCTGTGTGTTGAAGAGGGTACATAATCCTCTCTGATTCCCCAGCAGGAATATACCTGCTAAACATACAGCATTGCCTAAAAAGCTGAAAAAAGTACCATATAATGGAATGGCCCTCTACCCCAGGTTGGGGAGTGAGGAAAAGAGACAATTATGCTTTGATGACCCATTATATATTTTAAAATCATTACATGATAAGATGATGAGGGTAGGGGCATCTATACTGATGAGTGGTCTAAGAAAAAGCCAGGGGTGTGTGCAGAACTGCTAACTGGAGCCTGAGGGTATGGACAGAAGTGCATTAGCCCCCCACCCCAACCCTGAAAACCAGCACCCAGACAATTAACTGCTCTCTATGGTATTCTGGAATGTTTTAGTGGGTTGGTTTGCACCTCAGTCCCTTAGCAGAGCTGCTCTTTAATTTCTGCCATCTGTTCCCATAGCTAAGTGGGTCCCCACAGGAACCAGAGAGGAAAGAGACTTACAAACCTGTTCTGAGTAGCCAGCTGAGCAGGGATTGGCCCACTCGAACTTACTTGCTCTGTTACAGAAAACCCTATGTGGCTAAAGAAGAAAAAGGATGGAGCCCCAGGAGGGAATTCAGAAAGCTGGCAGTGACCCCCTGTTCCCACCCAAGGAAATTTGGTTCCACACCTTTAGAGAAAGCAGATTGGGCAAATTTACATGATGGCTAGCCCCTAGGGGGCCTCCAGGACAGCAGTCCACCACAGCTCCCTCCTAATTCACCACTGCTCCCAAAGTATAGTAGGCTTTTAAAGTAGTCTAACCCTCGGGGGCCAAAGGGCCCAATTCCCATGCATCCTCCCATTCACAAAGTGCAGAATAAGGCCCAGCATGTGCAGTGCCAATGGAGTAATGCAACACATTAGAGTCTCTTTTCATCCATTTTCATACTTAGTACCTCTATTCAGGAGCAAATAAAAGGACACACAGAATGAACTCAGTTAATTCTGGGAGTGGCTGCCAGGTACAGTGGAAAAGCCTTGGCCCAGGAGGACCTAAGCTTAAACCTCATCCCTGATGCTTACTACCTGTGTGACATAATGGGGCCAGTTACTTCCCCCACTGTGGGCCTCAGTTTCCTCCTCTGTAAAATGAGAGAGTTGGATGAGCAAGGAATCTATGAGTTTCCAATGAAATTCAAACAATTACTAAGCACCCGCTACATGCATGATATTAGGGAATCAAAGACAGATGAGACTCAGGCCGTACTTTCAATTAGCCTATAGTCTAATGATGGGAGGACGAACACCTAACTGTTCTGGCAGGGTTGATCAGAGGACTGGGGACTCCCATGGAACAAGGAGGCAGGGCACATATCCAGCTCAATGAGACATGGCCCAGTCCAGCAAAGCTGCCTTTATTGAAAGGGGTGTGAAAGGAAAACAAATCTTCTCCCTGACCAACCCTTTGCTGAAAATCCAAGGAAAATAAAGCACTGATAAAGTTTCCAAAGAAGAAAAGAGCCAGCTCTTCTCAACTCCTCCTCTAGGCCACAGAAGGGGAGATTCCTCCTGCCTTGCTCAGTCACTCATCATCTTCAATGCAACCCCATGCCCCTAGTCACTGAGGACCAAATTGAGAATCAAATCCCAGTCCAAGAAACCAATGAAGTGCTGTTTGTTTCAGGTAATGGGGCAGCAAAAAGTTACTTTGTGGAATTTACCAGAATTGCAATCCAGGAAAGAAACGAACTCTTCCCCATCATCTCAAGGATCTATTGTTTCCTTAAGAAAAAAGAGGCTGGGCTCCTCTCCACACTCATCTCGTGCCACCCCCACAGCATGCCAGAAGACAGTGACAAGGCTGCCACTCGATAGGGGGCAAGAGACCAAGCCAGAGGCTCTCGCCTCAGACTGGCATAAGTAGCTTGTTAATTACATATTTCCACTAGTGGTAGGAACCTCATTGTCTTTCTTGGTGACACTTTCACTTTGGATGCACAAAGAGGTCTGTGTGGCTCTGCTTAGCAATGTAGAGACTGGTTCTGACACTTTTGCTTCTCTCCAGTCACAGAACTAGCTCTTGAAAAACTATGGCTGCTCCTGCTAAAAAAAATATAGGTTTTTTTCCAGGCACTCAGTGTTTTGAATCATACAATTAGACAAGATTTTTCATCTATAAAAATTTTAAAACATTGTACCTTTTCCAAAGGACTTTTCTTTTTTTAAGACTTGCTTTGGGGGCAGCTAGGTGGCGCAGTGGATAGAGTGCCGGCCCTGAAGTCAGGAAGACCTGAGTTCAAATGCGGCCTCAGACCAAACACTTGACACTTACTAGCTGTGTGACCCTGGGCAAGTCACTTAACCCCAATTGCCTAAAAAAAAAAAAAAAAAAGACTTGCTTCATAGCACTCTGGGTCTGCTGCTTAGACTGTCTTCTCATGTCTTTGGGGCTCTTCAAAAATTTGATTTTTCACATGATTTGAGATTGAAGAGATCCTAGAGATTTGTAAAGTCCAACTCTCTTTTTTTTTTTGACAGACTTGAGACTCAGAAAGGTGATGGGACTTGTCCAAGGTCTAACAGGTAGCAAGTAGCAGTCAGGATTCACAGCCATGTCAGAATCTTAGAGTTTTAAGGCATTGTGAAGGACATTTAGTTTAACCCAGACCTCTGTCTCCTATCCTATATTCCAAAGCAGTAAAGATACTCATTATTTTCAGTGCAAAGAATCTAAAATAAAATATGCCTAGTAGAAAGAGTGACTCACCCCAGCTTTTATATCTGCCTTTACCATGATCTTGTCCACTCTCTACCAGAATCAATTCTGACTGAATCTGACTAATCCTAGGAAAGGAGGCTTTCAAAAGATTATAAAAAAGGAAATGACAAAATGTGAAATGCCTCAGACATAAGATTGAATTAAAAATTAATATGCAACTAAGAGAACAGATTTCTTTTCCAGAGTTGGAAAGTTGAATTGGAGATAAGGCTAAGGTTATCCCCATTTTGCACATGAGGGAGCTAACATTCAAAGAAGCCAAGTCACTTCCTCAAAGTCCCAGAGATAGTAAATGTTAGAGCTAGTATTTAAACCTAGATCACCTCTGCTCTTCCCACTACATCACCCTCATTGCACAACCCTAAATCATCATGGCTCCTTTGCTTTTATGTTTTCCTATCCCTCTGTTCAATAAATGACCCATAAACATATTCCTTTGCAAAGTCTGTATAGGTGTTCTAATACCTTTTCAACAATTTAAGGGTTTTTTTACCTTCATGAAGTTTCCAATAAATTCTTAAAAATGTTTTGACCTAGAAGTACTCACTTGGCAGACTATAAAATAAAATATCATAACTCAGTTCTCCAATCGATAGAGCAAAGTACATTGCAGAAATCCCCAGAGGGATGCCCTCTGGAATAATAGTAATAATAGTAAAGCACATGTATGTAATGAAGAAAATGGAAATGTGTCACACTCCATTGTCAGTAACCTCATTAGGAATACACTGAGCAGGCCACAAGTATAAGGGGGACTAAAAGTTAGGTTAGGCACTGGTCAAAACGGGTGGTGGGCATAGAGGTTAGTCAGGGGGAGGACAGACTTGGGTTGGGGAGCAGGCAATTGGCATCAAGGATAATCAAAGTCAATAGGATAATATTCAAAGCTGGTCCAGAGACAGAGGGTTCTAGTCCATTAGCTCTAAGAGAGGTTCAGGCATATATGGGCCAGCACCTTGGATAGCTCCATGGAATAGAAAAGTTCTATCCATGTCTAAAATCTAAATAAGGGTCTTTATCCATAGAACCTCAGGCATATTCGGTTGACTCCATGCCCTAGGAGAAATTCTCTTGACATTAAAGGGACCTCACCAATTGATGCCAGGCTTAGAACTAAGGGGAATGTCCTCATCCCCTTTAAAAGGGTTAGCATTTTATTTCAGAGGAAGGCCACATTCTTCCGGCTTCATTTAGAGCTAACTGGGGATGGTCACATGCCTTAGTGGACTGAGCCTCAGAGTCAGCAAGACCTGGGTTCAAACACCGCCTCTGACAAATGATAGCTGTGTGACTTTCAACAAGTTACTCAACCTCTCAGTGCCACCAGGCAACTCACTAAGACCATACATTTCAGAACACATATCAGTAGAGAGAAGCTCCCCAATGGGAATTCCCTGGATCCATGAAATCACAGGTCCAGTCCAAAAGGAAAACAGTGGTGGCCACTCGTTCAGAGGATGCAGAAAGGTGTTCAGGGTGAGGGAAGAGAATGTTACATCCTTGTCATCCTCTTGGGTAGTTTTCTCCTAAACCTGGGAGAACCTTGTTCAAGAATAGAGGAAGCATGCATCTTTCAAAGTTAAGTAGGAATAAAATCTGAAAGAGTTATGGTCACTAAATAAGGGGGCTCCTCTTGAACTTGTTAAAAAAAAACTGATGGTCCCAACTCTGTTATGGAGCAACAGCTTGCCCAGCAATGATGAAGTGACTGAGCATTTCTGGGCTTTGTCTCACTGACTGAAGAACTCATCCTTAGAAGGGTTAAGTAAGGCGGAGAACAGACTTGGGTTGGGGAGCAGGCAATTGGCATCATTTGAGAGAGAGAGAGAGAGAGAGAGAGAGAGAGAGAGAGAGAGAGAGAGAGAGAGAGAGAGAGAGAGAGAGAGAGAGAGAGAGAAGAAAACAGCCCACAAGCATCTTATACCTGCCACATACCTGGAGAGAGGGAGGTAGGTCTAGTACAGTAGGGGAAACACTGCAAAACAGCCAAGAGCAGAGGGCTTTAGGGTGTTTCCATTCGGCTCTAATTCGAAGGACGCCCCTTGCTTTAATTACATTTTCATTTGGCCTTTTTAATTGTTTCCCCCTGGTGAAATACATGATGAAATGCTGCATGAAATGCTCTCATGGTGAGCTCTTTGCCGCACAAGCTGCTCATTAGTTCTCGCTCCAGGTCACTGATATTTGTATCTAAATTACATGGATGATATACCAGAGACTTCCAGTATCTTCCAGAGACAGACAGATGGCTGCAGAAATAGTGGGTGATATCCAACCAGAATTGACTTTTCCTATTCTCTTGGGCCTTGCGATTACCACCCCCCCCATGTGACATCCATAGCAAAATGACTTTCAAAAAGCCTTGCAGTGGGAGAATCCATTTTAAAATATATTGAAAAATATGAGTGTGAAATCTCTCTTTGTACAAGAGGAGGTAAAAAGGGGGCCTCAAAGATATTTGCCCTCCCCCTCTGGAAGAACAAATCCTGGGCATTTATGTCACCAGAAGGACCCTCCAGACTTCAAAGAGGCCATGAGCACCATGATGTCAGCTGCTCTTTAACAGAAGCATGAAAGGACAAATTGATTGGTAAATACCCTAAATTAACATGATTATACAGGCACACCCCACATAAGGTGGCCTAAGCAATGTCTTTGCACAATAGCATCATTAATGCTGTATAATTAAACCTCACCAGAATGTCACAAAGGCCCTGCAACAGCATTCAGATGATCATCTGTTCAGAACATCTCGGTCCACAGGCACTTAGAGGTGGGCATTTCCATGAAGAGTAATGGGGGCAGGAGCTGTCCAGCTGCAGCAAATTTTGAGGCCCTGGAGGGAAGGGCATAAAAACATGCATATATCTAAGGAAAGCTGTTGCTATCTCCTCTGTATCCAGACTCTTAATCAATTCTCTTATTCATTCTGCTTGGGTTCAGTTGTTAAATCCAGCACTATCCTTGTTTCTAATAGACACCCTGCTTTTCACCTATGGCCCCTGAGCTGAACACTCTGTGCCCCTAGCCCCCGGCATGGATTTATTGTGGGATGTTTTCTGATGCATCCTTACACGCAGAATTCCTGGTTGCCAATTCTCTTTGCTACCCAGTCAGGGAGAGTCTTTATTCAGAATGATAGAAGACTCTCGGCCTCAGCTCATGACAGGTCCGTCGCTGGCCCTCATCAGAGGCAGAACAGGGAGGAAAAGTCCAATCTATATCTAGCATTTTTCCAGTGCAACTAATTATCCTCATAACACTGCTTCACCAACATGGTGTCTTCATGGAACCAATTAACAATGTTCATTCTATTCCCCTACACACATACACTGTAATCCAACTAGACTGGTTGATTTGCAGTCCCTTGAACATGACACTCCATCTCTTTGTCTCTGCCCTCTGGCTGTCTACCATGCCTGAAAATGCTCTCTTTTGGCTTTCCTGGCTTCCTTCAAGGCTTACCTAGCTCAAGTCCTACCTTTACAGGAGGCATTTCCTAGTCTCTTCCCCCACACCACTTCTGTCAGCTGCTATTGTCTTCCCCTTTCAGATTACCTTCCATCTTTTCTCTCCCCCCTCCTCACCCCTACTCTAAGTATGTAGCTACTTATATGCTATTTCCTCCATTACAATATAAGTTTCTTGAGGGCAGGGACAATTATGCCTTTCTTCACATTTCCAGTACATATTAAGTATTTGATAAACACTGGTTGAATATCCGAATGGCTTAAGATTGAGTTTTCAAAAGAAGAAATGTGAATCATCAATACCATGTAAAAGAATGCTAATTCCTAATAATAAGAGAAATGCAAATTAAAATGAGCTGAGGTTTAACCTCATACCTATCCAACAGACAAAAATGACAAAAGACAGAAATGGAAAGTTATGGAGGGACTGTAGGAGTGAGCACAGTAACGTATTGTAAATGGAGTCATGAATTGATCCCACCATTCATGAAACAATTTGGAATTGTTAAAAAAAAAAAAGTCATCGACCAGTAATACCAATACTAAGCATATGCTTCAAGGAGGTCAAAAACAGGCCACAAAGTTCCTTATTTATGAAAACAGTCATAGCAGCACTTTGTGGGCACCAAAGCCAACAACAAACAAACCTAGAAACAAAATGAGGGCCCAATGATTGGGAAATGGCTGAATAAATTGTTGCATATGAATACACACTGTACCATTTGGGAAATATTATTATGCCATAAGAAATTGCATATATGAAGAATTCAGATAAACTTGAAAAGACTTGCCTGGACAGATGTATGGCAAAGTGACCAGAACCAGCAAGGACAGAAAGAAGCATATATTAAGTACTTACTACATGCCAGACACTATGCTAAGTGCTTTTTATATATCTCAGTTTGTCCTCACAACAACCCTGGAAGGTAAGTACTATTATAATCCCCTTTTTTCCAGTGGAGGAAACTGAGGCAGAGGTTAAGTGACTTGCCAAGGGTCACACAGTTAATAAGTGCCTGAGCCTGGATTTGAACTCAGGTCTTCCTGACTCTGCTCCACAGCTCTCTTTCCACTGTGCTGCCTAGATGCCCTTAGGAGACTAATAACCAGAAAAATGCTAAAGAAAACACTACCAAAAGACTGGAAACTGATGCTGAGTAAAGTAAATACAGCCAGTTAAACCATACATGCAATGACTACAAGAATGGAAACAGAGAGAACAATAATCATACAACAATCAAAACTGAATGGTGTGAAATCATCAGGAATAATCTCAACCCCAAAAAGAAGACATTTGCCCTCACTCCTTTATAGAGAAGGGCAGTGGTCTTAAGAGGTGGAACATTTCATATAATGTGTTCATCAGTTATAAAGGTTGGCTTTCTGGGAGCAGTAAGGGGAGGGATATAGTGGGAAATCTTGGGGATGTAAACAAAAGTTATCCATAAAAATCTGTTTCAAATTATATATTCATATATCCATATGATACATACATGTATACATGCACAGAGACAGACTTTGGAACTCTGATCAATGTAATAATTGGAAAACTGATGGAGAAGCATGCCTCCTACCTCTGGGCAGAGAGGTGGTAGATTAGAGGTGTGGAATGAGGCATATATTGCCATACGTGCCCAATGTGTTGATTTATTCTATTACTATGCTTGTTATAAAGAAGGGTTCTAGGTGTGAGGGAGGGAAGAGGAGTCAGGAAAAACAAATAGTGACATCATAAAAGAAAAGAGCTTCAATAAGGTATTTTAAAATAGTGCTAAACCTGTACCAATGAAAAAATACTTCTCTTCAAGGTTTAATGTTTTAGAACAAGGAAAGATCGGGAGCCAAGAGAACTGGGTTCTAGTTGAACCACTAACTGTTAGAGCCACTGACCATAGCATTTCTCATATCAAGGCTGACTACTCAGGCCCTACTTTTTTTTGTTTTGAATTTTTTTATTAATTTATTTTGATTTATCAACAATCACTTCTGTATGTTTTTGAGCTTTAAATTTTTCTCCTCCTTCCTCCTCACCACCCTTCCCAAGATGGCACACAATCTGATATAGGCTATACATATACATTCCTATTAAACATATTTTCACATTAGTGGTGTTGTAAGAATTAGAACCAATAAAGAGGAACCACCAGAAAGAGGAAACAAAACTCAACAGAAGAGAAAAAAATAGCAATTCAGCTTCCATAGTTCTTTTTTGGATGTGGATAGCATTTTTCATCATGAGGCCTCTGGAGATGTCTTAGATCTTTGTATTGCTGAGAAGGGTTAAGTTTATCAATATTAGTCATTGCACAACATGGCTGTTATTGTATACAACATTCTCTTGATTCTGCTCACTTCACTCAGCATCAGACCATATAAGTCTTTCCAGGTTTTTCTGAAATAGTCCTGTTCATCATTTTATAAGAAATAGTATTCCATGACATTCATATACCACAACTTGCTCAGCCATTCCCCAATGGATGGGCATCCTCTCAATTTCCATTCTTTGCCACCACAAAAAGAGCTGCTATGAATATTTTTGTACGTGTGGGTCCTTTTCCCATTTGTTTGATCTCTTTGGGATATAGCCCTAGAAGTGCTATTGCTGGATCAAAGGGCATGCACATTTTTGTAGCCCTTTGGGCATAGTTCCAAATTGCTCTCCAAAATGGTTGGATCATTTCACAACTCCACCAACAATGCATTAGTGTTCCCATTTTCCCACATCTTCTCCAACATTTATCATTTTCCTGTTTTGTCATGTTGGCCAATCTGATAGGTGTGATGTGGTACCTCAGAGTTGTTTTGATTTGCATTTCTCTAATCAATAGTGATTTAGAGCATTTTTTCATATGACTATAGATGGCTTTAATTTCTTCATCTGAGAACTGCCTGTTCTTATCCTTTGACCATTTATCAATTGGGGAATGACTTGTATTCTTATAGATTTGACTTAATTCTCTATGCATTTTAGAAATGAGGTCAGGCCCTACTTTAATGGAAGACCTGGGCAATTATACCCTCCTCCAGATGAGGCTGGAGGAAGTGGGGGGGGTGGAGATAGTGTAGGGCTGGCCAAGATGCACCTTATGATTTCCCTAGAACAACAAGATGCAAATCCAGTATCAATGAAGAAGCCAAATGAGTTTCAGGGGAATCTCGCCTGCTGAATTCAAGAAGAGGCTCAGGGAGACTTGGAACATCAGGGCAACCCTCAACAAAAAGAATAAACCAAGGGGAGTCTGTGTTTTTTTCCATAGCACCCAGAAGCAGTTTGACAAGGCTATTCACAAATCTTATGACCTTATGACCAATCATGACCAAGTCATTTCCTTTCTGTGGACCTCAGCTTTCTCCCCTATAATGTGAGGGAGTTGGACTACATGGCCTCTAAGATCCCTTATAGCTCTCAATTTCTGGGGCTAAGGTGCATGAGATAAAGATGGAAGATGGCATGTTAGGGAAAGCCCCCCAGAGGAACAAGAAATTGAAATGAAGAAGAGGGAGCACCATGTAGCTAAGGGATGACAGTAGGAAGAATCAAAGCAAAGGAAAGAAACAGAGAAGCTTCAGCCGGAAAAGTATGAAGAGGATGGAAGCTCAAGTAGAGAATGAACACAATTTGATCATGTAGAGCTTATCATGGGATGTGAAAAGCTCTCCAATGAATGTGGAGAATACATAGAAACATTCACCCAAAACTTGGATCACGAAAAGACCAGGTTAATAGGGGGAGAGGTCAGGACATTTTGACAGTTTCCGCTTCCCCACCCCCCTCACCTCCAGGCTCCCTCAGAACATTCACTTCTTCAGGGGGAAATCAGAGGAGAGAAAGAGAGAAAGAAAGGGGGCACAGTGATAGACTGAGGCGGGAACAGTTGCATGTCTGCAGAGGAGAAGAGGAACTGTAGTTGTGTATTCTTCTTAATTAGGCCCTGGGCTCTAAAGAAACAATCAGCTGAGTTCTGATCCTAGTAATCAGTGTAGTCCTGCCTCATAAACTTGCCCTCCTGGGATTTCATGACAGAGGGTATAGAAAACTACTGATAATGTGAAGAGACCAGGGTAAGGCTGGTCCTGTGACTACAGACAGAGAGGGCAGATTCAGCCCCTGGGCTCAGACTAAACATAGGCATGTGGCACTGTTATCTTTTAAAATAAGTTTTTATTGATGTCTTTTTCTTCTATTTATCACCATAGTTTTCCATAGCATCCCTCTCCCTTCCCCTCACAGAGCCATCCCATGTAACAAAAAAAGTACTTTTTTTTGGAATGGAAAAAGAAAAAAAGAGGGGAAAAGTCAGTATAATTGATCAACACGTTGGAAAAACTGCAAATATGTGCAACGTGCAACATTTGTGGACCTCCTGCATCTGCAAAGATTTGGGGTGGGGGTGTCTTCTCATACCTCTTCTTTTAAGACCTGCCTATTGTCAATATTTTTGCAATATTCACTTCTGATTTTCTGTAGGTCTGTTCTGTTTACACCATCATATTCACTGTGTATATTGTCTCCTTCCCTCTTAGTTCATTCTGCATCAGTTCATATAGATCTTTCCATATTTCCTTATATTCTTCACATTTGTCATTTCTTACAAACAGTAATATTCTGTTACATTCATTCACCATAATTTGCTTAGCCATTTCCCAATCTATGAGCATCAACTTTGTTTCTAATTCTTTGCTATCACAAAAAAATAGTGCTATAAATATTTTGGTGTATAAGGGAACTTTCTTATCAATGACCTCTGTGTACAAGTCTAGTAAGCAAATCTCTGGGCATGGACATTTTAGTCACTTTATTTGCATAATTCCAAATTGCTTTCCAAAACAGTCGTACTGATTTACAACTCTATAAACAATGAATTACTGTGACTGTCTTTCCACAATCCCTCCAACACTGACTTGTCATGTTTGCCAATTTGTAGGGTATGAGGTGAAATCTCAAGACTGTTTTGATTTGCATTTCCCTTATCATTAGTGATTTGAAACTGTTATATGGGTTATAGTTTCAAATCTTTTGAGAACTGTTTGTCCATATCCTTTGGTCACTTTACTATGTAATGGTTGGCCGGCAGATAGATAGATAGATAGATAGATAGATAGATAGATAGATAGATAGATAGATAGATAGATAGATAGATAGATGAGAGAGAGAGAGAGAGAGAGAGAGAGAGAGAGAGAGAGAGAGAGAGAGAGAGAGAGAGAGAGAGAGAGAGAGAGAGAGAGAGCGAGAGCGAGAGCGAGAGAGAGAGAGAGAGAGAGAGAGAGAGAGAGAGAGAGAGCTGTTAACAATTTATATATCCTGGCTATCAAATCTTTATCAGAGAATCTGACACAAAGAATTTCTTGCCATTCAACCACTTCCCTTCTCACCCCAGGTGCATTAATTTTGCCTGTGTAGAAGCTTTTCAATTTCTATTTCTCATTTGTAATTGTCTCTTTCCCTTGTTTAGTTAAGAATATGTTTTTTACCCATAGCTGTGAAAGATATATCATCAGCTTCTCTTCTAAAATTTTTGTAGCATGATTTTTAATATTAAGGTCCCACATCCATTTAGAATGTACTGAGGAATATGGTCTAAGGTGTTGGTCTAGGCCCAATTTCTACCACACTGCTTTCCAGTTTTCCCAGCAGTTTTTATTGAATGGGGAGTTTATGTTTTCTGATTTATCGAGTTCCACTGTATCTCAATATCCCTTACCCTAGTCTGTTTCGTTGATCTATTTCTCTACATTGTAACCAATACTGTATGATTTTTGTGACTATTGCTTTGCAATACAATTTAAGGTCTGGAAGTGCTATCTCCCCTTTATCCCTACCTCTTTTCAACATTTCTCTTGATAGTACAGATTTTTTGTTTTTCCAAATGAGTTACTATTTTATCAAATTCTATAAAGTATCACATTGGTAATATATTGGTACAACATTAAAAGTGTAAACTAACTTTGGTAACATTATCGTTTTTATTGTATTGGCATGACCCAGCCCAGCCGTGGACACTAAATATTCCTCCAGTTACTTAAGTTGTTCTTTATTTCATTAAAGAGAAAATTGTAATTGAATCTCTATAATCTTTTGTGTATTTTGGTAAATTAAGCCTCAGATAATTTATGCATTTCCCTTTCTAATAATGCTTTTTGGAATTTGTCGCTATTGTATAGAAATGCAGTTGATGGAGGGTTTATTTTCTAAGCTGCAACTTTGCTGAAGCCATTGTCTCAATTAGTTTATCTGCTGGTTTCCTAAAATTTTCCAAGTAAACCATCTTATCATCAGCAAATAAGGACAATTTTATCTCCTCCTTATTTATCTCTGTGCCTTTGATTTCTTTTTCTTGTCTTATTGCTAAAGGTAGCATTTTCAGAATTATATCAAATAACAAGGAGAGTGGTCATCCTTTCTTTCCTCCTATATTTATTGGAAAAGGGTTAGGGCATTCCAATTGCATATGGCTGGTTTTTGTTTTAGATACTTTTCATGTTAAAAAAAAAAAAAGGTTCCTCTATGTCTCTAATTCATAGGGTTTTTAGCACAAGTGTTGTATGTTATCAAAGGCTTTCACAACATCTATTGAGATAATCAAGTTGTTTTTGTTTTTAATATAATTACATTGATTGTTTTCTTAAAGATGAACCACTCTTGCGTGCCTGGTATAAATACAACTAGGCCATAATGGATGATTTCTTGGATAAATCACTGCAGTCTGTTTGGTAGCATTTTATCTTAAAATTTTGAAGCTGATATTCATTAACAATATTACTCTATAGTTCCCCTTTGTGTTTTATCCTTCTCTAGTTTAGGTATTTGGACTATACTTGTCTCATAAAAGGAATATGGCAAGGTGATTTCTGTCTCAATTTTTGAGAATTAGTTGTGTAGTATGTCTGCTAATTGATATTGAAATGTTTTGATAGGAGGTTTTTTTTTTCCTTTGGTACTTTCTTTACAACTAATTCTAATTCATTATCTGATATTGGGTTAAGATCTTCTGTTAGAGTATTTTTTTTTTATTTTGAAGGTATTCTTCTATTTCTTTTGTGTTCTCAGCTTTGTTAGCATATAAACTAGGCAGGAGATTCTGATTTTTAAAAATTTTCTTCTAGTTTTGTTGTGATTTCACCTTGTTCATTTGCTATTTTGTTTGGGTTTTTTTACTTTTTCTTTATCAGATTGGCTAATGATTAATCAATTTTGTTAGCCTTTTCAAAGAACTCTTAGTTTTGTTTTCCATTTCTATAGCATTTTTAACTTCTAGCTTATCTATTTCTCCTCAAATTTTAATATATACTCTTATGCCCATTTAAGGTTTATTTGGCTTTCAAATTTTTTAAATGCATGCTCAGTTAATTAATCCTCTCTTTTTCTATTTTTCTAATGTATGTTTGTAGGGATATGATTTTCCCCCCTGAGGACTGCTGTAGCTCCACCCCCAAAACTTTGGTATATTATTTCATCGTTATCATTTTCTTACACATAATTTATTGTTTCTATGATTTGTTCTTTGACTTACTCATAACAGGATTTCATTGTTAATTTTCCCTTTGGTTCTGTGTCTTTTGCCTGTGCTCTCTGAACTAATAACTATTTTTACTGCATTTTATTCTATAAAGTATGTGTTTATAATTTCTGCCTTTTTACATTTATTTGCAATCTCTCTGTGCACAAATACACGGTCAATTTTTGTAAAAGTTCCATACCGTACTGAAAAATATGCATATTCCTACATAATCTCACTTAGAAGACGCTATGTTATTTTATCTCTAGTTTCTCCAGTAATTTGTTCAGTTCTATGTTTTTCTTGTTTCTTTTATTAGATTTAGCCAAAACTAAGATATTGACTCTGAAATTTCCTGTCACTATTGTGTTACTAACTCTTTTTGTAGATCAGTTAAAGTTTCTTTTATTAATTTAGATGCTAAGACGTTTAAAGTACATAGGTTTAATATAGGTTTGTCGTCTGTGGTTCCTTTCAGCATAATACAGTTTTCTTCTTTATCCCTTATTGTGTTTTGAATATTTGTTTTTTGCTTTGTCTAACAGCATGATGACAACTCCTGCTTTTATGGTTCTACTTGATGCATAGTAAAAATTTTTCCAGCCCCTCATTTTTGTTCTATGCATGTCTTTGTTTCTTTTTTCTTAATGTGCTTTGTGTAGACAGCAAAACGTGCAATTTTGTCTTCTGATCCAAGCTATGACTCCATTTTCTCATTTTTTTTTGAATGGCTTAATACATTTAAAGTTAGGTGTTAGATTTATATTATCCTTCATTTCTCCTAAATGTTGGAGTTTTTGAAACTAGAATTTTCCCTCTTCCTCTGCAAACATAGTAAAATGTCTTTTCAGTTATTCAACTTAATCTATTTTAATATATTCCTCCAGATTCCTCCCCTCTCCCTCATGACCCCCTCCCCAATTTGTTACCCCTTTCCTGGTTTTGGAGTTTTGTTTATTAATTCCTTTTACTTGCTTGTTTTATCTACTTATTTCTTTCTCTCCTTTTTCCCCCTCTCAGTTAAGTAGTCAAATAGAATTCTCCTTACTCTCCCCTCCTCTTCAAATTGTTTCATTCTTTAGTTTTGAAAATTTCCTTTTCCGAGCCTTTTTTTTTTTTGGTTAGGTAAAGAGGCTAAGTGACTTGCCCAGGGTCACACAATTAGTAAGTGTCAAGTATCTGAGGCTGGATTTGAACTCAGGTCCTCCTGACTCCAGGGCTGGTGCTCTACCCACCGCACCACCTAGCTGCCCCCTGCACCTTTTTCTAAAAAGGATTTCTTTCTCTTCTCGTTATTTATCTTCCCTTACTGTCTATTCTAGATTTTTATTCTTTGGTTCATAATCCTTAAACTTACTCAGTCCTTTTTTTAGTCTCTATATTCTTTATAGAATTAAAGCTTCTGAGGTTGTCTATTTTGTATTCCATCTTCTAAATAGCTTCTATATTATTGTCTTCTTGATATTGCACCCTAGCCCCTTTTGTTCTATTGGTTTTTTTTTCTTAGAAATAGCAGTTCCTACAGGTAACAGAGAAGCTGTTGCTTCAAGGTAGGAATTTTCCTGTGTCCCTAATTGTGCGGCTCTTTATTAACCTTTGCCTGCTTCTTGATCATTTTTTCCCACTTGTCTCAAAATCTCCTCCCTGGATCCATGCCCTCTCACTCTTCTGGATGCCAGTTGCTCCCAGGAGCTCTGATTCCCCTTCTCTTGGGGAAAAATGAGTGATCTCTCTAAATCAAATCCCTGCAGATCACATCCATTGTAAGATGCCCATGTCTTTTCACAGAATCTCTCTTCTCCCATTGGAATATTCATCAACAGTACTCCCTCAAACTACTAAATAAGATTTCACCATGTCATTCCATCTCTTCAATCTCTCCTCCTTCCCATTCTACTGTAGTCTCTCTTCTTCCTGGGAGATTATAGGATTCATTTTCCCTCATTGTTAGCCTTTTACTTGATTAGGGCACACCATATCCTCCCCTTTATCTTCTTCTATTCACCCTCTAATTACTTAATTTAGCAACGCACACCAAAAAAAAAAATGTTGATTCACCTGTAGGTAGAGTGTTTTGAAGCTTAGTCTGTGATGTTTCTGGCCAGTTTCTCACTGTCATGTCTATTTCACCTCTGCTTTCACCTTTGGCTCATTCTGTACAATTAAAAAGAATTTTCTTAGGGGTCTCTCATTTTTTTTTGTTGTACTTGGTTGCTATATTTGTTCTTCTCCTATTTCTGTTCTCTGGGGTGTTTTAGGAGCAAATATTGTCCTCAGGTCTGGTTTTCTTTCTCAGAATCCTTCAAATGCCTCATTTTTTTTTATTAAATACCCACCTTTATGTTTATTGTTAGACTCAGATTTGCAAAGTAGGTCACCTTGGGCTGCATCTTGAGCAGCTTTGCTCTTTGTAACACAAAATTCCATTGCCTCCTATAGTTCCTGGTCTGCACAGAACAGTCTTGTGCTATTTGAATTTCCTTTCCTTTATATTTAAACATCTTTCTCCTGGTCACTTATAAAATTTGTTGTCAGTAAAACTGTTCAATTTAACCATTATGTGTCTTGGAGTTTGGGGCACAGGGTGGGTGGGTTTTTTTTTTTTGCTTTGTTTTTTTTTTTCTGGATGCTATCTGTAGATTCTTTTTAATTGGCATTTTGCTTTCTATGTTCAAAAGTCCTGGGCATTTTTCTTGTATTATTTCTGGATTATGATGTTCAAGGTTTTTTTGCTTGTCATGTTTTTCTGGGAGACCAATAGTCTTTAAGTTGTTTCTGTGCTTGCTGTCTTTGAGATCATCATTTTGCTTATATGGACACACTTTCTTTTAGTAT
Organism: Phascolarctos cinereus; assembly: GCF_003287225.1. NCBI lineage: Eukaryota > Metazoa > Chordata > Mammalia > Diprotodontia > Phascolarctidae > Phascolarctos > Phascolarctos cinereus. The sequence continues at coordinate 39,509,026 of NW_027556291.1, forward strand.
TATTGCTTTTGGCTTCTATTTTCTCAGACTGACCTTCACATTTGTATTCTCAATTCCTTTTGTTTCTCTAGTGTTTAAAGTTTTTCTATTCTGCCAATTATTTCTACTGTGCAAGCCATAAATTCTGCTTTTACAATTTCTATTTCTCTTTTAAATCATTCAGGAACACCCTGCTGTGGTTCCATGCTCTCTTAGGAATCCATACCTCAACAGGTATTGATTATTTTCCTTTGTCTTAGAATATTTATTCATAGATGTTTCAACTCTTTTACTTAATCTTGAGATCATATTCTCTTCTGCTATTAATATCTTTCCTATCGATTTATGTACTCACATTCAAGGATATTAAGTATTTTCTTCCTCTCAAAATCTTTGGTAACTTTTGTCTTTTCCTTTATTTTCCTCTACTACTCACTTTCAGACTCCTTCCCCTCCAATGGTGGTTTCCGTAGAAGCTAGATCTCAAAGCATCTCAGCCTCCTTACACACTAGGCAATTTACAGTTCAGCAGCCTTAGTCTCTGCTCCAAGTGACTTTTGGTAGGAGAGAACTGGCCCCAGCTACACGTTAGGCTCTTTCCCTCAGGCTTAATGGGATGCCACACAGGCAGACACATGTCCTTCCCCCTTTCCATCTATTCTTCCATTCTCTGGCTGAGCTCTATTATGGCACCATTTATGTCTCACCAAAAGTTTATTGCTCCTTGGCTTAAGCCATCCTTGTGATGCTTAAAGAATAGAGCATTTAATACCTGGAGAAAGTAGAAGGACCCTAAGGAATATGCATTGGGACCAAACAAGTCCTTGATATTCATTCCAGAAGTGTGTAGAACTCTGCCCTAACAGAAAATCCTACATCAGGAAATAAGATAGGAAGAATAAGTCAATAAATACCACTGTGAGTGTATATGAGTATGCATACACACAGTAGTCCTTGTGTGCTGACATAAATATACACATACATATGTATGTGTGTGTATATATATACACATATATGTGTATATATACATATATATGTATATATGTGTGTGTATATGTACATATATGTATATATATACACAATATATATGTATATATATTGTGTATATATACATGTACACACACACACACACACACACACACACACACACACACACAATATCTTCAATCTCTACCTACCGGCCCCTTTCCTCACTGATTACAAGTATGCTTAGGTATCCCCTAGGCCTGAAAAACCCTTTCCTTGACCCTGCCACTCCCTCAAGCCATCCTCCAATATCTCTTTTCCATTTCTCTGCTAACCTCATAAAGAGAGCATCATACTTGCTGCCTGCATATTCTTTGATACCAGTTCATCCTTACCCTTGGGAATCTGGGTTTTGCCTTCGCCATTTTATTGAAATAGCTTTTGCAAAGGTCATCTTTTCTTTTCTAAATCCATTGGCCTCTTCTGTCTTGATCCTCTTCCTCTTCAAATGAAATAATATTTGTACATATAACAAATGAGCTCACATGTCAAATTATATAGTAACTGTAAAGTGCTTGGTGCAATCCTTGGCGGAGAGTAGGCACTTGATAAATGCCCGCTCCCTTCTTACTCCCTTCCCTACTTAGCTGAGAGCACTGCTTCTCTGCTAATTCAGCATCCTCTTCCTGATCCCAGTAGTATGGGTGTCCCCCAAGGGCTCTCCTAGAACTTTTTCTTTTCTCCTTTGATGATTTTATCCACTACCAAATATTCAATTGTCACTTTTAAACAAATGGATCACAAGTTAATTTATTCTGTCCTATAAACTTCAACATTTCCAACAGTCTGCATATTTACAATGAGATGGCCCATCAGCCCTTCAGACTCAATGTGTCCCAAATGGAACTTGTCACCTTTCCCGCTAACCTTTCATTCCTTTCAACTTCTCCATTCTGTTGGTGGCACCCTCATATGTCCAGTGGCCCAGACTTGAAAGCTTAGAGCTATCTTTGACTCTTCTCTTGCTCTGTTCCTCTCCCAAATCCAATCTGTTGCCTTACTCTATCGATTGTACCTCTACTCCATCTTTTGTATTTATAGATAGATAGATATAGATATAGATATAGATATAGATATAGATATAGATATAGATATAGATATACATATACATATAGATATACATATAGATATACATATAGATATACATATAGATATAAATGTATTTATTTTCAGTTTTCAATATTTACTTCCACAAGATTTTGAGTTCCAAATTTTCACCCCATCTCACCCCTCCCCCACCCCAAGATCGCATGCATTCTGACTATCCCTTCCCTTACTCTGTCCTCTCTTCTATCTCTCTCCCCTTCTCCTATCCCCTTCCCCTTCTATTTTCCTGTAGGGCAGGACAGACTTCTGTACCCCATTTCCTGTATTTCTTATTTCCCAGTAGCATGTGAAAACTTTTTTTTAAACATATGTTTTTAAAACTTTAGGTCCTAATTTTCTCCCTTCCTCCCTCCCCACCCACCCTCATTGAAAAGGCAAGCAACTCAATATAGGTTATACATGTGCAGTTATGCAAAACACTTCCACAGTAGACATGTTGTGAAAAAACTAACTCTATTTCCCTTAATCCTATCCTGCCCTCCCATTTATTCTGTTCTTTCTTTTGACCCTGTCCCTCCTCAGAAGTATTTGCTTCTGATTATCCCCTTTCCCAATCTGCCCTCCTCTCCATCATCTGTTGTCCCATTCCCCCCCATTTTCCTGTAGGGTAAGACAGATTTCCTTACCCAATTGAATGTGTATGTTATTCCCTCCTTAAGCCAAATCCTATGAGAATAAGATTCACTCATTCCCTCTCACCTTCCCCTGTTTCCTCTTCCACTGTAAGAGACTTTTCTTTTCTGTTTTTTTTGTGAGATAATTTACCCCATTCTACTCTCCCTTTCTTCTTCTCTGATATAATCCCTCTCATCCCTTAATTTTATTCTCCAGATATGACCCCTTCATCTTCAACTCACCCTGTGCCTTCTATCTATCTATCTATCTACATACATATAATTTTTTTCCTCCAACTACCCTGATACTGACAAAGGTCTCATGAGTTATAAATTTCATCTTTCCATGCAGGAATGTAAACAGTTCAATCTTAATAAGTCTCTTATGATTTCTCTTTCCTGTTTACCTCTTCATGTTCCACTTGAGTCCTGTATTTGAAAGTCAAATTTTCTATTCAGCTCTGGTCTTTTCATCAGAATGCTTGAAAGTCCTCTATTTCACTGAATGACCATTTTTTCCCCTGAAGGATTATACTCAGTTTTGCTGGGTAGGTGATTCTTGGTTGTAATCCTATCTCCTTTGCCCTCGAATATTATATTCCATGCCCTGCAGTCCTTTAATGTAGAAGCTGCTAAATCTTGTGTTATCCTGATTGTGTTTCCACAGTACTTGAATTGTTTCTTTCTGGCAGCTTGTAATATTTTCTCCTTGACCTGGGAACTCTGGAATTTGGCTACAATATTCCTAGGAGTTTTCCTTTGGGGATCTCTTTCAGGAGGAGATTGTGGATTCTTTCAATTTCTATTTTGCCCTCTGGTTCTATATATCAGGGCAGTTTTCCTTGATAATTTCTTGAAAGATGATGTCTAGGCTCTTTTTTTGATCATGGCTTTCAGATAGTCCAATAATTTTTAAATTCTCTCTCCTGGATCTATTTTCCAGGTCAGTTGTTTTTCCAATGAGATATTTCACATTTTTCTAATTTTTCATTCTTTTGGATTTGTTTTACAGTGTCTTGATTTCTCATAAAGTCACTAGCTCATTGCTCTATTCTAATTTTTAAGGAAGTATTTTCTTCAGTAATCTTTTGGACTTCCTTTTCCATTTGGCCAATTTTTCTTTTTAGGGCATTCTTCTCCTCATTGGCTTTTTGGACCTCTTTTGCCATTTGGGTTAGGCTATTTTTTAAGGTGTTATTTTCTTCAGTATTTTTTTTTGGGTCTCCTTTAGCAAGCTGTTGACTTGTTTTCCATGATTTTCTTGCATCACTCTCATTTCTCTTCCCAGTTTTTCCTCTACTTCCCTTACTTGCTTCTCACAATCCCTTTTGAGCTCTTCCATGGCCTGGGACTGATTCATATTTTTCTTGGAGGCTTTGGATGTAGGAGCTCTGAGTTTGTTGTCTTCTTCTGGTTGTATATTTTGATCTTCTTTGTCACCAAAGTAAGATAATATAGTCTGACTCTTTTTGCGCTGCTTGCTCACAATCCTAGCCAATTACTTGAGTTTTAAACTCTTTGTTAAGGTAAGAGTATGCTTCCAATGTGGAGAATACACTGTCCCAAGCTTCAGGGGTTTATGTAGCTGTTTTCAGAGATACTTGTAGGGACCCGCAAATTTTCAATTCTTGCAAGGTGGTATGATAAGGGGCGAGGTGTTTACTCCTTTCCTGGCCTGTGCTGTGGTCTATTAGTGACCACAAGTACTCCTTTCTGTCCTGGAACTGTGAGGAAGGTTTCCTATCCACAGCCACTACAAGCTCCACCGTGCCAGTGCTCCTCCTCACCCCAGGACCGCCACCCAGAACTGTGACCCAGATCCAAGCACGGGCAAAGCAAGAGATTCCTGCAATCCCCCTCTGAACAGCCACTTGATTCTCCCTCAGTCTGTGGGCCAGAAGCTTGGGAAGCAGCTGCCCACCCCAGTGCCCATTCTTGGCGAACTGTATCTGAGACCTCGCCTTCCTCTCTCAGCACCACAGAAACAGACTTTTCCCACTGACCTTCTAAGTTGTCTTTGGCATTCATGGATTTAGGAGTCTTGAAACCACCACTGCCCGCAATTCAGTCCTCTGAGGCCTGGTCCAGGTTCACTGAGGCCTGCCCACGCTGCCCTGTGCTCAGCTCCCAGCCCAGTGCGATATACCTTTCTGATCAATCATCGAGGTTCTCTTGGGCTGGAAATTTGTTTCACTCTGTCTTTTTGTGGGCTCTGCTGCCTTAGAAGTTGTTTAGAGCCATTTTTATAGGTATCTGGAGGGGTTTGGGGGAGAGCTCAAGCAAGTTGCTGCTTTCACTCTGCCATCTTGGCTCCGCCGCCGCCATCTTTCATATTTGACCCCTACTCTTTACTCACATAGCTAAAAACCCCAAAATGGGGTCAAGGAGAGGCAGAAATGACTGAACAACAACTACTATCCTAACTCAGCCCCTCATCACTTCTCACCTGGGCTACTCAAAGAGCCTTCTAATTGATCTGTCTCCCCTTTCCCATCTATCTTCCATATAGCTGCCAAAGGAATCTTTTTAAGGCAGAGCTCTGACCATACTAACTTTCCTGCTCAAGAAACCTCCATGAACTCCCTAATTGTATCTAGACTAAAGCAGAAACTCCTTAGCCAGGCATTCAAGACCTAGCACAATCTAGCTTCAACTCACCTGTCCACCTTCTACGCAATTTCTAATACCCTGTATACACTTTGTGTTAGACTCAAATGGGACCAATAGCTATTGTCAGAAGTAAACATGCAGTCGGGCATCCACATGCATCTGTGCAGGTCTGGACTGGGGATTCACTCTGCATTCATACCCCTCAAAATCTTTATCTTCCTTCAAGGCTCACATGAGGCACCAACTTCTCCGTGAAACCTGCCCTAATGCTCAAGAGCTTCAAGCGTTCTAATTCCTACTCGTATCATCCTGGAACACTTTCCCTAGAATGTTCCTTTGCTCCCTTCCCATTCTAGCATGTCTTATGCTCATTTCTCCCCACATAAGCTCTTTTAGTCAAGGATAATGTTTTTTTTTCTTAAAATTTATAATCCAAAAAAAAGAAATTATAATCCAAGCATTTGGCATCTAAGAAATGTTTACTGGAATTGTTGAATTGAGGAAACACCAACCAGCTAGTCAAACCTGGACCATCCACTTCCCCTGATGCCAGCAGATCCTACTTAGCATCCCCAAAATAGCAGCAGACTTCTGCTTTGGAGATCTGGGATCCCACAGTGATTATCCATATGACCTTAAACGAGAAACTTCCCCTCTCTCAGTCCTTCTCCTTTCTGAATAATGAAGTAATTCAAACAGATGATTTTTTTAATTTTTCCCACTCCTAACATGTCATCTTTCTGGACTGTTCTTATTTGAAAAGAATCAAAGTTAATTGCTTGGTGAATAGCACTTGTTCAACAGTGCATAAAATTCATAAAATGCATTCATCTCAATTTTACTTTCTGCCGTTGGATAATTGTTCTTAGGAAACAGGAGGCTGATTGATCATTTGTGTGTTGCACAAATATTTTGAAGATCTGGGAGCAGACACGATACACTGGGAAGAGCACTAGACTACAAATTAGGACACGGAGAGCTGTCACTAACGTGATTTAGAGCCCTTTCTCCAGGCCTCAATTCCCTCTTCTAGAAAATGAAGAGATTGGACCATGTCATTCTCTAAGGTCCTTCCCAGGGTCTACAATTATTTTTTCTCTCTCTGTTCATACTGGGCCTCCCCAGCTTGCTCAAACTGGAAGTGCATGGGCCATTCACAGGGCAAATCCCACTGCTGATCAGCATGGGAGTTCTGACCTGATCCATTTACAACCTGAGCCAGGTTGCCCTTTCTTAGGCAGCCTAGAGACCCGCCCCCAGCCTGGGGCTCACCATGTAATGCCAGAAGTAACATGCATACCTGATTGCCACTGGACCCAGATGGCCCTGGAGGAGAAAGTGAGGCTGGGGACTTTGTATAGCCCTCCCTCACTTAAAGCCAATTCACTTGCAAGTCATGGCATCACCTTCCTGACGTCATGGCCCTCTTTGAGAATGAAGAACAAACAACAACAGCCTCACAGTGACTCAGAGTTCCTAAATTCAAGCAAACCCCCAGCTTCAGCCTCCCCAGTAGCAGGGCCTACAGGCATGCCACACTGGGCACCGAGACTATGATTCTGCAGATTTTATTATTTACCCTGAATGCTGACACTTAAGAAGTTCAGGTCTAATTAGATGAGAAGGTAGAGAGAAACTATGCAGAGATTGTAAAGGGCTCTTCTGGCCACTGACAAGAGTTTTGGATGTTGATGGCATTGATTTTCAATTATGTATAATTTCACTTCAAAACTTATAGCTTTTCTTTCCCCTGATACAAGTGTTATCACCAATACTATTCTTACCCTTCTAAGTGATCACCACCCCATGAATTCCATGCAGCTTGACGAGGCTGGTGACAGCCCAGAGAACATTCTTGCTGTTCAGGTAGGAGCTGGGCTCGGTGGCCTCTGAGATCCCTTCCAACTCGAAGGTTCTGGGCTTCACCCTGGCCCCCAGCCCCACTGCCTGAAGGGGTATGAGAAAGGGTGAGTTGTCTAATTCTCTGCACTTTCCTCTCCAGTCCCTCTCCTCTTAGAATCCATCTCTCTACATATGAGGCACTATACTATCACAGTATTGCTTCCTAAAAAGATGCTGCCAAAATCAATGGAAAATCTATGTGGTGTGTTATCCAACATAAAAATGACTTGGCTTGAGGGTGGTATGTATGGCTAGCTGTCTGACCTGGGCTTCAGACTACAAGTCTCCAAGGGAGACTTAAATTTCTACTACTGGGGGACAGAGGAGGGTTTTGCTCCTTCCCACAACTATCTCCATGGGAAGTATTGAGCTAGATTTATATCTATCAATCACGCCTCAACTATTTGCAATCTAGAGGCACAGTACTTTGGATTTCAGGATAAATGTCACTTTGTCTAATCACTCTCAAGGGGACTATAATGCTTATTCTACCACATCTATAGCAACATTTTTTGTGATAGCAAAAAGTTGGATACAAAACGTGTGCTCATCAATTGGGGACTGACTTGACAAATTGTGATTACATGAATGCAATGGGACATTACTGTACTGTAAAAAAAAATAACAAATACAGGGAAATGTGGAAATATTTACATGAACTAATGCAAAGTGAAGCACACAGAGACAGTTAAACAATATACACAATAACAACAGCAAAGAACAAAAATAAATGTTGCAAAATTATAAAGAATAAGTTTGGGACCACTAGGTGGCACAGTAGATAGAGCACCAGCCCTGGATTCAGTAGGACCTGAGTTCAAATCCAGCCTCAGACATATAACACTTACTAGCTGTGTGACCCTGGGCAAGTCACTTAAGCCCATTGCCTAGCTAAGGAAAAAAAAAAAAAAGAACAACCTTGGCCTCAAAGAAGAGGAAGAAGACATCTCTCACTCTTTTGCAGAAATAGGAGATCCATGCATATGCAATATTGCATAGGTCAGAGTTGGGGGTGGGGGTTGATGCATTGATTGGTTTTGCTGATTTTCTCTTCCTTTTTTCTTTTTCAAGTTCTTTTTTTATAAGGGATAGTTCTCTAAGAGGGAGAGAGGGTAGGATACAAAGGGAAATCTGAGAAATTAAAGAGCAAAATATATCAATTAAAATCTATTTTCAAAAATATTTCACTTGCTATATCTGCTTAGCTCCATTCTACCAAACACTGGTTTCACAAAAGACTATGACAAAGAGCTTGTAACCTCTTTATCAAAACAAGCAGTACACAGACATTGGAAAAGTTATATAGATTAGGGGAGATAAAAGAATACACATGCCAAAGTAAGTGTGCTCTTTGGTTTAAGAACAATAAAAGTACTTCAATTTAGTCAAGAAGAGAGGGATCTCATCCACATCATTAGAGGGGAATCCCTCTTAGCCATCTCTAGAGTTTCAAGTCCTACAAGCAAAACGAGTTTTGGGGGAGAGAGAGGGATGGATGGCTTCTCCTACATGTCTGTACCCACTCAAAAGTTTGAGACTGCTTTTCTTGATATCTCTCTAAGTTTTTCAGCCAATTCCAGAAGTCCCTCCTCTACTCATACAGGTAGGTCTTGCTGAGTATTGGCATTCTCCCAGCCAATCAGGAGTTAAGTCTCCTGCACATGCGGCATAGAGTGAAAATCACCCAACTCTTAGGGTAGAGGTATTACATAAAGGATGAACTTCATTTACTTAACTCTTTCTTACAAGTGTCCTGACACCACAGAGGTACTGTGTCTTGCTTCTTTCTAGACATTTCTATTATTTGGTGAGAAGAAGCACACTGCTATGTACAAGTTATGAGACCTGGGGGTGGGACTAGGTGGCTTCTAAGGGCCCTTGGAGCTCTAAAGTTATGATCTGATAACCCTATAGTATGACTAAGTGGGTAATTATGCTGGAACTATTTGATTATTTTTCCTTATCAGATTTGTTTATTTATAAAATGAATCTTTGGAGGGCAGAGAGGGGCTGATGTTACAACTGGAGGAAACCCAGGTACTTAAGTTTCCCAGTTATATATAGGTAAGAACAAATAACTCAGAGATCCATAAGTTGTCCTTCCAAATATAACTGAATTCATCAGTTCAGGAGGGAAACTTGACTCAAGGATTATATTAAGAATGAAAAAAAACCCAACAAGGAATTTGTCAGGTGATGTGGGTTCCAACAAGTTGGGAGAATAGGGTGGGTGAGCAAACAATCAGACTTTAAATGCACATGTGCCAAAGTAGCAGTTGAACAAGACCAATTATACATATACAATTTGGACAGCTCAATCTTTAATCTCTCCCGGCACAGATCTTGCTTGGCAGGATGAAAACCTGGGCCTCACCTCTTGTCCAATCCTTCTCAGACACTGTTGTGATTCTCTACCTCTTAGCCACCTCTTGCCCCTGACAGTGCCTTTCTCTTCACCCACTGGCATGTCTCTGAACTCCACCTGAGCTTTTATTTCCCTGTTACCAACTTCTCCCTTTCTTTTCAGGGACTGAAAAGGTTTTGAGCCATGCCATAGACCCTACTTGGCCATGTTCCACATTCAACAGCAGTGCTGGCTCCCTCCTGTTCAGCCAATACTTACAAACATCTTTTGATTCGTAAATAGAGTTAAGAAAGGAAAAGAAAAATGGAAAATGGAAAGAGAGGAACAGATTTTTCTGAGCTGTTAATGGAAAAGGGAGTTAGGGGATATAAACAGATAGATAACATATATTTATATATCTGTGTGTGTGTGTAAATAGATGTTTCTATACATTTATGTAATATATATGTAAGATATAAACTGAGGTGATAATAAGGACTGAAAAATATAAGAGGAAGCATGGAGTGTACCAGCCTACCTTAGAATTGATTAATTAATTCTTCATGATGGTGACCAGGAAACACTACTGTCCTGGGACAGTTTGCTTACTGTCCATAATTTACACATACATAAGACATGCATATATACATACTGTACATAATATAAATACAGCATGAAAGTGATCTGAAAAAGGAAACAGTGGGAAAGTAGCTAAGAGCACCGAACTTGGAGTCAGATCAGAACTCAAATTCCACTCCCGACATTTACCAGCAGTGTGACCTTGGGCAAAACTTTCTGTATCTCAGCCTCAGTTTCTTTTTTCATAAAATAAGAATTTGGCTCATCTTTAAGTCCCTTATAGGTCTATGATTCTACAGAATATTTGTTTTACCTTAAATGCTGGTACTTTAGATATTAGGTCTAATTAGATGAGGATGAGGAGGTAGAGGGAGTCAATGTGGAGATTATGAAGGGCTCTTCTGGCTATTTTCAAGGGTTTTACATGTTGATGGAACTGATTCGTAATTATGTATAATTTCACTTCGAACCTTATAGCTTTTCTTTTCCCTGATACAAGTGTTATCACCAGCACTATTCTTACCCTTCTAAGTGATCATCACCCCATGAACTCTGTGCAGCTTGACGAGGCTGGTGACAGCTCAGAGGGAACACCTGCTGTTTAGGTAGGAGCTGGGCTGGATGGCCTCGGAGATCCCTTCCAACTCAGAGATTCTGAGTTTCACCTTGGCCCCAACCCCCACTGCCCTCAGGGGTATGAGAAAGGGAGGCACAGGACTAGTTGTCTAATTCTCTGAATTTTCCTCTCTAGTTCCCCTCCTCTTGGGAGCTATTTCTCTACCCAAGGTCCAAGAATCAGCTGCTTTCTTGGAAGAAGTAACAGAATGAGAGGTGGAGTGTGTGTAGGGCAAATACTCACTACCTTTGGAGTTAGGAAACCTTTGTATGAAATCTGGCTTTGATACTGGCTATGTGATCATGGGAAAATCATCACTTTTGGGGTGCCCAGTTCATCAGAAAAACATAGCTGACATAAATAACCTCAAAGCTGCCTTCCAGTTCTTAGTATATGATCCAATTTCTGAAACAAAGGACTAGCTTCATTTACTTAACCCCTTTCTTGCATGTATCCTGACTCCACAAAGGTTCAGTGTCTTGTTTCTTTCCCCATGTTTCCCTATATTCGATAGAGAGAAATACAGTGGTATAGATAGTTGTATTGGGAATTGCTTGGTTTTTCTCCACAATCTAGCTTCTCCATCTTAATTTTAGCATCTCTGAGAGGAACTGGTATTGTCATTGGCAGATTCATTGAATCAGAAAGCTGAAAGCTGGAAGAGACCTCAGAGTCTAACCTGTTTATTGTGATGGTGAGAAACCTGGCTAAGGTTGCACAGGCAGTAAGACAGAATTTGAACCCAGATCCTTAAACTATAAATCAAGTCCCAGATACTAATGTTCCCTAGTTCTACGTGGGTAAGAACAAACAAGCCAGAGACTTATAAGTGGTCCCCAAAAATGTACAGGGGCCCCTCATATCAAGAGGGAGCCTCTGATATGCAAGGGTTGCCAAGGATGGCCGAGAAATCACAAGGAGTTTCCCCATTAGATGGGAGTCTGTATGAGTTGGAAGAATAGAGTTGGCTTGCAAACAGCTGGACTTAAAATTCACACGTGCCTATGCAGCAGCTGAGTGAGACAAATTACATCTCCATAGCTTGTGTAGCTCAGTCTTCAATACATTTCTGGGCAAAGACTTAGAAGCCTGAAGACTTGGACTTCATAAAAGGTACCACATATACACAAATATCGATAGAACATTTTGTAGTAGCAAAACATTGGATGGAAACTTGGTTCACATCAGTCAGGAAATGGCTGTCAAAGTCAAATAAAAACAGGGGCCAATCCATACATAAGGATCCCTTGGGGCTGCACCTTAGTTTAAAATGTAATGTTACCTATGTTTTATTTTATCTTTATTTTGTTAACTATTTCCCAGTGACATTTCAGGGGAGTTGGGGCAGCACTCTGGGGTGCTGTGGACATGCTGCACAACCTGTGTGTTTGACACCTTTAGGGGAGATGGCAAACCCATCCAGGAGCAACTGTCATCTACATTCTCCCATAAGTTTACCAGGGGCTCATGAAACATTCTGAAGGCCTTTCTCGATTTCTACTGACAAGAGGTTACCAGTGGGACACTCTAGCTATTCATCTGGCATCCCTCGCCCCCCCTCATGTGACCAGTCCAGCTTCTTTTCCTATTACATGATCCCTTTACTTCCTTATTGACTGTATGTTATAGTCTGAGCACAGCCACTATGTGCCTCTCCACTACTCTCAGGGTGATACTGATTTTTAATTCTTGGGAGACACCTGAATTCCATTTCTCAGTGCCACATATTAATATCAGTAGGACATTGACACTAAAAAGCTGGGCCTTTGCTTTCATTGGAATTTAGGGGTCATTAAAGGAGCTTTGTAATATCCCATAGGCAATGTGGCCTACTTTACAACCACAGTGAGGTAAAGGAAAACAACTTGGGCTTCATCTCTTGCCAGGCTTCTCTTGGACCTGGTTGCGATTTTTGTCTTTCACCATGCATCTGGACCCGACACAGACTTCAGCCCTTGGTCTTTTCCCACACCAGCATAGCTTACCCAGTTTGCCCTATGGCATGCCCCTGAGCTCCATTTGGGCTCTGATGGCACTGTTACCAAGCCATCTCTCTACCCGTTCAGGGACAGAAGGTCTTTGACCCACGTTATGGCAGGTGAGGCTGTACATCCATATTCTATCTATAGGAGTAAAACCAGCCATGTTTTTGTTCATAAATGGAATGAAGGAGAGGCAGAGAGAAAGAAATGGAGAGAGAAGTTATTTTCTTGAACAAACTGGCAGGACTCTAAAAAAGAAGGGAAACAACTAAGGAAGTTAAAGGGAAAATGTAAGAAAGAAACCTATGGTGATACTGAACAGTAAAAGAAGAGAGAAGGGGTTGGTAGGGAAGAGATGAGTCAGATTCTCACAATCACATTAGTAATCTTAGGACAGGAGGCAGCTAGGTGGCTCAGTGAATAGAGAGTCAGGAAGACCAGAGCTCAAATCTGGCCTCAGACACATACTGGCTATATGACCTTGGGCAAGTCACTTCACCTCTGTTTGCCTTAATCCACTGGAGAAGGAAATGGCAAACCGCTCCAGTATCTTTGCCAAGAAAACCCCATAACCAGCATCGGTGTGCTATGGTCCACAGAATCATGGAGAGTCAGACACGATTAAACAATACTCTAGGATAGACTGGCTACTGTCCACAATGGGGTGAAGGGGAATGTTAAAATGGCCTGAGAACATAATAATGAGGAAGGCAGTGCCCAGGGCACTGAATTTGGGGTCAGGAGATGTGAATTCCAATCCCACCCCTGCTACGACCTTGGGCAAGACTTTCTCTGGGACTCAGTTTCCTCTTCTACAAAATAAGGGAATTGAATAAGATCCTTTCCAGGCCTGTAATCCCACAGATTTTTGTATTTACCTTGGATACTAGCGCTTTAGAAATTACATCTAATTTGGTAAGGAGGAGGAGGTAGAAAGAAACTATGCAGAGATTGTAAAGGGCGCTTCTGGCCACTTACAAGAGTTCTGGATGTTGATGGCATTGATTTTCAATTATGTATAATTTCACTTCAAAACTTATAGCTTTTCTTTCCCCTGATACAAGTGTTATCACCAGTACTATTCTTACCCTTCTAAGTGATCACCACCCCATGAATTCCATGCAGCTTGACGAAGCTGGTGACGGCCCAGAGAGCACTCCTGCTGTTCAGGTAGGAGCTGGGCTCGGTGGCCTCTGAGATCCCTTCCAACTCGAAGGTTCTGGGATTCACCCTGGCCCCCAGCCCCGCTGCCCTCAGGGGTATGAGAAAGGGAGGTGCGGGGTGAGTTGTCTAATTCTCTGCACTTTCCTCTCCAGTCCCTCTCCTCTTAGAATCCATCTCTCTACCCAAGCTTCTGTATTATCACCCCATGTGACTGGATAGCAGCTGAGTGAGACAAATTACATCTGCATAACTTAGCCAGCTCAACCTTCAATTTTGCTCAGCCCTGAACTTGGCAGCTTTCAAAGGAGTGGCTCGTCTCTTGCCAGACTTCTCTCAGACCCTAGCTCCAATCTGCCTCTGACTCTCCTTCTGTCCCAGACACCGCCTTCTGCATCTTGCCTTTTCTAGCTAATTATGTGGTTTTTCCACTTTGCCCAGAGTCCTGGCCCTGAACTCCACCTGGGTTTTCACTTTTCCAGGTACCCATTCTTCCCTACCTTTGAAGGGACAGGAGGAGCTTTGGACCACACCACAGACCCAAGAGTCATAGATTTGGGCTAGAGTTTGAAGAAAACAGAAAAGGGGATGAAAGGAGCTGCACAATGGAAAGAGCATTACTGGGTGGAGTCAGAGGACCTGGGTTCAAATCCTGTATGCGATGCTCACTACTTGAAGCCCCGTACGGGCTGTCCCAAAAGACTTAGTACAGTTGTGTCTATAGCTTTAAATTGCACTAAGACTTTTAGGACACCCTGTGTAAATGAGTAATTGTTACTCAGACCCCTCTAGTTCTTGTATCTGCTCCCTTCCCTGGCTGCCTTTAACCCTTGCCTGGCCACCGCTGCCTAACTGAAAGCAACAGGCTCCAGGAGACTCACACTGCATCTTTTTTGTTCTCCAGGATAATGTGGTCAGTTGTCTTCCCCTAGACTTACACTTATTTGCCTAAATAATAGCGTGTACTTCCTTAAAAGGGGGACAACAGAAGGAGGCCTGGAGCAAAGAGCAGGCATTTGAGATGCAAAGCATAACTGAATGTGCTGAAACCCAGCCATTCACCAGGCATATAATCATATTGAGGGAGGCTATTTTCACTGTCAGATTTCTTTTTCAGCCCCTCGAAGTGGTGCTAGAGAGGTTTTTTTTTCCTGCTATTAAAGTAATGGTGCCCTTACTATGCTTCTTTATTTATCTCCAGGGACTCATCCTCCAGAAATCTGTCTCTAACCCTCTTTTTAAATGAGCCCCCAAGGAAATATGTGCCCGAGGTACTATCTGCTTTAAAGAAGAATCAGCAGCTAGGACAGCCCCAGCACCATCAAAGGTCAAAGCCAAAGGGCCCCAGATGTGGGAACTTGTGGGGCACAGCTATTCAGGCCCAGCTTTGGGACCTTGGTAGTAGCCTGGACCCTTGGGCCAGGTGAAGTCTGCGCTTAGACCCCATTACAGAATCATGTTTTTAATGCACAAGATACATAGAAACAGAAAGGAAACCAGTTACACGGAAATGTAATTATTAAAATATTTTTAAAAGAAAACAAATTCCCAGATTTCAGGTTAAGAACCCTGAATGTAGGACATGAGAAAAAGATAGTGAGGTGGCAATATAATGGAAAGAAAAAGCTAAGTTTGATGCCAGAAGAGCTAGGGCCTAGGACTGAATCACTGCTGTGCTATTTACCAGCTGTGCAACTTTAAGCAAGTAACTTCCTCGTTCTGGGCCTCAGTTTCCTCATCTGTAAAATGAGGGGCTTGGATTAAAATGACCCCCAAATTCCCTTCAATTTCCTTCATTCATTCAACAAGCAGGTATTATTCATTGACTGCATGCTAAGCACTTGGGATAGAAAAATCCAAGTGAAATCACACAACTCTCATGGAAGTGTGAATTCTGACAAGACAGAAACAATATAAATATAGGTATGGGTAAGTACACTAAAAACATATACTAAGAAGATACAAATTAATTTGGAAGAGGAAAGGAATACACTAGTAGCTGGAGAGATGAGGATAGGCTCTTCCTTTTTAAGCTGAGCCTTTCAGGAAGCTACCAATTAGGTGAGGCAGAGGTACTGAATGGGTGTATTTTCAGGCATCCGATAGTCCTAAGAAGTAATATACAAACATAGCGCACTTGTCTCCGTTAAGGTACAATATGTGAAGACTCAATGCCTCATCATGGCCTAGAGGTAATCACTCAGGGTCCCTAAAGCTACAGCATTGAGTCCCAGATCTGAAAGATACTGCTAAGCTGGAAAGACTTCCCATGTTGCCCTGATACTTTGAGGATCAACCTAGCTAAGTTTGAAAAGGCTCAGCACCAGGACAGCTACAGGGGAATAGGTTTTTCAGCCCCAGTAACTCTCTCCATGACCCTCTGAAAAGGTGTAGACTGGGATTGCATCATGGAAATGGGAATCTGTGCCAATGAAATCACACATCCTAGAAGTATTGAGGTATGGCTCTTGCACAAAAATAATTGAGTGATGTGGAAAAACCATTGAATGCCTGGGAGACTGAGTTCATCAATCTCCACTCTGTCACTGACTAACGTACTTCCTTCTCAGGTATGTAGTGTGATAAGAACACAAGACTTGGAGTCAGGAAAGCTTAGGTTCAAATCCTTCCTCTGATACTGTGTGATCTTGGACGAGTCAATTAACCTCTCTGAGCCTCAGTTTCCATGGACTACCTGGCCTCTAAGGGACCTTTTAACTCTACATCTATGATCCTCTGACCCTAAGCCTCAGTTTCTCCATCTTTAAGAGAGGGTTGGACTAAATGATCTCTAGGTTTCATGATGCTTTCCAAGGCCCCTGCCAGCTCTAATATTTGATGCTTCTAAGATCACTTTTGGAAAGAATTAAGTATATATTTCTAAATATCAAGAATAATTCAAACCATATTGTAACATTATATATTATATTATAATTGTTTAATATCGTAAAGCAGCAGTCAATAAAACCATCTGGTATTGGTTAAAAAATAGGTAGATAGATGGAACAAATTAGACAAGGGAAAATCAGAAATAATGACACTCAACCTGGTGTTGAATAAACTGGAAAACAATTACCTAGAAAAGAACTCCCTATTTAACGAAAACTGCTATCTGGCAGAAATTGGGCTTAGACCAATACTTACACCATTTCTCACAACACATTCTAAATGAATGTAAGACCTTAATATTCAAGAATATACTCTAAAAAATGTCCATGACCTTTTACCCAGAGATTCCATATTAGGTTTATACTCTGTGGATTGAGAGTGACTCCATTTTGAGAATCACTCCATTTTGTTCACATATATATGTCTGTCCTCTCCCACTAGTGCTTGTAATGCAAGTAACTCAGAATAGGGCATGCATCCTATTATAAGAAACAGACATGGCTCAAAAGAAGAGAGACGAGAAAACACCCTCATCCCATCCCTATGAGAGGTGGGGGTTCCACAAATATTGCACATTGCTCATATTTTCAGACTCTTTTGATGTACTGATGAGTTATGCTAATTACTTCTTCTTTTCCCTGTTTTTGGAGGAATCTTTACAAATACAGGATGACTCTCTGGGTAGGGGAAGAGAACAAATACTGGAGAAAACTATGGCAATGTAAAAGACAGTAATAAAAAACAATTTAAAAAAGATATCATTCTTAAAAAAACTGAGTTGGCTTTATACATTGTGATCTATGCTCCACCTCATCCCTCTAAAGAGAAATAAAGCTCATTGGCTTGTCAGAGGACTTGAAATTCCTACCATTTGGGTTATTCACACAATCACAGAAAAGTTGAGTTGAAAGGAGACTTGGAGATTATCTGATCCAACATCTTCATTTTACAGATAAGGAAACTGAGACCCAGAGCTCTGGCTAATACAATTAAGACATTATCTCCAGGAGGTAACCCATTAACTCATTAGTATGCAGTAACATCTAAGCATGGCTTTATTCATCAGTTTAGCTTGCTGTCACCTCACAAAGAACAAGGTCCTCAAAGAATGGAACAAATGTGACACAAGGCAGGGAATTTGGGCTAGAAGAGTAGGTGGTCTTTAGTGGGGAATTTCAAAAACGTTTGTGGGATGGTTTCCCTGCTTGTCCTCCCTGCACGTGATAGGTGGGAGATGAGCTCCACACGTATGAAGAAAGAGAGATCAGAGGATTTCGAGCTGGAAGGAACCTTAGGGATCTAATCCAACTCCTTCGGTTCCTGAGAACCGGAGAAGGAAAGGGATTTACTCAAGGTCACCCAGATAGTGAAGAGCAAAGCTGGGACTGAAACACAGATCCTCTTGTTCAGAATTCAATGGTCTGTCCAATCTGCCACAAAAAATGTAGCAGCTCATTTTGTGGCTCAAGGAGACAGTCCAGGGTCCTGAAAGTACTGCTAATGCGGCCAACTTTGGACTCAGGCTTAGAATATCTGGCTGTGCTATATTCGTTTCTGTTATTTTTATTTCCTGTTTTATAGATTTCTATGGGTTTCTATGGCCAAAAAATTCATCCCTTGGAGACTTAACTTCTGGTGATGTTCATGATTAGCCAGGCTAGTCCTTACCAGGCTTGTACCTGAAGCCCTTCTAGTCTGGTAGAAACTCTCAGAGCTTACATTGCACTCCACACCCCTTCTCCTCTTCAAGAGCCCAAGATCATCACCACACTAGAGACTGGAGGGCTTACAATCTGCACATGTAAAAGGTAATACTTGAATACCAAAAGGCGAAGAAAAGATTCTTAGTGGGTGTAAGGGGATAGGAGTGTTACCAACAAGTGGTAAAAGCAGGTCATTGAGGACAGGGGGGAGAGGGAGCCAAGGAAGAAGGTTGGTCAGTCATGTCATAAGAATAGGGCTCTTAATGCACAATCTGAGGGATACATGAAATATAAGAAAGCTCAGAGCATGATCACCTATGGAGGATATAGAGAAAGGCTTGGACAAGAGATGCCTGAGTAAGGTTGCAATCCATACAAGTGGAAGGTATGTCCAAGATAGAGAAGCACTTGAATCTAAAATATCTGAGTGTCTCAAATGATTGATCAGAGGAAAGCAAATGAGCCATGTTTCTGCTATACCCAAGAAAGGTCAGGTAGAAATTGGTGACCACCTTTGCTTTGGGGAAAACTCCTCAGCCCTGCAGAGTAGGGAGGCCAAGCAAGCCCAATTAAACATTAAATGGCAAATTTAGGAACTCAAGGGAAGATATGGATTCTTGGCTAAAGGTTGAAATCTAATTTTTTATAAAAGCTTTGGGTATGGGCGGGAGAAGGGTGGGCCAGAAGTACACATGGAGTTGAATGCTCAAAATGCACTTTGCTCATTTCTTAAGTTTGCCTGGGGCCAGGTGGGCAAAACCCCTCATTCCTCCATATCATTGGTAATTCTGAGTCTAGCTAGCTGCATCTCCCCATATCACATATTGTTGCATAATGCCAATTGCCTTGAGATTCATCTTCTCTCTTATCTCAAAACCCCTTGACAATATCCTCCTATCCTCTTCTGCTCTGTTCCAGTCTTTGATGAAGTGGCAGTTCTCATTGATAAGGCCAACCCCTCCACTTGTGTTCTTGATCACATCCCCTTACATGTGTTAGCCCACAAAATCATCTCCGTTCTCTTGCTAATTTTCAATCTCTTCCTATCTGACTTCTTCTACCACTGCCTACAAACATGATCAAATCTCCCATCCATAAAGATGGTACCATTTCCTCAAGCTAACCTCTGAGCTCTTTCCCCCTCCTCACACCAAAACTCCTGGAAAAAGCTGTCCACATTCATTGCCCACACTCCTCAGCCCTTCTCAATATGGCTTCTAACCCAGTGACAGGACAGATTTATCCCCTCTCTGACCCTTAAGCTATTCTTTTCCTAAGAGCCAAGGAAGCCATTCGGTTTGGATACATGATGGGCTCAGAGGGCTAAAGCTAAAGGTGCCTAGTTACTGATGCAGCCTCCTAGTGCCCCACAGCCCATATGGATGTGGCCTACTGTTCACCTAAGTTCACCAAAAAGGCCCATAAACATGGATTCTGGCCCCTTCAGACTTGGCAGATATCCAAGGCTGCTGAGTCACCACACCCTACCCTGCTGATCAGACGGATTTCCATATGGAGATGAGAGAGTCCAGTCTACCACAGCCGAGTGCTATATCCTTAATGAGCAGCCTTTCTTTGCTATGGCTAAGTAAACCTCCTTTGTTCACTGGTGAATGACTTACAAGTGCCTCATTTTGTTCCAATATTGGACCCAAACTACCAGCGGACTGGCTTTCGTCAGGCCCACCCACTACAAACCTCATCATCCCACAGAGGGTATTCTCACTAAAATGACCAGTGACCTCTTAATCATCGAATTCAAAGGCCTTATCCTTCTCCAAGACTCTACTGCCTTTGACCCAGCTGGTTCCTACACCACCACCTCCCACACACACCGAGTCCTCCAGAAATCACTCAGGGTTCATTTTGCTTTTATTTATCTGTGTATGTGTCACTCCTCATTCCCCTAACAGGAAGTAAGCTCCTTGAGAGCAAGTCAAATAATCACACTTGGCACCCGGCTCAGTGCCAGGCACGAAGTACATGCTTACAAAATGCTTCTAAGTAATGATGTTTTAAGGTTTGTAAGCACTTCCCATGTCTTATCTGTTTGATCCTCACAACTCTGGGAGGTAGGGTTTTACAGATGAGGAAACTGAGGCAGACAGCGGTTAAGTGACTTGCCTAACCGAGTTAAGTATATGAGGCAGGATCTGAACTTAGTCCTTACTGAGTCCAGAGCTCCATCTACTTTGTCACTTAGCTGTTTGTTAAATGAATACTAAATGAATGAATTTCTTTGCCTGGAAAGCCAAGATTCTAATACCATGATTGTTATCACTGTCCCTTAATATCAGGCTTTTGTTATACTAGAGGTCAGAAGGAATCAGGTAGGGTGATAAGCTCAAGACTCCCCAAATCCACACAGGTGAGACTGTGCCTATTCATTTTGGCAAGGGAACGTGAAGTTTCCACCAGTAGTCATGTAAGACAGGGTCTGCTCAGAACTATGACGATGCCGAGATAGCAGAGCAAGAAGGAAAAGGGGTTCACTCCCTGAGGCCATAAGAAACCATTTTCTTGTCAAGAAATAGGTAGGAGTCCGCAGCCTTTGGGGACTGGGGTGGGAATGGGGCGCCCAGATGCCACTGAGCCCCAGCCAATTCACAGACCTCCAAGGAAAGAACCTTCATGGGGGAATGAGGGCAAAGGTCAAGACCTGATCAGAGAAAGTCAGGCCTCTGATTCACCAGGAAACCAAGTCTCAAGTGGGAATGGAATTTGGAGTGGTAGTTGAAAGCTGAGACAGTCAATAGGAAAGCAGGAGACGGGAATTAGTTTAGCTTAGAGGGTTAAGAGTGCAACAAGATCTAGGCCCCGGCAGTTAGTCACTGTGTAGCTCTGGCCAAGTTAGTTTGCCTCTCCGGGCCTTACTTTCCTCACCTGCAAAATGAAGGGACTCTATAGTTCCTGCTAGCTCTAAGTCTATGGCAAAGAAATGATACTATACTCCTTCCCGAACCCACTGAACTGATAATGCTGGGGACCCACACAGTGATGATCAATTCTACCTCCTTTAAAAGGACATTTGATTCTGACACAAGGACGGCTGTCAGAGACAAGGGGAAGCTAGGGACTTCCGGGAAATTGAGATATTTCATTATTGTTATCGCTTAGTCATTTTTCAGTCATGTCTGACTCTTCATGACCCTATTTGGAGTTTTCTTGGCAAAGATACTGGAGTGGTTTGCCATTTCCTTCTCTAGTTCATCTTACAGATGAGAAAACTGAGGCAAACAGGGTGCAGTGACTTGCCCAGGGTCACACAGCTAGTGTCTGAGGTCCGATTTGAACTCAGGAAGATGAGTCTTCCCGACTCTAGGCCAGGGATTCCAACCACTGTGCTACCTAACTGCCCTTTCATTTGATTGGCTGGCAGCATATCAGTGAAGATCAGGTCTGCGGCCTGAAATTTCTTGATCCTTAATGCATTATCAGATTATAGATCTGAAGCTGAATAGCAACTCAGAGGTCAGAATCTAATCTCATTTTACAGATGAAGAAACTGAGGCTCAGAAAGGGTAAGTGATTTACTCAGAATCACACAGCCAGTCAATGTCTATGGCATTTCCAAGTCCTTCCAACTTCCAAGTCCAGTGCTCCATCCGCTATACCATCTTACTCTCAGTTAAAATGCTTGCTTTCCACAGATCCAGATGGAGACAAGAAGAATTTGGGGACAAAATTGAAGGGGAGGAGGGATAGTGAAATATTCTTAATGAAAAGATGGTTTTGATTGTGGGGCAGCCTGTCAAGGAAAAGAACAGCCCTTTTCTCTTGCATTCCATTCAACAGAAAAGGCCCCAGATCACATTTGAAGTTATGAGATTGACAGACTAGATGAAAATTCCTAAAACAGGAATGTGGAGTTGGAAATCAATGTTCAAGGCCCACTTGAACCCTTGAAATCATGGATCTGATCATGCTAGTCATGTGACAAGCTCCTCTGTTCTCCAGGGCAAATTTCTATCATTGCAATCTAAAATAAAGTTCAGAAATGCATTATGCAGGGTGGCATTCTCTGTGCACGTCCTTTCTCCCCAGCTCGATGATAAGCTTCCTCTGTCATGGGATAGTACTGTTTCTGTATCCCCCTAGATTATAGGAGTGGGGAACCTGTGGCCTCAAGGCCACATGTGGTCCTCTAGGTCCTCAAGTGCAGCCCTCTGACTGAATCAAAACTTCACAGAATAAATCCCCTTAACGAAAGGATTTGTTCTGTAAAACTTGGACTCAGCCAAAAGGCTGCACCTGAGGACCTAGAAGCCACACGTGGCCTCAAGGCCACAGGTTCCCTACCCCTGTTGTGCTAGACACATGGCACTGTGCTCAATTCCTTCTTCTTGGGTGGTATACTGAATAAAGTCTATGGTTCTTAGTTTGACATTCAAAGCCCTCCAACATTTGGTGCAATTCAAACTTTCCTGTCTGTTCTCAAACAACTTCCTCCCACACACTTTCTGTCCCTGTGAAACTCCATGACTTGCCAGCTCCCAAGCATATCCTGGACTTTCTAACCTCCATGTCTTCATTCACGCTGCTCCCTACAAAGTACACCCAACCCCCCACCTCCCCATCTGGTCACTGAAATTCTCCAAGTTATAACACAAACATATTTTTGGACATGGCCAATGTGGGAATTTGTTTTGTTTGACTATGCATATTTGTTACAAGGGCTTTGTTTTTCTTTTTCTTTTTTTTTTTCCTTTCCAAGTGAGTGGGTGAGGAGAGAAAATAAACACTTGTTAATTGAAAAATTAAATTAAAATGCAAAAAAAGACATAACTCAAATGCTACCTGCTGGTGCCTTCCCTGACTCCCCCTGGTTAAAAATGATCTTTTCCTCCTTCACCATTGGTTTGTGCCCCTCTGATGGGTTCATTAGGTTCTATTTTGTGTTATCATTTTATCTGTGACTTATCCCTCTTACAGTTTCGACTGCAAACTCCAAGAGAACGGGACCACAGTTCAGGCAAAATTGGTTTTCCTCCAGTGTCCAGCCCAGTGTTCTGCACACAGAAGATAGTAAATGTTTGCTGAACTAGGAGGCAGCACAGTACATGGAAAGGGCACTGATTCTGGAGTCCAAGGATCTGGGTTCCAATCCCGCCCTTGATGCTTACTACCTGTATGGCCTCAGACAAATCACTTAACCTCTCTCTGCTTCAGTTTCTTCATCTAAGAAAAAAAATAAACATGTCAGCCTGGATGGCATCTCGATCCCCTTCCAGGTTTGGCCCTGTGAATCTCTGAGCCTTGGTCTCTCCTGAGATCATGCCTCCATTTGATTTCTGCCTTTCTTCTCGCTTCTCCCTCACCAGTATTCAGTGTTTACAGGGAGGCCAAGCAGGAAAAGGGGGATCCTGCCAGCACACCCCTGCAATAACTAGGTCAGGAAGAAGAGCCCTGCCCTGGGCCAGGCTGGCCCTCAAAGGACAGGAAAAGGCCCTGGTGATTAGGAGAGTGCTTCCAGACAGCTTATTCTACATTCAGCGGTGGATGGAACAAAGGACCTGGACTTAAAAGACAAAAAAAGAAAAGCTCCAGTCTCAGCTCTCCCACTACTTCTCTGTGCGACCTTGGGCAGGTCACTCTCCTTTCTGGATCTCAGTTTCCTCTCTAAAACAAGAGTGAGCTTAACATCTAAGGGCCATTTAGCTCTGACATCCTATGACTCATAGGTCTCATTCAGAGGTGATCAATTTGCATATAAGCGGGGCCCTAATGAATTCATTTACTAATTGTTCTTCCCTGCTGGTGCTGTTAAGCCCCAAGGTCATTAGTGGTAATAGAGACAAATCAAAATCCCAATTCTCTCTTCCTTCAGAGTAAACTGGACGAATAGTGAAGGTGAAGGATAGAGCAAGTGAGCTAGCTACATCACAGTGTTTAAAGTCATCAGCTACGGACATGTCCTCTGAGAACCAGCACAGCCAAGTCCAAAGGATGGCCTCACGTGGTGACCAACAAAACACAGCTCTGGCCACCCACCGTTCAGGGGTGGGAGGATATGGCCCCATCCAAACCGTGGCTTTTTCCAAGTACTGAAGAACAGCACCACCAGCTTATTGTCCCCTTCCCTCTCAAACACTCTAGTATGATGAGACCAAAGGAGAATTAAAGATGGGCTCTGCCCGGGCATGAACAACTTCTTCCTGTTTTGTTCAATAACATAAGAAAAAAAAATTAAAAAAAAATAATATATATATATATACATATATATATATACACACACACACATATATACACATATATATACATATATATACACACACATATATATACACACATATATATATACATATATATGCATATATACACATATATACCCACACATATACATACATACACATATATATATACATGTGTACATATATACATATACATATATACATACACACATATATACACATACACATATATATGTGTATATATATATTTATGTGTGTGTGTGTGTGTGTGTGTGTGTCTTTGATGGGGGCCTTACAAGGAACTGGAGGCAGTCTCCTTTCAAAGCCTGCCCAGAGTCTACTGGTAGTCACAATGTTGATTCAATAGTTCCCCCCAAAGTGCCTAAATGGAGATTTGTCCTACATGTCAAATATGGCTCTAACAACCAACCCTAGCTTTTCTCTTAGGTGAGACCCACTTTTCAACCTGTTAACCATTGCTTCCAACAAGATCATCGTTTCATTTTTGTCTTTGGACCCACTTCAAATGCAATCTCTTTTATGATACCTTCCCTGGTCTCCCCACCACTCAGCCAGAAGTGAACTTTCTATCCTAATAACATTCACCAGACCTTGTTAGTCCTTCTTTTCTGCATGTAGCATAGTCTATTCTGGGTTATAGTTAGTTGTGTATGTGCCTTATCCCTACTACTGCCTTGAAAATTCCTTGAAAATAGGAACCAGATCTAATCCATTTTTTTATTCCCTCTGGAACTTTCAACGGTGTTGGGCCACTCATTACATGTATGGTGAATGATCATCAGGATGTGTGTGTGTGTGTGACTTCATAAGTTGGGTTTGGACCTAAGTATGTATACATATCTTGAGGGACAGACTGGAGAAACATGACTTGGGTTATGATAAGGAAGCAATCGCCTGCAGCCTAGCACAGTACAAAAGTACAGGATATGGCATGAGAGGATTCAAGTTTTACCTCTGCCACCTACCACTTGTGTGACCTCAAGCAAGTTACTTCCCCTCTCTGTGCCTCAGCTTTCTCATTTGTAAAATAAGGAGGTTGGACCAAATATCCCCTAAGGTCTTCTCCAACTCAAAAATCTATGATCCTATAATCTCCAACTCTTTGGTCCCTTCAAGATAATGACCCCAAATCTTTTCCCCATTACACTGCAGAAGCCTTAGAGCATACCATTTGGAGTCAGGAGAACTGGGTTTGAGTATCGACTCTAAGGTGTTGTCCATGGACTAGCAAGTCACTGTACCTCTCCTAACATCAGCTTTCTCCTCTACAAAATAGAGATAAGAATTCCTCCCCCTCCTTCCCTACTGGCTTGCGGTGAGGAAAGTATTTTGCAAACGATTAAAAAAAAAAAGGGAGCAGTCATCTCAATGATGATTATTACCAAATAGCAAAGAAAATGAGGCCCAGAATGGAACCATGGGGGCCACTAAGAAATAGCTGTTTAGGAATTTTTGCAAAAGATGTTTCAAATCATTCATCAAATTCAAATGAGTTACCAAGGCCTAGAGGGACTTGGTATGGGATGGGGGGCTACTAGCTTATTTAACACCTACAATGTGCTAATGAGATATTAAGTTCCCAATGCAAAGGAAGAAGGTTGGTGGTGGCACATCCTGTCTCCCCAAAGATTAACTATGGTGACAGGAAACATGTGTGAATGTACATTTCTTTTAAAGAAGGTGATTTGTCTCTCTGAGGTATCATAACCAGTTTGTGAGCTCCCAGTTGCTATGGCGGCTGCTTTTGTATTGAATAACAAAGTGGCTACATCAACTGGGGTCAATCTGCATAAATTATATCTGTCCCACACCCACTTGGACACCCGCATTTATCATGGAAGAAATATGCTTCCATCCTGAGCCAGAATGATCTGGAAACAGTGCACTGGTGAACCAACATTTTTCAGGTGTGTGCCCCCAGCACCCCCAACGAGTGGGCCATCTAGCTCTAACCAGCCAAATGGCCAGTGACCTCGTTTCCCATTATTGGCAAACCATAGTTTGAGACGAGGAGGTGACGGAGAAGCATTTTTGAGAAAACGCAAAACCCAACTTTGAGTATGTTTCTAGTTCCATGCCCACAAACATAAGCCCCTTCTATCAAATGTGTCGAGCATATATGTGCAACAAATAGGATGTTTTTCAAGTAGACTCAAGAAACTTACCACCATATTGTTTCTGGGTCTTTTATCTGTTGCCTCTGAGAGTCTCAACATTCCATGGAATCCAGGATTATGTTATCACAGACCAACTTCCTTTTGTCCACATGGAACACATTGCAGCTCTCTGAAAATAGTACGGTATTGTCAGTTCCAAAGCGTACCCCCTTCCTTCTTTTCGGTACCATCACTCCTCATAAAGAAGTTGCCAGTGAAACAGAGACTATTTGTAGTTAGTTTGCACACTCAGGGAAGAGTTTTGAAGTCTTTTTCACAAATATTTCCTAGGCTCTAGTTGCTTGCTTTATCTCAGCAGGATGGCCAGGGTATGAATCAGTTTTCATTTTCACAGAGCTGCAGACATTTTGGTATTCCTTGTTTGGAGAGTGGGGTGGCTGCAGCAAGCCCCTAAGCCAGGTAGTTGGAGGCTCTTCTACAAATACCACCAAAGCAACTGAAAAAGACAACTTGGATTTCCAGGGTCAGTAGCATTTCCAGGGCGAGTTAGAAGAGTTTACTATAATAGGAAAAATGGGTTGCATAGTTTCCAAAAGATCTTGGGATCATAGGAATTTGAGTTGGAAAAGATTCTCAAGATCATCTAGTCCAACTAGCTTATATTACAGAAAAGGAAACTGAGGTAGTGGATGGCTACAATGCCCATCTACTTGCCCAAGGTCAGACTAGATTTCTGACTCCAGAACCGCTTCCTTTTCACCCTATCTCAGTAATTTTATTTTAGATTTGTGTGATATTGTACTAGAGGCCACTGAAACAATGGAAATAACCACAGCTCTGGAGTCAGATGACCTGGTTCAAATTTCATTTTGATCACTTACTACCTCTGTGTGACCTTGGGCAAGTCGTCATTTCCTTATCTGTAAAATAAAGGGGTTGAACCAGATGGCTTCTAGATTTAGGATACTAGGTATGACCTTAGCCAAGTCCCTTTACCTACCCCAGGCCTCAGTTTCTTCAACTGTAAAATGAAGAGACTAGAGGTTCCTTCCATCTCTAGAGCTCAGATCCTATACGTGACCCTGGGCCACTCCCTTCCTTTCTCTAGGCCCGTTTCCTTGCCTGTAAAACGAGG
The DNA here is from genome assembly GCF_003287225.1 of Phascolarctos cinereus. Classification (NCBI taxonomy): domain Eukaryota; kingdom Metazoa; phylum Chordata; class Mammalia; order Diprotodontia; family Phascolarctidae; genus Phascolarctos; species Phascolarctos cinereus. Next base: position 39,537,002 of record NW_027556291.1, read on the forward strand.
GGGTTGGACTGGATAGCATTTGAGGTTTCTGCCAGCTCCAGAGCTAGGATCCGGTGAACCCATCTCGCCAACTACAGTCACAAAACATACATACCCTGGCATTTCTGATTTTCCTGCTGAATTCTTTCTGACTGCTAGCTTAGACACCGAGAAGCCACATGAGGAAAACCAGTGACTTCCCTTGACCAGGAGTCCTACAGCTACCACATCAAAGAGGCTCTCAGCAGGCCTGGATTGGGGGATCACTGTGCCACTTCTATGACTGTACCAGGGATGCCCTGTGATAGCTGTATCTCAGGCTCCCTGAAAGAAAAGAACCCTGCTTCTGGACTGTGAGGGCCCAGTTTTTAACCCTGCCTCTATCACTTATTACCTATGTCACCCTATACGAGTTAAAAACCTCTCTGTGACTCAGTATCCCCATCTATAAAATGAAGGTGTTAGGGTCAAAGGTGCCTTCCAGCTTTAAATACATGCCCATAGGATCCTATGAACTCCAGTTTCACAAGGGATCCCACCATGCCTTGCCTTTAGAATACAGCAAGTTCCCCAGAGCAGACCAGGCAAATTCTCCCAAGGACAGGCAGAAGCCCATTGCTGCTAACCCCCCAGTCCTCTGCCCAGAGAAATGTCCAACATGGAGGTTATCAAATGAGATAGAAAAGAGAAAATGGCCTAGGACAGAGCCTTGGGGGCCAGCCAGAATGAAAAGCAATGACATGGATGAAGATTCAGCAAAGGAGACTGAGAAGGAACAGTCAGAAAGATAGGAGGAGAAGAGACAGACAGAGATGGAGAGACAGAGCGGGGGTAGAGAGGAGAGGGAGAGAGAGAGAGACAGGGAACCAAGAGAAGAGAAACAACAAGCAGCAGATCAAAAAGGATGAGGATTGAAAAGAGAGGCCATTAGCTTTAGCAGCATAGGTAAAATTATAAGGAATACCTCTTGAAGAACAAATGTTAAAATCTTTTTCCTCCTGCGAAATTCATCTGAAGCTGACTGCAGTCTGCGCAGACATTGCTTTCCTAGCCCTCCCTAACAGTTCAATGGAACACTGTCATGTAGCACCTCTTCTACCTAAAGGTATGCCATGTTCACTTGTCCTACCATTGTGCTGGCACCAATTGTCAGAAAGAACCTCTGTTCAGAAATGTTCAAGTGCTCCCTACTGCCTATGGAACAAAGGTCACACTCCTCTGTCTGGCATTCGAGGCCCTCCACAATCTGGCACAATGTTATCTTTCCAGTTTTATGTCACATCCTTCCCCTCTGAGGACTTGAGTTCCAGGGAACCCAGGACTCCTCTCTGATACCACTGCTGCGCATACCTCATAACATGCCCTGTGCCCTTTCACCCATATGCCTGTGGCCACATTGTTTCCTATTCATGCAGTGTCCTCCTTCCCACTCCTCACTTGCTTAATTCTGATACCTTAAAACTCAACTAGATTTGCACCCAGCCAATTGGTAAAGATAACAAAAGATGAAAATAGTTGATGTTGGAGGGGCTGTGGAAAGACAGGCACAATAATGCACTGTTCTTGGGATTATAAATTGGTGCAACCAATATGAAATTATATTAAGAAAATAAAAATGTCCATACCCTTTGAATCAGAGATACCACTGTTGGGCATATTCTTCAGAAAGATTGAAGGAAAGGTCCCCTCTACACCAAGATGCTCCTAGTAGCACTTTTTGTAGTAGTGAAGAATGAGAAACAAAATAGATGCCCAACAACTGGGAAAGGCTAAGAAAATTATGGGCTATGTCATGGTTTATGAAGAAAACAAGGAGTTTAGAGAAGCATAGGGGAAGCGAGTATGAGCTGGTACCAAGTAGTATAGATAGGACCAGGAAAACAATATACACAAAATGATGATAATGAAAACAGAAAGGACAAAAAAAAATGAATGTTGTATAATTGTGGCATTCAGGTTTGATCCCTCTGAAGGACTGAGAAGGTATACCTCTCGCTTCATTATAGTGATGAGGGACGGGGGATGAGGTGTGCTGGCATGTACTATCAGTCACAGTTAACATGGTGGTTAGGTTTTTGGAGCTTCTTTTTTTTCCTTTCTTTTTTAGTCAGCGTTTTATAGCGGGGATTGGATTGTTACACTTTCCACCGAACCAGGCATGAGCCCTGACTCTTTCCAGTGGGACACCAGCTCTGGTCCCTTGCTAAGAGCCATGGGCAACCAGCATCTCCTATGCTGGTCTCTCGGTCCCTCTGACTATAGAGTACATCAAAAATGATTGGCAAATCATTCAAGAAGATTCACTCCCCTCAGTAGACTAGGTAAAGGAATGAGAAGAAAAAGCTCCTCCCTCTTTCATGTCCATCACTTGGAACTCTGCCAGGGTTCCCTTGTACTTACAGCATTGGAGAAGACCACAGATTCTTTCCCTCCCCATCCCCAGCAACCACAGTGACCCTAAGCTCAAGCAGCCAGCCAGCCATGCCAATCCACACGGGCTCATCTGGGTGAGCTTGACACAGGCCCCTCAAATCCCCAGCTGCCTCTTCTGGTTTGCGTTTGTTTCTCTGAATACAGGTCACCGAGCAGCAATGCTGAGAGATAGAGGCTTTTCATTGGGATGGCTATCTGGTGAGTTCAAGAGTTCATGGGTTCCTGACTTGGTGCCGGCTGCCCAGCAGGAGGAACTTCCTGCAAGGAGCCCACTTCTGGGAGAAGACGACCACCACCAGGAAGATGTTGCCCCTAAAAGGACGAAGATAGCCTTGAGCCAAACCCTGACTATCCAGAAGATCTGGATTTTGTGAGCCGCTCCAACAACGCAGATCCAAGGTGAATGTGAAATATCTGGTCAGCAGTCCTGCAAAGTTGTCTTTACTTCCCAAGAGAGTGTACTACATGTGATGGGTTATTGTTTTATGCTTCAATGTTTATTGATATGCGCTGCTGAGTCTGTGTTTTAAGCATTTCTTTTGTGGTTAAGAAAATAAATAACTGTCCTATACATGATCTGCTTTGTATACTGAGTACCTTTTCTCGAAGAGACTTTTTTAATCCCTTTTAGGGGAGCCCTTAGACATAAACCACATTGAAGCTTTATTGTAGAGACCCTCCCCAGAACTCTGGGGATAGAAGCATAACAAACCAAACAGTGCAATAGGCCTGATCTCCTTTCTGGGGTCAGTCTCCCTCCTGAACCGACTGGGGCCTGGATGGGTCCAGAGCAGGAAACTTTGGTGGGAAGGAACCTCCTGACAAACCGTTAGGATGGAGTGAGTAGGGGGAGAAAGAGAGATGTAGTAGGAAACAACTGTGATCGAAAAGAAAAGAAAAGAAAAGAAAAGAAAAGAAAAGAAAAGAAAAGAAAAGAAAAGAAAAGAAAAGAAAAGAAAAGAAAAGAAAAGAAAAGAAAAGAAAAGAAAAGAAAAACAAGATTTTAAAGCTTAACCAGAATGCTGCCTGCCTCCTCTAGGGAACCTTTTCTGACCTACCTACCCCATTGATCATGACCTCACCCTTCAGAGCCCACACAGAATTTTGTTTTCTACCTCTCTAATGCACTTGCTGAGAAACATTACATATGAGAGTTAGCTGTGTTGGTGTCTTATTCCCCTACTAGACTGGGACTTCAATGAGGGCAGCTCATGTCTGAGCTAAGCTTTGAATGTCCCACCCTCCCTTCACCAAATATAGCTCCAAACACAGAAGATATTTATTAATAATAATAATAATAATAGCTAGCATTTGTATCATGCTTTAAGGCTCACAGTGTACCTTATTTTATCCCTTTTTATCTCTACAACCACCCTGGGAAATAGGTGCTATTACTGTTCCCACCTTACAGATGAGGAAACTGAGGCAGACAGAGATTAAATGACTTGCTTCACACAGCTAGTAAGTGTCGGAGGCTAGATTTGAACTCAAGTCTTAAGTGATTCCTAGCCCAGTATTCATACTTAATCAGTGTTTGTTTATATTCTTGTCTATACTGCTTTCTGAAGTCCATACCTCATGTTAGTTTTAACTTGGCCTATTCTCAAAATCTCAGCAATAGGCCAGATGTGGCCAGAAGTTGCAAACTCGGCCTCCACAATATGAGCATTTGCTGTCATATGTGGTAGTTGGGGATGGGGGGAGCAGTAAAAGGAGGAGGAGGAAGAAGGCTCATGCTGAGCTAAGCCATGAGGTTGGGCGTGCATCCCACCTCCTTCCAGTGTGGGCTACATTATAATATGGATTTCTCTAGTGCAGACAACAGAAATCAACAAGAAACACAGTCTACTATAGTGAGAATAGCACCAGACCAGAATGGAAAGCTGGCCCTCACACAGCTTGACATAGTGGAAAGACCAGTGGGTTAGGACTCCACTTGGCAGACCTACTTGACTTGGATTCCAATCCCAGTGTTGCTATTATCCACGTGACCCTCAGCAAGGCACTTGCTCACTTTGGCACTCTGGGCATCAGTTTTCTTCTCTGTAAAGTGGGGGACTTGGCCCAACACCAGATGAGCTCCAAGATCCCTTCCACCTCAAAAAACTTGTAATATACTAAGAGAGCCTTGTAGCATGAAACCATGTTATAGGAGCTGTGTGACCTTGGTAAGTCACTTCAGTTCTGAGCTTCAGTTTCCTCATCCATAAAATTGGAAAAGGCAATGCTTCAACTACTAAGCTTTCTAGATTGTTGTATGGGAAAGACTTTATAAACCTTCAAAAAGCCCTCAGAAATGAGGGTTGTTATCATTATCCTCATCCTTTCCAACTGCTTTGGGCCATCTCCAAATAGTCCCTAGGGTCAAGTGTATCCTCTGGCAGCCAATTGTTTTCCCAGGTTGGCTTCCAAAGGCTCCATATGCAAATGCCCCGTTTACAGATACCTGGAGATACAGCCTGAACAAAAAAATCTGAAGCAAAAATGCCTCTGCTACAGGAAAGGCCTAATCACATGCACCCTGGGGCTCTTCTGAGCCTTTGTTCCCAGCAGCTCCCAGGGCTCTACAAACATTATCTCATTAATCAAACAGCACATTCCTGGCCCCAGGATCCTGGGGTGGGTGCTGAGGAGGGTCAGCGGTTCCCTTCTGGAAAGGACAGACTGTTACTTGAAGACTGTTGGGGGCTGGGAGGGAAGGGGGGAGGAACCTTACATCTGTATCAGGGTTCAAATCACATCACAAATCATGTCCTCCATCAAAATATTTTCCAGGGATCCATCTAATTCCCTGTGTGTCACCCCTTGAGCAGATACTAGTGACAAAATGGCTACCATTTGAGGGCCTGGGGAAAGGGGGAAACCAGTCGTTTACATTTGTTGGTCAGAGGACAGCTTAAGGACTGATGAAATGGAATAAGGAACAAGGACAAGTAACCCCAAAGTATGCGTTGGCAGTCAGTGAGAAACTGTCCTGGGATAAACAATGATTCAACCGGCTGCAGTGAAAAAAACACTAAATTTGGAGTCATCAACTGATTTTGAATCCCCAGCTCTTTTGTGTACTTCCCATGTGACCTTGGGCAAGCTGGGCCTTGGTGGCCTCGACTATAAAATAGGGAGGGAGGGCTTTGGACTAGATGGTTTCCTAGGACTCTTCCAGTTTTAGAGCTAGGATCCTATGATCTACAGAATGGACATCATCTATCCTATAGGCCTTCGTTTGCTCTTGCCTGGAGAACTGCAATGGCCTCGCCTTCTTACTTTGCATCAATTCATCCTCCATATCTGTATGTCAAAATAGTCACCTCACAGAAACAAAGCTCTAATGGTGTCACTCTCTGGCTCAAGAACCTCCCGTGGCTTCCCATTGCCCAAGGTATATAATACAGATGCCCGATACTGAGATTTAAGGCTTGGCATAATGTGGTTCCCACCTACCTTTCCAAATCAGTTTCATACCCATCCCTTTTATGAATGCTGTGCTCTAGCCAAATGGGACTATTAGGTAATCCCTAAACTCTGCATTCCATCTCTGATTTACGAGGAGGTGGGACTACCAGGGAATACCCTTCCTCCCCATCTCTACCTTTTGGAATGCTTGTCTTCCTTCAAAGCCCAATTTAGGGGCCATCTCTTCTATGAAGCCTTCCTTGATCCCACCGATTGTTGGTGCTTTCCCCCTCCTTAATTTTCTTCAGTTTCCCTTGTATGTGCTGTATTACCACCTTCCCCCACTCCACCCCAGAATATAAGATCCTTAAGGACAGAGACTGTCTTGGATTTCTGTTCTTCTATTCTCCGTTCCTAAGCACATAGTAAACACTTCAGAAATGTTTGCTCAATCGCATAGTGAAGAGGGAACTGGACTCGGAGTCTGGAAGGCCTGACTTCAAATCCTGCCTCAGTCACTTACTAGCTGTATGACCCTGGGCAAGTCACTTTTACTTTCAGCCTCTGTAAAATAAGGAGGTTGGCCTCAAGAGCTGCTTCACCTCTGATCCCATGGGCCTCAACAATGAGAGCTGTCCCCAAGGAGAATGGGCTGCCTTGGGAGAGAGTGGTACAAATCCCAACTCTTCTCTAAAGGCCTCCGTCATGTGGCTGAATGACTACTTGTCATCCAGAGGAGATTCCTGTTTAGACTGGACTAAGTGACCTCTGAAGTCACTTCCCCCTCCAGGTTTGGTAGATTCTGATTTGAGAGTCCAAAGACCTGGTTGTGTGTTACTGCTCTTAAGTCGCCTAAGCAGAGCCTCAGTTTCATCATCTGTGAAACAGGAAAGCTACTGTATTCATCTTACTGGAGGGCTATGAGAAAAAAGTGTTTTGTCAAACATAAAGCACCATAAAATGTGAGCTATTAGGATGATTTGTATAGGTCATTAGGATTTACAAAGCCCTTCCTTTCCACATTCTGTCCCTCTGTGCTCAGTAGTGATAATTATCCTCATTTTACAGAGAAGGAAACCGGGGCTTAGAGGAGGGGAAATGACTTGTCCAGGGTCACACAGCTCAGAGATTTGGTGGGCAAGGCTCCAACCTATATCTCCTGGCTCCAAATCTTTCTTCTACACCATACTACCTCCCAGACCTGAGTCTTTCTTCTATATTATGAAATTCCTTAACTTCCTATGGAAGAAGACTCCATAGCCAAGTTGCCATGGCATTTGTACCTCTGGGACTCAAAAGGTAAACATGCCCAGATTCTCTTTCCAAAGTTGTCAGATTTCTATGCAGTTCAACAACATTTGGTTTTTTGCTTTTTGGGTTTGTTCAGTTTTTTGCCTTTTTTTTTTTTGCTTTTTGTTTAGGCAATCGGGGTTAAGTGACTTGCCCAGGGTCACACAGCTAGTAGGTGTCAAGTGTCTGAGTCAGATTTGAACTCAGGTCCTCCTGACTCCAAAGCTGAGCTCTATCTACCATGCCACCCAGCTGCCCCTCCAAGCAATATTTGTTAAACATATGGTGCATGCAAGGCATTCCTCGATGGGGGGTAGGGAGGGGGAGGTACAAACAAGAAGAAGAAGCCCACTCTGCCCCCAAGGAGCTTAGCCCTGATATTATACATACACAAACAAGAAAATACAACGAGGTTAAGGAGGGAGAAATCCCCCCAAACTGGAGCGATCAGGACAGGCTTCCCAGAGAAGGCACCAACTGAGCTGGGCCTCAAAGGAAAATAAATGTACCAACAGGGGAGAATGAGAAGAGGGCAAATCTGTCATGAAGCACAGCCTAAAAATGTGGCGACCGAAGATGGCATTCCAAACAACTATGAGGCCGCTTTGGCTGGAACGTAAAGAATGTAAAAGGGAGTAATAGGAAACATGAATGGAAAAGTCCATTGGAACCAGACTGGGGAGGGCCTTAGGTGCCAAGCTGATGAATTTGTCTTTTATCCTAGTGGCAAAAGGATACCAATGAAAGCATTTGAACAACTAGGTACTCCATGGAGTGCAGGGCCTGTTAAATCTCACCTCAGACATTTACTAGCTGTGTGACCCTGGGCAAGTTCACTTAATTTCCATTCGCCTTATTTTCTTAACTGTAAAATGGGATAATAATGGCACCTGCTTCCCTGGTTTGCTATGAGAATCAAATGACCAGAAAAGGACTAAACAACAAAAAGCAAGCAGGGAAATCAACTAGGAGGCCATTACGATAGCCCAGAGAGGTGGGGAGGGCCTGGTCCCCGGGGTACAGGAGGTGAGTGAGAGACATGGTTATAGGCCGTAACTGATCGGAGAGATACAGGGAGTAGGAGCAAGGGGAGAGTCAAGGAGATTGTAAACCAGAAGGCCTGGGAAGATGGAAGTGGAGAGGAAGGGTGGGCCTAGCGCAGGAGACACTGCTGGGACGTTCGTGTGGCGATGTCAAGCCATCAGTCAGCAATACGGGACAAGAGCTCAAGAGACAGATGAAGGCTGGCCATGTAGATTTCAGAGCCATCTGTAGGCTTAGGATTCTCGAACCCATGGGGGCTAATGAGATCAACAAGGGAGAGAGAGAAGAAAAGAGGAGGGGAGGGGAGGGGAGGGGAGGGAAGAAGAAAAGAGGGCCCAGGGCTGAACCCAAGGGAATGCTCACTCAATGAGCAGAAGATGGAAGATGGTCTAGTAAAAGGGACTGAGCGGAAGCTGTCAGGGATGCTGTTGGGGAAAGACCAGAACAAAGAAGTATCTTCACAAAGCAAAGGAAGGAAAGACGATCCAGGAGGGGGTGGTCACAATAGGGTCAAAAGGTCAAGGAGGCTAAGGACAAAGAAAAGACCAGTTAAGAGATCACTGGTAACCTTAGAGAAACCAGTTCCATTGGAGTGCTGGCACAAAAAGAGTAGGGAGGAAGGCAAAGATGGAGTTATAGCTCAAGATATTCCCAAAAGACCTTTTATTTAGAGGCCATCTCATCAAACTCCCTCACTATACAGATAAAGAAACAGAGATTATATGACTTGACCAAGACATCATGTGGCTGCTTGGTGACAGATCCAGGGCTAGAACCCAGATCTCCTTCTGGATTCCCCTATACTGTCCACTTCCAGTTTTCCCAAAGTTTTGCTTTCTCCCAGCATTTCAGTCAAGGGAAACTGTGTAGTAAAATAAGACTCCCCAAGGAGTACCTGAAGTCTAGTGGTCTGCCTCCAGCCAGACTCATCTCCAAGTAAGGCAGCCCCAGTTTTTCACATGAGGATTCATCCCATGGCCTTGGCCTCCCTATAAGACTCCCTCTCTAGAGATGGAGATGAAAGCCAGAGAGATAAATGGTATCCTCTTCAGACAATAGCAAGCATAGTATAAGACTGAACTGAGACGGCTGTGCTGTTGACCCCCTTTAACCAGCAGCTATCACTGGCAGATGATAGGGAGACCTCTGGGCTTTTCCTTATGTGCCTGGCCCTACCCCATGAGCACCAGGCCTGCAAATCACAGCACCTCTCTGAACCCATTTTCCCATCTGCAAACTGGGGATAATAACACCTATCTTCCCGTTGTGACACAGGTTACGTGAGAATCAACTGAGACAATGTGTGTGAAAACACTTGGTAAATTATAGAATGTAATTCACATCCCCACTGCATACATACTTATATATAATATACATACATAAAATATATTCTGTAATCATAGCTAACATTTATATCACCATTTAAGATTTGGAAAGTGTTTTATGGGGCAGCAAGGTAGTAAAGTCGATAGAGTGCTGGACTGGAATCAGGAAGATCTGAGTTCAAATCTGGCAACACTGGGCGAGTCACTTCACCCATATTTGCCTCAGTTTCCTCATCTGTGAAATGAGCTGGAGAAGGGAATGGCAAACCACTCCAGTGCCTCTGCCAAGAAAACCCCAAATGGGCTCACAGATGTCAGACACAACTGAAATGAATGAACAACAAAGCATCTTATGGATCTCATCAGATCTTCTTCGAGGTAGGTACTAGTATTACTTCTGTTTTACAAACAAGAAAACTGAAATTGAGACATCTGATGTTTGCTAGCTGTGTGACCTGTCTGTGTTTCAGGAGTGTGAGTGTGTGTGTGTGTGTGTATGTGTGTGTGTGCATTTTTTACTCAAAACTGTGATTTCATCCTTATGGGGAGTTCCTGGTGGGAGAGGTACTTCTTTTATCGATCTAAATCAACACCTTCTCCAAAACGCTGCAACTTCGAGATGCACTTCAGGCACTGAGAAGCAAGGACTTGCTCCAAGTTACTCAGTAACTGTATGTCACAGACAGGGCCCGAGCCCAGAACTTCCCATCTTCAAGGCTGACACTCTATACGCCATGCCATGCTGTCTGGCCTTAAGCCCCCAAAAATCAGGGAAAGGAGTTTATAAGGCATTTTTACCGAGTACCAGACCAGCAGCTCCCATTGGAAAAGAAGGAAAGCTTGGCCCAGAAGGGCCAGCTGGGAGAGGGGAAGAAGAGAGTGGGTCCTGCTTGGCCTGACTGAGGGGAAGACAAAGGAGTAGGCAGCCAGGTTTACGCCAGGCTTCTATGTTGTGGGCTTGTGCTCAGAAGGGCCCCCGTTGTCATGCACTTCCTCAGAGGAAGAGACTAGAGGTTGCTATGGGAACCCAGGCTCTGCATCTTCTGCCTTGGGTGAATGTGTAAATGTTGGGTAAGTGAAGATTTTGCATTAATCACTGTGCTATCCTTCAGCGCCGAATGCAACCAATGCTCTTGTAACAAATGAGTCTCTTAACCAAGCTTGCAGCTCATTAAAATGCACGTTTGTTCGCGCCATAATTCCTGCATTTGGCAAATGTTCTGCAGCCTCCCGCCCCCAAATCAGAAAGGTCCGTCCTATGAAATGGGATGAATCCTCCCAGGAGAGATGGATCCTTGCACACAACTCCGTTTTTCTCTGGCTCGGTCCAGAGAGGCCACGAAGCTGGAACCGGTCAGAGGACCCCATCTCATCCAATCCTCTCATTTTACAGACAAGGAAACTGAGGCTCAAAGAAGGGAAGGAGTTGAGTTCCTAGAGTCTTTATTTTTTTGTATAGATGCAAAGACCCCTGTATCTCTGAGAGGCTGTAGGATAAATGCTTGCTTTTGCTGTTTGGATTTTTTTTAAAATAGTACTGTTTCACAGTGTGGGACAAGGACCAGACTAGGAGCCAGGTCACATGTGGCTTCAAGGCAGCAGGGTCCCCACCCTGGTCTAGACTTTTAGAATTGGAGGAGACCTCAGCGATCACACAGGAGGGAAAACAAGGGACTTGACCAAGATCACACACCTAGGGGCTGGTAGAGGTGATGACTGCTAAAGGTCAGAAGTCAGACCTTAGAGGTCATGTAGAACAACCCCCTGGGGTATTTTATAGGTGAGGGAACTGAGGTCTAGGGTCATCAAGAGATTTACTCAAGGCCACACAGGTAGTGGAAAGCAGAGGTAGAATTTGAACCCAGACCTTCTGACTCTAAAGCCTGTGATCTTCCCACTAAATCACACATCCTCCTGTTATTCGGTCATTTCAGTCACATCCAACTCTCTGTGACCCTATCTAGGGATTTCTTGGCAAAGATCCTGGAGTGCTTTGCCATTTCCTTCTCCAGCTCATTTTACAAATGAGGAAACAGAGGCAAACAGGGTAAAGTGACTTGCCCAGGGTCACACAGCTAGTAAGTGTCTGAGGCCGGATTTGAACTCAAGATGAGGCTTCCTGACTCCAAGCCAAGTGCTCTATCCACTGCAGCACCACCTAGCTGCCCACATTTCCTCCTACAGAAAACGAAACAAACAAACACACAAAAAAACACAAAAGAACTTTGCGTGGAAACCATCCCTAGCCTTAGAATCAGATGACCTGGGTTGAAATCCAGACTCTGTCAATTACCAGCCTCTAGTCTATGGGGATGTTTAACTCTTCAGACCCTGTTTGCTCATCTCTAAAATGGGCTTAATATTAATAACTCTGCTCCCAGGGATTGTTGTGAGACAAGTATGATAGAAATGAGAGACATTAGGACTAGGATCCTTCAATCAAACGGTGGTGTGGCTATTCCCTCAACCAATGTAGATGACACCCTATCCAATGTGCTTTCCGTTACCACTCTCATAATTGGTACCCAGAGCACTTCTGAATGTATATCTTAGCATAACAAGCATGCCCTTTGGTGGGCACTGATAGCCAAGGTCCTATCACGCAGAGGTGCCCTTAGAACATCATTTCAGCAACTTTCCACATTGTTTTAAAAACACACATAACCATTGGTTCTGACACCTACAGAGAGTTGCTTGGTGACAGTAGGAGGTTCTCAGCAGGAAAGGGGAAGCCCAGACCCCTGTACATCATAGTAGGCAAATATTTTTGGAATGATAATAGTAATTTCTATGTCAAAAATGCACAAAGCTTCCACTTCACTAACAAGATTTCCAAGTAGTAGGATGTGAAAGGATGGCCCACAAGCAAGGTGGTAGTAAGAGTAGGGGATCTGAAATCAAAAGACCCAGGTTTGAATTCTGGCTCTCCTTCCAGCTGTAAAGCTATGATTTTCTGAATAGCAATGACTTAGAGAGAAGCCAACAGGATCAGAGAAGTACATTGACTTGTCCAAGGTCCCCAGCTGGTTAAATAGGAGGGTCAACATATGAACCTAGGCATCCTCTCTGAGACCACTACAGCCATTTCTCATGAGTGAGCCCAGGTGGCATGGAAATGCCCGTTAGGGTGTTGGAAGAGGGCATTTTCTTTTCTGTAGGTCCAGGGGACCCAGCGGGAAGAATCCAGATGAGTAATCTTCCTACATAGCTAATGAAAAATTCACAGACAGAATTCACATACAAACAACCCAGGGGGGTGGGGCAGATGTGTTCTTGTCTTCCTTTCCAGGATGCAGGAAATAGAGATCTGCTGAGATTGTAGAGGTTATGGAGTCTGAGCCTTTCATTTTACAGAAGAGGAAACTGAGGTGCAGAGAATTTATATGACTTAATGCAAGCTGCACAGCTCATAAGGGGAGCAGAGCAGAGCCCACATCCTGAGGCCAGATGGAGAAGTCCCTTCCACTTCAAATCAATTCCACAAACATTTATAAAGCATCAGCTGCGTACAAGGCCTGACCCAGACTGTCAGCTCTGCCCCATTCCCCTGAATCAATCAGCAAGCATTTCTTAAGCATCTACTCTCAGACAATCACGGTGCCAAGCACTGGGGAAACAAAGACCCCTCCCCCCAAAAAAGAAAAGAAATGGCCCCTGCTCTCAAGAGAGGAAACCATGGAAATAATATCAAACGAGATGACCCTCAGATACAAATTATTGGGTTAATTTCTAAGACATTTTCCCCATTCTCTTGATTAGCGAGCACGGTACCTTTCTAAAAAGCATGTTCTTCTACCAACCTACATAGGGCATTACGGTACAGGGAAAGTGGGTTGGGTTTGGTGTTGGAGGACCTTGATTCAAGTCCTGCACCTGCCACTTACCACCTGTGTGACCTTAGCCAAGTCCCTTCACCTCTCTGGCCCTCAGTTTCTCTCCCTCTATAAGGTGAAGCATTTGGGTCAAACGACCTCTGAGGTCCCTTCCATTTCTCAATCTAGGTTTCTATGTCCCTTCATCTCCCTAGGCCTCAGTGTCCTCCTGTGTAAAATCAGGCGGTAGAACTAGATCAAAGGTGTCAAACTCAGGCCCAGTGGGCCAAGGCAAACTAAACTGCAATTAGGAAATGTTTAACAAGATAAATAAAAACACAATGCGAGATAGATAATGCTAATTTGTGGTTTTCTAAGTCAATATGCTTCCCTACAAAGATCTCCTTCTCTTCTACTTCTAGCTATAGGATCTTAAGTCCTTTCACCTACCTGGGCCTCAGTTTCCCTTTCTGCAAAGTGGAGGGGTTGGACTAGATCACCTCTGAGGTCCTTTCTAGTTCGAGGATCCTGTGATCATCTTTTTCTGGCAACAGGTGAATTTTCAAGTCTGAAGGCATCATTGGATTCCATGAAATTCGACAAGTCTATGTGCACAGACCACAAGGAGATCCCAGTAGTAAGGGAGAAGAGATCTGTGCACAAAGAAGGTGGTGAATCAAACCAAAGAAGAGCCTTAGATACAAAGGAATGGCAAGGGTCTCCCTTCAGGAGATTCTACCTGAGGCTGACCTTGAAAGGAGGGCAGGTGGAGCTTGTGAGAGGTGGGGTAAAGAGTCTGCCCCCCTGCCCCTAGTCATGGGGCCCAGTTTGTACAAAGGCGGGAGATGGAAGAATAGGCCTGGATCATGCTTGGCCGGACTGCAGAGCACAGGAAAGGAAGCGATGTTGGATAAGACTGCAAAGATCAATTGGAGAGGTCTGATTGCCAACCCTGAAGGGTCATCAGCTAAGACCTATCTCATCTGTCTGTCCAGAGTCACCTTTTCTTTCTAACACAGATGCAAAGACTCCTGTATATCTGTGCTAGCCTGTGATTAGTGCCTGGTATTGCTGTTTAATTTTTTAAAATACTGGTACCGTTTTCACAGTACACAAGAATGAACAACAGACCTTGAGTAGAGAGACCCCTGGGTGTTCTCTTGGCCCAGCCACTAACTTGTGAGGTGACCAAAAAAAGCTTCTCCCCTTCTCCACTCATTAGCTTCCTCTTCTGAGTCAGAATCTTAGAGCTGGATAAGCTCTTAGGGAAGGAAAATGAAGCCAGAGAGGGCAAGGATTTTGGTGACTTCTAAAACCCTGACAACTTAAGATAAGCTCAGAGACAGAACTAGAGGCAGCAGTGAATAGAGAGCCAGGCTTAGAGTCAGGAAAACGTGAATTCAAATTTGACCTCAGACACTTACTAGCTAGGTGATCCTGGGCAAGTCATTTCACTGTTTGCCTCAGTTTCCTCATCTGTTAAATGAGCAGGAGAAGGAAATAGCAAACCACTCCAGTATCTTTGCCAAGAAAACTCCAAATAGGGCCATGAAGAGTTGGACGTGACTAACAACAGAGACAGAACTAGAAATTTTTATACCCAAGACAAACAATAAAACCGATACTCTCAGATCAACTTTTTAGGACAATTTTTTTGGGGGAGGGGGGTGATATACAGCCACCAGAGAGGGAACAGTCAGGCCATCTGGTGGCTTCCTATTTTAAGTAAAGATTCTTGATAATTAGGTGCTAAGCTCACAGATTTCTGCAGCTGGAGGACAGCCAGCTTGTCAGCACCCTCTAAAATTCTCCACCCTAGGCCATAGCTCCAATGGTTCCTTCCCAGTTTACTGCTCAGAATTAGTTTACTCCTGATCGTGCAACAGCCTCCGAAATCAGGTAAGTTAGAAGCCGCATAAAGCTAGCCCAAGCTGCCTATGTAAGAAGGGCCCTTCATAATGGCTCTAGAGACACACAATCACTCCTATGGGGCCGGCTCCCCTGGAAGCTTTGAAAAAAGTCTGCATAAACTCGTTAATGATTGCCTCCCTTCTAACAAGTGCTTGTTTAATTTGGTTTATTTTCTTTTTAAACCCAAAGAGCTTATCTTCACCTAAGGAAACATTCAAAAGATAGGCCGTGGCTGACTCCTTTCCAACATTTTTCTAACCCTTTATAATTTCCACAGTTCTGTTCCCCAATCAATCAGAGGTTTTGAACCAAATCTTCCCCAGCTCCAGCCTTAAGCTATGCACCTTTCTATTCTCTGCCGATTAGACAGGGCCTTTTCTTATGGTGAATGAGGAACACCAGAAGTACTGGGTTCTTCTGGTAATCCTTTCCAAAGTCTGGGGAAGGATTAATGTCTTAGAGTCACAGAATTCAAAGCTGGAGGGGACTGGGGGACTCTAGTTCAACCTTTTCGTTTCAAAGAGGAGGAAACTGAGGCTGGGAAAGGGAAAAGGTCTTATTCCAGGTCACAGCTAGGAAGTGGTGGGGCTGGAATTCCACCGGAAAATAAACCAAACCAAGTTATTAATAATGAAGGCAGTTGCTCAGTGACCTCCATTTGCAGAGAGACTGACATTTAAAGAAAGCTGATTACCGATATAAGGCAACACAAGAGGGTGGCAAGAAAACTAGCTTTGGAGTTGGAAGACCTAGATTCTTGGATTAAAACCCTGGCTTTCCTGCTTACTGTGGTGGGTCTCTAGGCAAAGCCATTTTGTTTCTCTAGACCTAAGAGCCTCACTGAGGTCGCTTTCAACTCTAAATCTTCTGACACTATAAAAATCTCTAGGACACTGAGCAAGGACCCAACTCTGATTTAATAAAATACCTTGCTTCAAAGCTCTCTCATGTACTTATCCAAAGCTGTGACTAGTGGTTGGGGGGGGGGGCGGTACTCAGAGAGAGAAAGAATCTAGGATACTGTAAAGCAGGCAGCTGAGCAAGTCAACCTGGCCGCTTCCTATTTTAACTAATGCTTGTTAACTAAATGCTAGACTTCTTTGTTTCTCTGCTGCAAAAAGAATGCAAGCCCTAGCAGCCTCTGCATGTCAGCACCCAGACGCAAAGCTCTAGTCCCCTATCTTAGTTATACCTTTGAACTTCTCTATTATTATGTAGCATAGCTATCTATGTTTGCATCTTTTCTGTCTACTAGACTCTGAGCTTTGTGAGGGCAGGGGTACATCTCAACTTTATTCCCCTCAGCAAGAGGCAGAGTGCTGTACACATAACAGTCACCAACCATTTGTTGAACGAATGAAACTATAGAAATTTAGACCTGGCAAGAAAACATGTGAGAGTGTGCTGGACTCCTTCCGGGGAGCCAATCGTTAAGTTTTCCAAGGGAGCATTTATACCTTGAAATCACAAATGCTGCAAACTAGGAAGTGATGGAAGGAAATGTTAATTAAGCAAATAAAACTTCAAAGAATCCGTGTTTACAATTTTTTTTTAAATCAGAGAGCCTACTTGTTTATTGATTTTTTGCTTTTTTTTCCTGGTGAGGCAACCAGGGTTAAGTGACTTGCCCAGGGTCACACAGCTATTAAGTGTCAAGTATCTGAGGCCAAATTTGAATTCAGGTCCTCCAAGGCTGGAGCTCTATCCCCTGTGCCACCTAGCTGCCCCCACAAAGCCATTTGTTAAACATTTCCCAGCTCATCACTGGAAACAAGCTCACCACTGCTCCCTGACTGTAGGGTGAGGAAATTATGGTCCAAGGGGGAAATGACTCATTCAGAGTCACATAGTTTCTCACAACTCTACCCATTCACACAGTTTTAACCTGTCACTGATCTTAACTTGCTAATGCATCTGGTTTATTACTACAACCAGCTAAGTAAACCTAAGGATTTGGGTTCATAGGGCAAGCTGGCTTTCTTCGTTCAAGAGATGTTAATTAAACACCTATTGTCTGTGCAGAGTACTGTGGGAGACATAAACTTGGCCATGGAGTCGCTGGCCTAATGTAGTTTTCCAAAGTTTCTAGAAAGCAGAGGCCTCTGGGCCTTCTTTCTCTCTACTGCTGCAGGCCAAGTCTTAGGTGGGCCAGGGAATCATAGCAGAGGGCCCCAGTCCTTCAAATTTGGCACTGCCAAGGCAAGAACTTGCCTCCTACTTTGTCCCAGCCACGCTGACTGGCCAGCAGCCTCCTCTCTTTGTGTTGGTCTGTCCTTTTCAATGTGCCTGGTGTATATGGGGCTTCTTTCACGTTCCTGTCCCTAAATTAGACTTCTACCTAAAAGCTCGATTTATTAAGGACCCCATCGGTACCTTTTGCTCTATTTCCTCTTCCAAACCTACATCATCCCAGCTGTTCTGTGAATTGTACCTTCGTTCTTAGGAAAAGGTGATTAGAACAGGAGGCTCTATGTTTGATTAGCTCCAACCAGTTTCTTTGTAGGGAGACAATATCTCTCATACAGTAAGTAACAAGAGCACTGCTTTTCATTCACAGTCTTGCCTCTGTTGATACATCCCCATTATCCTGTTTGCCTTTCTTACCCCAGCTAGACGCTGGGCTCATGGTTTCAAGGATTTTTCTTTAATAACCTCCAAATCCCTCAGCACCTGCTTCCTGCAAGACAACTTCCCTCTTCACATCAATTTCGTTTCTTTTACCTTTTAACATGACTTTGGATAGTTAGGCAAAGCAGACCAGCCTCCTAAGGAAAAACTGGGGCAATAGCACTTGACCTTATATTTAATAAGAAATAAGCTCGGGCAAAGGTAATTAATGTGCTGTTAGCTTGACCTGGCTTGACTGCTGCAGGTACTGTCCATCCTCTCAATGACAGGGATGCAGGTGACATAACTCATCGAGAAGGACCAGAGAAGGTCCACAACCATGTCCATTTCAAGATGCGAAGAAAGTGACTAAAACTTCCCTACCCTTTGACCCAGAGATTCCCTTACTGGGCTCCTACTCCAAAGAGGCCATTTGTAAGAAGAAAGTCCCCATACACACCAAAATATTTATAGCAGCCCCTTTTGTGATAGCAAAGAATTGGAAACCAAATAGATGCCCATTGACTGGGGAATGGCTAAACCAATTGTGGTACCTGCATGTGATTGTACTGTAAGAAATGATGAAAGGGATGAACAGAGAAGCATAGCACGGCCTATATGAAATGATGTGAAGGAAAGGGAGCAGAGCCAAGAAAACAATAGATGCAATCACTTTTCTTTTGCTGTTGCCGTTCAATAGCCTCTGACTCTTCGTGGCCCCACTTCGGGCTTTCTTGGAAAAGATCACTACAACAGTGTAAACAGGACCATAAAAAAATCAGAAGTAAATGTGGCAAAATTTTAAAGAACAAGCATGGCCGCATGACCCCTGCAGAGCTGGGAGGTCCACAGGTGTATATATAGCACATATTTTCAGACTTCTTCAATGTATTGATCTGTTATGCTGATTTTCCCCCTCTTTCTTGTTTATCTTTTAAAAATACTATTTGTTATATAGGATGACTCAGAGAGGGAGGGGAAGAAATACTTGGGGAAATAATGGGTATATAAAAAAATCAAAACTTATTTAAAATACACATAAAAAAAATCACATGGTAGAGTACTTCACTGGACCAAAAACGATCCACTCTAGGTAGGAAACTATGTTGCGTTTCCCTTCCCTGTTAACCTCTGAAATCTTTACCAGTAGGCAGAGGCACAGTGGAAAGAGCTCAGGCTCCCTGGAGTCAGAAGAACTGAGTTCCTATCACATCTTTGATGCTTACTACTTGCATGACCTTGGGAGAGTCACTTAAATTCTATGGGATTCCATTTCCTACATGGCCTCTGAGAGTCCATCCCTTCCAGCTCTACATGTAAGACCCCATGATTTTGATTATCACTGTTAAGTCACACTCAAGAGGAATGCCATCCTGGGATCAAGAGAACACTGCCCGCTCAGCACAGTAACTCTAGCAGGAAAGGCCTCATCAGAACCCAGAGGTCAGACGGTCATATGAATTTGCTTATAGGTAAGTTCCATCTAACATGAGGAATTATGCTGTCTTGGACCCTTCATCTCTCCCAGTCTCATTTTGCTCCTCAGTAAACAGGAGAGGATTGGACTTGGCCTCCAGGGTCCCCCTGAGCCTATGCGTGACCTTGGGCAAGTCACTTAATGTCTCTAGGCCTGTTTCCTCCTCTGTTAAGACGAGAGGGATAAGCCTTGATAGTTCCCAGCTCAAACTTATGACCCGGTGACTCTTATTTTTCCAAGTGCTGGTCCTTTCACCCGGCCCAGTGTCTGCCTCATTTTCCTCCTGGTCTAGGGCTTTTGTTGTTTACACCCCCAGTTAATGAAATCCATCTTTTCTCTCTCTCTCTCTCTCTCTCTCTCTCTCTCTCTCTCTCTCTCTCTCTCTCTCTCTCTCTCTCTCTCTCCCTCTCTCTTTCCCTCCCCTCTCCCATGTCTCTCTTTCTGTCTCTCTGTCTGTCTCTGTCTCTGTCTGTCTCTGTCTGTCTCTCTCTCTCTCTCACTCTCTCTCTCTCTCTCTCTCTCTCTCTCTCTCTCTCTCTCTCTCTCTCCCCCCCTCTCTCTTTCCCTCCCCTCTCCCATGTCTCTCTTTCTGTCTGTCTGTCTCTGTCTCTGTCTGTCTCTGTCTGTCTGTCTCTCTCTCTCTCTCTCTCTCTCTCTCTCTCTCTCTCTCTCTCTCTCTCTCTGCCTCAGGTCGCTGCCTGAATAGCTGGGGTGCCCACCACAAGATATGGATTTACTTCTAAATCCTCTGGCCCTAAAAGCCCTCCACACCATTTGGTCTTCAACTGCTCCGATGGCGGGAGGTATAGCCACTGGGGACAGCGCAGAGCCATCTGGTAAAGTGAACTGGGGGCAACAATGGAGAGCCAGAGGGAAGAGCAGGACAGTGATTTCCACAAACATGTGAAATCCTCTAAACTGCCTGATCTGAGCAGGCAGCTTCCCCACCCAGACAAATGCAGCTCTTGAGCTCTTGGGGATGGGGGGATGGGGGGGTTGCCAGGGTAGAGGCCTGGACATATTTGCATTCAGCTAAGGAGAAATACATGCAGATTGGGGAACACAAAAAAATAGAGAGAAGAGCTAAGCAGACGTCAGTTTTCCTGGGCTCTTTCCTGTCAAGGTAATGTACTAGAAGTCTTTATTTCTTTCAGGCTGGGCCTCTCAGAGGTTCATTCTCCTTCCTGGCTGTTCTCATGCCTTCCCCATCACCTGCTGAGGCCTTGGTGACGGACAGAGCAGACGATCAGCGGGGGACAATTAGCGAGGAGTTCAGACTTTGATCATTTGGCCATATGTGAATACAACAGCTGACCACATGTTTTAAAAGACAACTAACTTAAAAGTATTAACGGAGGGGGGAAGGGAAAAAAAACCCACAAAGCAGGCTGCAGATTCTGAAATTTACATTTTAATTATCTGCCACAATGCTGCATTCAGCTTTCGCAAAATATTTAATATTAAAAAAAAATTCCTTCCTAGCTTGCTCAGAATGGGGAGGGGGCAGGCATTTGCTCCCTCTCTCTCTTTCCTCCTCCTCCCCCTACAACACTGGAAAGGAAAAAAAAAGTGTTCCCTTGCAGCAAAGCGTTTGAACGCTTTGGATGGTGATAAATGCCCCCACAGCCCATTTCAAAAGGCACATTCAGAACTGGTCTGAGTCGGTCGTAGTTATTAAAGTCAGCTTCCACTGAAATGAAGCCCCAAAGCTTTATTGGAAATGGGGTCTTTGCCCAGGGAGAACCTGGGAAATCTCTGAACACAGACAGATGTTTGTACTGATTACTGCCGCCCGCCAACTCCCAAGCAGGCAATTCTCAAGTGAGGACAGGGGGATGCCTTGAAAGGGCCTTTGGAGGCCCCAGCTCCCTGACCATTCCTACATCTGTGGGCCCTGTAAATGGGCACAGCAGTGGGACGGATCTGAAGGCCAAGGGGGACACTCGGACCCCGGACTCTGTAGTAGGGGAAGGCTGGCCTGGGTCTTGGTATCCATACAATGAATGATTTATCATCTCTGCCTGAGATAGAGCTTCCGACTTATCTCCTCCACCTCCTAGGTAATTAACATATTCATGAAATGGTTATTTACTCTCAAATAGGAAGATAATAGAAAAATAACACTAATTGTTTTGACAGCAGTTTACTTAAGAGTTATCTGCAGGAACAAATGCTTCCTTGGTGGGCAGAAGAACGCAGAAATGTTCCTGCCTTCTGTAAACACTGATCTCAGTATTAAGCTGATTTTTCTTCTTACTTACTCTGACCAGAGTAACAGTATGTATGTGGGAGGTGGGGGAGGGGAGCAGAGAGGGTGAAAGGGGAGAAGAGGCTGGAAGAAATTTCCACGAAAATTCATCATCTATTGCCTCACATATTCCTATATTCCACACACATAATGTTTCAAGTGAGATCTGATTTACCATTATCTTTTGAATCCTGGAATCCAAAGATCTCAGAGCTGGACAGGATCATAGAGATAATCTAAAACCAACCTCATTTTACAAGAGAGGAAACTGAGGCCCAGGAAGAGGAAAGGAAGGTCCAACAGCTAGTTGTTAGTGGCAGACCCGAGTCCCCTGACTGACCAGCCAGTGTGTTTCAGTTGTTGTTTTTTTTTTAAGTCCACAGACCCCAGGTTAAGATCCCCTGCTTTCGGACATGGTCAATTTTAATTTTAAAAAAGGGGGTTTTTTCCAATGAATCCCATGTAACTATCTAAAAAAAAAAAAAGGATCACTCTCCTTGAAGGACAATGTCTATACTTAGGTCTAGATGGAAATAAAGATTCTAGCTTCTGAAGGAGGGTTGGGGGAGGGGGGAGGGGCGCTCTACTCCAGCCTGTGCAACTTCATTTATTGCTAAATCAATCCCTATGTGCCATAGAGGGAATACTTTCTGGGCATTTCAAATATGTGCTTTCATTTAAAAAAATGTCAACAAGTGTCTCTCAGTATGCCCCCCCCCCCAAGTTAGCTTCTGTTCAACTGTCTACTTCCACTTTCCCTAGTCCTGGTCAAGGGTATTGAAGTGCCAGGGTCAGTATCACAAGAAGCTACATCTAGGGCTGGATGAAAGGGGACAGTGACTTGTCCAGAGTCACACATGGGATCCTAGATGGAGAGCTGGAAGGAATCTAAAAGGCCATGGAGGCTATGCCTCCATTTATAGATGGGGAAATTGAGGCCGATGTCAGGGAAGGGACTTGCCCAAGGTCACATAGGAAGTAAATAGCAGAGTCTAGATTTGAACCCAGGACCTTGGAATCCAAATTCAGCAGTGTTTACATTGCATCATGCCAGAGACCTCTGGTTCTGAATTCAAGGAAAGGAAGGAAGACTGAGTGAAGGCACCAAGAAGTTTTGAGGAATAAAAGAACAGAGGTGAGACAGTATGTCTGATGGCTTCAATCTTCTCAAAGAAGTGAGAGACAATGGTCTTCTACTGGGTGGTGAGTGGTGGAAGGGAGTAAATTAAGGAAGAAGGTGTCTTGAGGCAGGGGAAAATTCTGGAAGAAGGCTCTTCCTTCTGACAACACTGTACACAGCAGAGAAAGCCTGGCTCTATAGAGAGACAGAGGACCTAGTAGTACTTATGTGACCTTGGGCAAATCCCTTTCCCTCCCTGGGCCTCAGTTTCCTTATCTGTAAAACAAAATTGTTGGGCTTTATGGCCTCCAAGTTCCCTTCCAGATTGAAATTTATCAGCATCCTATCAGGGGAACCACGATTCCCAAAGACGGGTAGCGCACATCTTTAACCCATCTTGCATCTATCACCCACTCTCAGCTCATTGTAGTATGGGCCCTCTTGACCACCTGGATGATCCAGGAGCTTCCTAATGGGTCTGACTGCCTCCATTCTGAGCCCCATCCAAATGATTGAGCACTTTGGCTGGGGTTCCGATGGGGTATGTAAATGTAGCTGCTAGGGAATGCAGTGACCAGTGCCTGACCCTATTCAGTTGTAAGGACCAGGGGCTAGCAAGCAGGCATAGACAGGGAAGAGAATCACATAAATAATAACAGTAACAACTAATATTTCTCTAATGCTCTTAAGCTCTACCTCGCAACACCCTTGGGAGGTTTGATAGTACATTTGACAGATGAGGACAGAGAGGCTTTCAGAGGTTGAGTCATTTGATCACAGTCATAAAGCTAGGATGTTTCAGAGCCTGGATTCAAAACACATAGTCGGGCCAGTGCCTGGCACATAGTAGGCACTTAAATGCTCGTGGATTGATGGACGGTCCAAATGGAGCCCTCTCTCTCCTCCCCAGCCATCAGGGGGATCCCTCCAGATCATTCCCAGTTCTTGGAGGTGGTATCAACGCACTCTATAACAGGGCCCACTCCTAATTCTAAATGTCTGCTTTCTCAAAGAAAGGTAATGAAGCGGAAAAGAAAACTCCAGCTCGATGCTTTTGTTCTTCCCTCCCAAAGTCTTTCTCACCCGCTGACTAATTAGCAACTAGAAAAATTGAATCCAAGTCTGCATGTAATTATCAGCAAATTTCTAAGTTGTTTTTCAGCTGGAAAGCAGGAGTTGAATGGAAGGAAGTTTATAAACTTCCTTGGGAAGGTGAGTTTCCTTCACGAGGCCCAACGTGGCAGGGAGTATGTCTGGGCCTGTGTGCCCATGCCACAGGCACGTGTGACCACATCCATCAGGAAGACACACCTTTGACCCAGCACCCACTACAGGGGAAAGTGACGTTCACTCAGACTTGATGAATTTATCATTTGTACAGCTTAGCCTGGGGCTGGGGTGGAGAGCAGAGTGTGAGGGTTGGTTTCCCTTGCTTTGTCCTGGAACAAAGGGTCATAGTTGACTTCTGATCACAATTTCCTGTCTTTACATCTCTCTCAGGGTTATTACTCACACGCCTCTGCATCTTCATCCCAACCTAGAGTATGTCTGACCTTTCTTATCCACAGATTTATAAGATTACAGAATTAGAGACAGAAGGAACTTAGATGCCACAGAGTACAACCCCATTTTATGGATGAGAATACTGAGTACAGAGTGGCTAAATGACTTGCCTAGAGTCACAAGGTAAGTATCTGAGGCAGAATTTGAACCCAGGACCTCCCTGACTCCAAGTCCAATGTACCATGTAATTATGCCTCCTTAGGACTATTTACTGAGTACTTTGTCATAGGTCTAGACCCAATTTCCTCCTTTGCAGTTTGATACTGTAATTGACCAGTTCAGCTACACACTTCAAACCCTGTGCTCTATCCTATCACTGCTCACACTTTACCAAATTCATCCCGAGTTACACCAACATCTCCCTTCTCTGATACTACTCCAATGGTGATAAACATCACTGAGAGTCACACAACCATGTGGACTCGGTTTCCTACTAATTTTTGTTACCTGATCTCAGCTGGTCACTCACTGTTGTATGGCAACCGTCTTATTCTTCCCTGAATTACTCTCCATAGAAGAGGAGCCTGGTCAGCTTAACGAGGTGAAAGGATCAAACTCTGGCTTGAAGGTAACTCCCTATGAAAGGTACAGATATCCTCATTGGCAACACATTCGGGACTTGGATGGCATCACCCTGAGTACCTGCTGGCACACTGATGCCATATTGAGGATGAACGAGTTCAAGGCAAATGAGGATGATTCAGTCACAATCCATGTAGATCTGAGCCATGCCCTTGGCCTTTCAAAGGATATAGATACAAATCTGCAAAGAAAACATAGTGTCTGGTACTTACATACTTGTTTATCAACTGACCAGACCCTCAGATCCTATCAGGGGCTCTACACAAAGGCAGGTCTAAGTTGAGTCTATAGGGCAAAGGATATGGTAGAGAAAGCGTACTTGTCTGAATGGGACTCCCCCAAAAAAGCCTCTCCATCCTAGATATGGCAGCAGTGATAGAGTAGCAAAGGAGTTCCTGGAGGTGGAAATATGTCATTCCAGAAGAGTGGGAAAGGAACATATGGCCTAAGAGATGTTAGGGACTGGAGGGAATGTTGGGGCAGAAAGAGCTCATGACCTCTGTCTCCTGGAGAGGAGTTTCTGGACAATGCCAAATTCCTGGACCAAGCAAAGGTATTCCAGGACCAAGTCAGAGCCAGAGCTAAAGAACAAAAGAGAACTGTAGCATGGAGGGACCAACCCCAAACTTGCCCTCGCAACTACTGTTTTGTTAGACAGACTATGTAGATCCAGGGGGAGGGAGGCTGACCTCGCAGCAACCAGAGTTCTTTCTCCTTTGAGGTAGCCTCAACAATAGGAAAGTATTAGAAATCAGGCTGACTGCAAGGGTCCTTGGGAAAAGCGGGGCTCACTGCAGTGGGAAAGAGAACTGCTTTGCTAGTGAAATCAAATCTGCTTGGTATTAAACATATTATTCTAGTCAGCAATAGGGACCGTACCTAAGAGGCAACTATGAGATGAAGATACTCTCTCTACCCTGTATGTTGGCAACTCTCTGCAACTTAGTCTTAGAAACTTACCCAGAGCACTTGGAGCTTAAGTGACTTGCTCAGAGTCACACTGCCAGTATAAGCCAGAGCAGGACTTGAACCCAGGTCTTCCTGTCTCTAAAGCCAGCTCTCTAAACAATATGCCATGCTATTAGCACTGTATCACTTCAATTGTTGTATTTGCTCATAACCTATTACACATAGGTATATGCACATGTTATAGACATGTAGATACACATGCATGTCTATAACATGTCCATATAACGTGTGTATATATGTATATTAAGCCTAAACACCTTCATGGGAGGAGGAAAGGAAGGGCAGGGCATTTACCATTTCTATAGACACCTAGGCACAAATTATTTGACAGTGTTCTCTGGTAAGGCTCTGGGTGGAGGCAAAAAGTCAAATTTTGGTATTCTCAGGGGAAATCACAAGTGGGAATACAAGCTAGAGAAAGAGTTTATGGGCTATCCCTACACTAGGCTCGGTATATGCCAATCCAGAGCCAGGGCTCTGGGCTGGGAGTCATTCATGTCTCAACCACGCTCCCCAGCAGCTATTCCAGACCCCCTCAGTTCCCTAACAAGACCCCTTGTCCCTCCTTTCCTTTAGCACAACTTCATCTTTTGCTTTGTTGAGAAAAACCAAGGTCATCCACTGGGAGCTGCCATTTCTCCCTTAACCATACTTCCAAATCCCTCTAATATGGCTCCCCCTTTTTCTCCTCCTTTACTTCAGTCTCTGAGGAAGAGGCCATCGGTCACCTTAGCAAGGTAAATCCTTCTTCTTGTAGCCTTAGTCCTATTTCATCCTGTTTCTACAGGAATTTGCCCCTTTGATCATTCCCCACCCCCTTCTCATCTTCAATGCTTTCTTATCTACTGGCTCCTTTCTTGCTGCCTGTAAACATGCCTGGGTCTCCTCCATGCTTAAAAACCTTCCCTTGACCCTGCCATGAGCAGATGTCATTCCTGACCACCTCCTCCTCCCGGACACTTCTCCCTTAAAGTCGGAGACATTGATCTCTTCTCCTTCTCCATCTATCACCATTCCACAGCCTCCTTTGTTGGTTTTTCATCCATCTTCCCCCTCCAACTGTGAGTGTTCCCAAGGCTCTGTCCTGAGCATTCTCTTCTCTCAAAGAGGGCCCTTTGCAATCTTATCTGTTGTTACCTATGCAGATGATCCCTAAATCTATACGATCATCTGGTATTTCCCTCCTGAACTACAGTCCCAAATTTCCAATTACTTCCTGGATATCTCAAGGTCAGCAGTTCCAATGCCTAACTCATCTTCATCTCTTAACTCACTCCTCCTCCTGATATCGCTCTTTCTGTTCAGGCCACTGCCATCCTCCTAGTCACTCAAGGTAGAAGTCCTGGCAAAGTGGAAGCCAAATTATCCCTGTTTTCAGAAGATATCATCATTCACTTAGGAATGAAGGGGATCTAACTCTAACAGATCTCAAATTCTTTTATAAAGAGGAAATTATCAAAACTATTAGGTGTGGATTAAGAAAGAAAAGCAGCCCAACAGAACACACAAGACAAGAAAGATTCCAAAGCAATAGAATGCAATTAACCAAGTGTTCTAGAAACCAAAGTATACACATCACTGATGGAAGGACTCTTTCTGTATCTGAGGTCATTTCTGGTCATGGCGGCCATGTGAGGGTTTGGCGACCTGCTTCCAGCACTGAAAGGATTTTGCACTTTAGCTTGACATGGTAAGCTATGACTCTCTCTTGTGACAAATGCTATGCCCTTTGCTTTGATTCTGCCATGCAAGGGGTAGAGGATAGGTGATACTCTTTCCTGTACTCCCACATGGGATATGTATTCACCTGGGCAAATTTGTTCAGGCCTTTGATGGCCTGAGTCACCAAAAATGGTTCTCAAGGTAGATGAGTCCAGCATTGGAAAAGACCCTTTAAGTTCAGAGATCCTGAGTCTAGTGAAAGAAGTGGCTGGCTTCAGCTGTTGCAAGAGAAGTCTGAATTAGGAAAAGCTTCCACAATGGAGGATATGACAACCAAGAAGAAGATCAGCCTATGCCCAGCTATTTCATCAGCAGACGTGTACATGCTACACATTTGGATGGTATAATGTCGAGGTGAAATATTAACGCCTTATTAGCAATTGTGAAAACTGCCCTATGTTCCATTGACATTTAAGTATCATCCTCCCAGTAGACTGTAATGGTAGTGATAAGCTAAGTTACCAAATCCTGTTTTAAGTCCATTTTCGTCAAATGAACACTCACAAGTGCCTAATGAAAATCATTCCTTTTGTGGTAGGAATAAGTCAATTGTCCCATATCTGCTTAATACTTTATATTGAATATCCTTTGTGTGATCTTCAAATTTGATTAGTATACCATCTATGGCTTTATCCAAATCATTGATAAAAATGTCAAGCAGCACAAGCCAAGCACAGATCTCTGGGGCACTCCACTAGGGACCTCCTTCGGAAAAATGAAGAATACCTAAAGGAATTGCAATATGTGAATGTAATGCAATCAATCTATGCCATGAGAAAGAAAAATGTCTAAAGATGTCAGAGAAACACGTGAGGACTCGTATAAAGTGATGAAGAGTAAGGAAAGCAGGACCCAAAGACCGAAATATAGAGCTCAGCAATGAAAACAAGGGCATCACCACCAAAAGGCAATCAAACTCAGGTCTCAGGTACAATAGACAATGCTAGCTACAAATGTTTAAAACTGAAGCACATATCTTTCTTTACTTTTGGTAACAACAAGCTATAAGAGTGAAAAATGAAAGTCTAGTTACAATCCTGACATCTGATGGTTTTGCTCATTGTTTTGTTGCAAGGTATTACAGAGAGGCAGTCTTTACTAGGATGTGACTGACGCATCCAAACAAAACGCATCAATAAAAATGTCTTTCATGGTCAAAATAGATGGAGAATGCCAATTATGCACATTTGGATCTGCAGCGATATGGGTGGCCCCTGAGTTAGTCTAGGAGTCCCCTTATCTTGGACCAGCCCTGCACGTGGACAATGGGTTGGGACCAGAATTGAATAGAAGTAAAAGAGTAGGCGAGATTACACTTGGGAAATGATCTATTACGTTCAATGATCCCAATCTACTCCTTGAAAGAAATACCAAACTACAAATAAATAAATTTATATTAAAAAAAAAAGAAAGAAAGCAATACCTATCTTTTTCACACCCATTTTCTTGCAGTGCCCTGATATAGCTGAGACTCTTTGAATACCGCAATCTCTGAAAAATCAATATTGTAAGTGACCCAAAGAGCATAAGAGGAATGTAGAGTGGGTGTAAGGAAGCCAAAGCATATAACTAATGATATGCTGCAAGCCCAAAGTGGTGTAAAATGTATCATCCAAGAAATGTATCATCAGAAAGGGAGGGCCGCCAGTCAGATAGTGAGAGTGAGGAGCAACACGCAGACTGCCAGAATGGACTGCTACTCACAAAATGTTAAAAGATCTTGAAAAAAGCTTCTGAGAGAGAAGACCCTCTATGGAGTATTATGGGAGGGCATGGACAAGAAATACACAGAGTGAGAAGACTGCAATGTATATGATGTGTAAGCTTAAAGCTCTGGAGCTGCAATGGAGTTCAGAGGCCATCTGGTCTACACTCCTCATTTTATAGATGAGGAAACTCAAGCCCAGAGAGGATTATAGGGTCCTAGATCTAGAAGGACCCCAGAAGCCATGAAATCTAACACTCTCATTTTACAGTTTAGGAAAGGGGGATCTAACAATTTAGAAAGCGGGATTGAGTGACTTGTTTGGGATCCCACAGGTAGGTAGCATCAGGGGCAGGATTTGAACTCAGGTTTCTGACTCCAGGGCTCTTTTCAATATGCTATGCTATCTCTTTGAAAGAAGTACCCATGGCAATGAGAGATCCTAGTTCGCTTGAAAGACATGGAAGACCAAGTGAGGCAGTATGGTTCAATGAAAAGAGTACTAGCTTTGAAGTTGGAGGACTTGGCTTCAAAACCCATCTCTGCTGCTTGCCACCTGTGTGACCCAAGGCAAGTCACTTTAACCTCCCTAGGCCTCAGTTTCCCAAAATGTAAAATGAGGGGCACTTGGACTACATAGGCCTCTAACATCCCTTTCAGCTCTACACTGATGATCCTATGATCCCGTGACCTCTTTTGGGCCCATCTCCCCTTTGAAGCCATTGAGTCTCCGGGTATATGTTATTTTACTTTGGACTAACTTCTCAAACTAAAAAAAAAAATTCCAAACTTCTTAATCTGTAACAGACATTGATACATAAATTATAATTATCTTCATCTTACTCTCTTTGCTTATGTTTATCAGAAGCACAGCAAGAGAAAATTACCAAGTTTCCCTCTATGACATTTCTCAACTCTTTTGGACATATGACGAAACCAACTCTGCTCATTCCTTTTATTCATCAATTCCATCATTAACAACCTTTTCTTCATGTTCCTGAAATCAAGTTTTTAGAGCAATGTTTTATTCATGCTGCATAAGCAAGTAGATACGGCCCTAAAGAAAACAAAGAGGTCAAGGGCCACTGGCCTGACCCAATTACTGAGGACATCGTGGGATTGATTCTGAAAAGATCACAAACGGGGCAGGATCCCAAACACTTGGGGGAAAAAAATCACAGACATTATTTAATCCAGAAAAGGCAACTGAGAAAATACCAACCTATATGACTTCCTTCCCACTTCACCAAAACCTATATGAGAAAACACAGCTACTGAGGGCATCCTTGATGAAAGCAGAAGGGAGCGAGAAGACTTCAGAGGACCATACGTCTGTAGTTATTTGACTTAACGGTGCAGAGAACTCAAGATCCCACTGTATTTGTCTGATGACTACTTAAAAAAAGGTATTTGATTTGGCAACAACAGCTGACTTGTAATTAGTGCTTTACAGTTTGCAAAACTAATATATATTGATACCTTGAAGGCTCTCCTCTCATGATATGTCAAAAACATACCAGATGACTTGAAAGATATAAAAATATCATTGTTCATGGATCCACTGATTTATGAAGGCCAATGTGAAACAGTGGAAAATGTGCTTAGAGTCAGAGAACCTGGGTTCAAATTCTAGTTCTGACACTTGTTCAGTCATTGTTCAGTTGTGTCCAATTCTTCATGACCCCATTTGGGGTTTTCTTGGCAAAGGTACTGGAGTGGTTTGCCATTTCCTTCTCCAGTTCATTTGACAGATGAGGAAACTGAGGCAAGCAAAGTTAAATGACTTGCCCAGGGTTATATAGCTAGTAAGTGTCTGAGGCCAGATTTGAACCCACAAAGATCAGTCTTCGGGCCTTCAGGCCTGGTGCTCTATCTGCTATGTCACCTAGCTGCCCAGCTCTGACACTTTCTACCTGGAAATCCTTGGGTAAGTAAGTTCATCTGCCAACAGCAGCGAAGGCCAGGAAGTTATAGAGATGGGGAACAGACAAAAAAAATGATACCCAGTGGGAAAACAGCAAAGGCATAATGGCCAAATGTCGACTCAATGGAAAACAGCGACCGTTAGGGAACAGACTCAGACAAAGCAACACTATGATGCCACCAAAAGATACTGGAGGCCCCACAGTGTCAGAAGAATAAATTACCCCTCTATGTGTGTACTCTGGCCACAAAGGTTCTCTGTATGTGTGCCTCTCCATATGTGTGCACTGGCCACATGAATTTCCTGCTAGTGTGGCACTATACATGTTCACTCTTTGTGTTGACGATACATTTGTGAGAAGATATACACCCAGGTTGGGGGTTGGGTGGGCCGGGGGAAATTTTCCATTGCTGTTTCCCTTACTATGCTATTTTATTAAATGTCTTTGCTTTGAACTAATTGTATCAGCTGGCTGACAAATAAAAGTAAACACATCAATGGGGGCTCACAAGTTAGGTTTTGAAGTGCATACAGAATCAGAGAGTACTATGAACCTGGGGTAGATTTTTTTCTGGGAGTTCCATGTATGAGAAGGGGATACCTTGGGGGCTACATGAAATTGGTAATGAAACTGGTTCAAGAAGATAGGCTTCTCAGTGCTGACATTTTGGAATCAAAAAAACAATCTAGTAAAAAAGTCTGCCTCTGTCTCTTTCTCCCTTCTCTCTGCCTCTTCTTCTTCCTTTTCCTCTTCCTCTTCTCTACAGTTAATTCTTTATAGCCAGGTCTGGGCATCTAATAGGAAAAAAGTTTCTGTAGCCTGGCAAAATGACTAGTGAATTATTCATGTAGTCACTGAACTGAAATCTTTAACTTGCAGCTTTCTTTCTGCTCCTGGATGACAGGTGAATATGGAATACAAAACCAAGTATTCTTCACAATTCAAGCTCAAGCTATTCCTCTGTTATTTTAGGGGTGGGAAGCATTTTGCCCTAGGATGAGAGTTCTGTCCTGTAGCTTTTAAATTATCCTTAAAGCTGTGATGACATATGGGCATAACAGGTGATGAATTAGGGTGAGAAACAAGGAAGCAGTTGCCCCATTGGAACATAGTAGGTGCTTTATAAATGTTCCTTGAATTGGATTTTTAAAAAGAAATCTTTCCCTTGTTTCCCCTTCTAACACCAATGATCACTTC
Source organism: Phascolarctos cinereus (assembly GCF_003287225.1). Classification (NCBI taxonomy): domain Eukaryota; kingdom Metazoa; phylum Chordata; class Mammalia; order Diprotodontia; family Phascolarctidae; genus Phascolarctos; species Phascolarctos cinereus. The sequence continues at coordinate 39,569,304 of NW_027556291.1, forward strand.
CACTCCTACGGCACTTTAAGGGGTTACAAAATGCTTTCCTCACAATAATACTATGAGGTGGGTGATGCCAGTAGTATTTCACCTATTTTGCAGATGGGAAACAGGCCAAGAGAGGAAAAGCCACAGCTAACAAGAGCCTGAGTCTATGCTTTGGAATCTACTGATGCCAAACACAATACTACTGTCATTAGGAGAAGGTAAAGGAAGGGAATATGCATTTATAAAGCACCTACTTTGTGTCAGGCATTGTGCTAAGCATTTTTTTTTAAATCATCTCATTTGATCCTCATAATCACCTTGTGATATAGGTGCTATTATTGTCACAATTTTACAGGTAAGGACACTGAGGCTAACAAAAGTTAAGTGATTTCTGCAGGGCTGTGCAGTTGGGAAATGTCTGAGGCTGAATTTGAATTCAGGTCTTTCTGACTAAAGGGCCAGCACTCTATCCACTGAGGTAGCAGCTACCTCCACTGGATTAAGCCCCATTATGATAGTATCATAATGTCTTGAAAATTCTAATCATTAGCAATAACCTTCAATTTAAAAAATTAGCCAATCCCTTTTGCTTAGAAATAATCATAATTTTACCAGTAATGTCATATAATTTTATTATAATATATCATATAATCAGCATTACATGTTATTTGTAAAAAATAATAATAGTCATACATTTTAGAGCACCTTACAGTTGTAAAACATTTTTTGTAACATCCCCATGAGGTAGGACACTCAATCATTCTTATCTCCATTTGACAGCTGAGTAAACTGAGGCTTGGAGAGGTAATAATAATATTCTACTTAAATGCATAGAGAGACTTTACAGTGACAAAGCACTTTCAATTCAACTAATGTTTACTTTGAATTGTATATTTTATTGCTCTTTTGCTTTTACATCACCGAGATTTCCTCCTGTATGCCTTCTCACTCTCCTCCCAAAGAGTCGTCCCTCATAACAAAGAACTTTTTTAAGGAAGAGGAAAAAAAACCTCATCAAAATTAATCAATGCATTTTTAAAACCCCTGACGTTAAATGAAACATTCCACATCCATGAACCCCAAGACAGAAAGGAAGTGGTATCTTTTCATCTCTTTTGGGGGGACCAACCTGGGTCTTTATGCTTTCACAACAGCTTCCATTGTTTTGTGGCTGTTTTCTTTCTGTTGACATTGCTGTAGCTGTTGTATAATAAATCACCAGGCATTTATTAAACACCTACAACTTCCTAGGGACTGGGGGTACAAATGGGGATATGAAAGAATGACCCAATCTCAGGGAGTTTACTTTCTATTGGGAGAGAATGCTTGTTTATAATAATCCTGAAATGGAGGCAAGACCATAATTATCATCCCCATTTTGTAGATTAGTAAAACAAGGCTCAGAAAGGCAAACTGATGTGAAGGAGTTGGATCTTTCGAGTCATGGATGGTACTATTCCTTGAGATTATAAGACTGGAAGAAAAATAGTGCCTCTCCAAATGTACCAAATAACATCCCATTCCACTTCATCCCCCCCCCCCAATAAGATCCTCGATTGAGAATGAGATGGATTTGAGTTCCTTTTCAATTGATCAGGAGACTGAGGCCCCCAGAGGTTAAGTAACTTGCCCCAAGGCATCCAGGGAGTAAGTGGAAGAGCTGGGACTCAGATCCCGGTCCTCTGATTACAAAGCAAGCTCTCTTTTCAAAGCTTTCCTAAAACTTTCAACTTAAACAATCTAGTGATGCTTCAGTGCCCAAGCAGGCCTCCCTCCCCTTCTCCCTCTGGCCAGCTGCTCTGAGCTTTATGCAAATAAGCCCCAAACCCAATTAATTGCTATCCTTATGGCGAGTTCTCATCTTAAGTGCTATATTATAAATGCAGCTCCTGCCGGGCCTCCCACAATAGAAGTACTTGGGATACTTTGTGATCTCCATTTTTGCTTTAGCTATGGCAGAAAGGTAAGCCATGGACTCTGACAGTTAGTCAGCAAGAATGCTTTTTGTTGGTCTGGCTGACTGGGTATGAAAAATTGTTTGCAATGGCCCGGAGGAAGCAATGTATAATAAGAAAAAGGGTTTGAATCCCACCTCGACCAGTTAGTGGCTGTGTGACCTTGGACAGCTGACTTCATCTTTCTGAGCTTCAGTTCCTCCATTTGTGAAGTGGGGATGGTGAGACTCCTTATCCTTCCCTATACAGACAAAATTTGGTCTCTGAAAACTGTCTGCGAGGCAAAAATCCATATAAAGAAAGCCCTATCTCCATTCATTTTAAAGGAGGAAAATTATGGAACATTATTGGACCCCTCAAAAGTCACCCCTTTTCACCCAAATAATAATGCAGTTTAACATACACACAAAAAAACCTTTCAATTACTGTTTAGCTAAAACCACTTACTCACATGAGAAAAAGGCAATATGTGAGTATTGAAGTGCGCAGAATTGAGAAGCAGTGAGAAGCGGTCTGCTGAAGGTGAGGGAAACTGTCCAGATGAAAGCAACAGAGGAACTCCTTTGGAGTGAAGCCTGGAGATCATCAGTAGACATTTATTTAAGCACCTACTATGTGCCAGACAGTATGCTAAGCATTGGTGATCTAAAGGAAGGCAAAAGACAGTCCCTACTCTCAAGAAGCTCACAGTCTTAGACAATGGGCAAACAACTGTGTTCAAACAAGATGTAGACAAGATAAATTGAAAATAATCAACAGAAGGAAGGCCCTAGGATTAAGGGGGACAGGGAAAGGCTTCTTGCAGAAGGGAGGATTTTGGCTGGAACTTGAAAGAAGCCAAGAGAGAGACAAACAAGGAGAGCATTTTGGCCATGGGAGTCAAGAGATGGAATGTCTTAGATGAAGAGCAAGTAGGTCAGAATCACTGGATTGCAGAGGACATGGTGGGCTAAGAGGAGAAGGGGTAGGCGGAAAAGATTAGAAGGCATCAGAAGACCGAAAAAGAGGGGAGATAGGTTATAAAGGACTTTAAACACCAAACAGAGAATTTTATATTTGATCTCAAAGGCGATAGAGAACTACTGGAGTTTACTGAGGCTGGAGTGGAAGGGGAGGGAATATAGTCAGACCTGTGCTGTAGGAAGATAGTTTGACAGCTGAGTGGAAGGTAGACTAGAGTAGGAAAGAGACCCAAGGCAGGCAGACTCACCAGCAATTACTGCAGTAGTCCAGATATGACAAGATGAGGGCACCAAAGTGATGAATGAATGTAGGAGAGAATTACTTCGGGCCAATTCTGAAGTGGTGTGCATTGATTTTAGAGGAAGATGTGCAACTCCCAAGTTGGAGGACTGGGGAACTTCCAAGGTAGATGGTATTTAGGGATGAAAACAAGAGAAAGCCTATCTTTACAAGTGCAGAGCTCTGAAAAGCACTACACTGATTATATATACATACATATTATATAGATATATACATGCATATATATATACACACACACACACACACATACACATACACACAAACAGATCAATTACCTTTAAACATCTCTTCAGGTTTAAATGATACCCTCTCAATAATTCAGTAAATATATATACAAATTCATATATTTATATGTGTATATATATTTATTTCAGCAAATATATGTAAATACATATTTTGGCACCTAGTGTTTTTTTAATTTTTTAATTAATTTTTTTTTGTCAATTACATGTAAAAACAATTTTTAGCCTTTTTTTTTTTTTTAGGATTTTGAGTTCCAAATTCTCTCTTTCCCTCACCCCATTCCCCCCTCCCTGAGAAGGCAATCAATTTGATTATACATGTGCAGTCATGCAAAACATATTTCCACATTAGCCACATTGCAAAAGAAAACAGACCAAAAAAACCCCAAGAAAAATAAAGTAAAAAAAAGTATGCTTTGACTTGCATTCAGACTCTATTAGTTCTTCTCTGGAGTGGATTAATATTTATCTTAAGTCCTTCAGAATTGTTTTGGATCATTGTATTGCCGAGAACAGATGTCATTCACAGTTGATCATCATATAACATTACTGTTACTATGTACAATGTTCTCCTGGTTCTGCTCACTTCACTTTGCATGAGTTCATATAAGTTTTCCTAGGTTTCTCTGAAACCATCCTGCTTGTCATTTTTTATAGCACAATACTATTCCATCACAATCATATACCACAACCTGTTCAGTCATTCTCTAATTACTGGGCATGACCTCGAATTCCAATGCTTTGACATCACAAAAAAAAACTGCTATAAATAGTTTTGTGCATATAGGTCCTTTTCCTTTTCCTTTGATCTCCTTGGTATACAGACCTAGTAGTGGTATTTCTGGGTCAAACAGTATACCTTTTGAGCATAGTTCCAAATTGCTCTCCAGAATAGATGAATCAGTTCACAACTCCACTGACAGTGTATTAGTGTCCCAATTTTTTCCACATTCCCTCCAACATTTGTCATTTTCCTTTTCTGTCATATTAGCCAATCTGATACATGTGAGGTGGTACCACAGAGTTGTTCTATTTGCATTTCTCTAATCAATAGTGATTTAGAGCATTTTTTCATATGACTGTAGATAGCTTTGATTTCTTCTTATGAAAACTCCCTGTTCATATCCTTTGACCATTTATGGAATAACTCATATTCTTACAAATTTGACTTAGTTCTCTATATATTTGAGAAATGTAGACTTTGTCAGAGAAATTTGCTTTAAAAAAATGTTTCCCCAGTTTCCTGTTTTCCTTCTAATCTTGGCTGTGATGCTTTTGTTTGTTTAAAAAATAAACTTTTTTTTTTGGGGGGGGCTAAGCAAAAGGGTCAAGTGACTTGCCCAGGGTCACACAGCTAGTAAGTGTTATGTGTCTGAGGCCAGATTTGAACTCAGGTCCTCCTGAATCCAGGGCCAGTGCTCTATCCACTGTGCCACCTAGCTGCCCCTAAAAAAAAAAAACTTTTTAATTTAATGCAATCAAAATTATCCATTTTACATACTATATCACTCTCTATCTCTTGCTTGGCCATAAATTCTTCCCTTATTCATAGATCTGACATGCTCTCCTAATTTGCTTATGATATTATCCTGTATGTCTAAATCATGTAGTCATTTTAACCTTATCTTGCTATACAGTGTGAGATGTTGGTCTACACCTCGTTTCTGGCAAACTGCTTTCCAGTTTTCCCAGCAATTTTTGTGAAATAGTCAGTTCTTCTCCCAAAAGCTTAGATCTCTGAGTTTATCAAACACTAGATTACTATGATCATTTACTACTATATATTGTGTACCTAAATCTATCCCACTGATCCACAACTCTGTTTCTTAGCCACTACCAGATTGTTTTGATGATTACCTCTTTCTAATATAGTTAGAGGTCTGGTACTGCTAGGACACCTTCCTTCACATTTTTTTTCATTGATTCCCTTGATATCCTTGACCTTTTGTTTGTCCAGATGATTTTTTAAAACTATTTTTCTCACTCTATAAAATAATTTTGGCAGTTTGGTAAGCATTGGATAAGTAAATTAATTTAGGTAGAATTGCCATTTTATTATATTGGCTCAGCCTACTCACAAGCAATTAATATTTCTCTAAGTGAAGTATTCTGTAGCTGTATTCATATAGTTTCTGGGTTTATCTTGGCAGGTAGACTTCCAAGTAACTTATACTATCTAAAGTTATTTTAAATGGAATTTCTCTTTCTATCTCTTGCTGCTGGACTTTGCTGGTAATAATTAGAAATTCTGATTAATTATGTGGGCTTATTTTATGTCTTGCCACTTTGCTGAAGTTAATTATTTCAACTAATTTCTTAGTTGATTCTCCAGGATTATCTATCTCTATCATATCACGTGCAAAGAATGATAGTTTCGTTTCCTCTCTTCCTATTCTAATTCCTTCAATTTCTTTTTCTTCTCTTATTGCCATAGCTAGCATTTCTAGTACAATAGTAAACAACAGTGGCGATAATGGGCATCTTTGCTTCACCCCTGATCTTACTAGCAAGGCTTCCAGCTTATCGCCATTACAAATAATGCTTACTGATGGTTTTAAATAGATATTGCTCATCATCTTAAGGAAAGCTCCATTTATTTCTATACTTTTTCTAGTGTTTTTAATAGGAATGAGTGTTGTATTTTGTGAAAAGATTTTTCTGTATCTATTGAGATAATCATGTGGTTTTTGCTGGTTTTGCTACTGATGTGGTCAATTATGCTGATAGTTTTCCTAATACTGAACCAGCTCTGCATTCCTGGTTATACTGTATAATCTTTGTGATATATTGCTGGAATCTCCCCACTAGTATTTTATATAAGTTTTTTGCATCAATATTCAATTAGGGAAATTGGTCTATAGTTTTCTTTTTCCGTTTTGGTCTCTTATTGGTTTAGGTATCAGCACCATATTTATGGCAGAAAAGAAATCTGGTAAAACTCCTTCTTTGCCTTTGCTTGGACTCATTTTCGCCTATTTTTCCAAATACTTTTATAACATTTGAATCAATTGTACTTTAAATGTTTGGTAGAATTCACCTGTGAATCCATCTGGTCCTAGGGACTTTTTATAATTTTTTTTGCATCACTCTCATTTCTTTTCCCAATTCTCTCCTGCCCCCACCTCTCTTATTCAATTTCTTAAATCCTTTTTGTGCTTTTCCAGGAATTCTGTTTGGGCCTGTGACCAATTCACATTTTCCTTTGAGTATGTAGTTATTTTGAATTTGCCTTCTGAGTCTGTGTTTTGAACTTCCCTTTCACCACAGTAAGTCAGGTTCTTTTATTGTTGTTTGCTTGTTTTCCAGCCAATCTCTTGCCTTTTAACTTTATGTTAAAATTGAGCTTTTTTTCCCCCTTGTGGAGGGGGCATTGTCCTAAGCTTCGGGCTTTTTGTGTTGCTGTTTTCAGGGCTAGTTGTAAGGGGTCTATAAGTTTTCAGTTCTTCCAAGGTGGTATGATAGAAACAAAGGTGTGATTACTGCTCTCCTGGTCTATGCTCTGGTCTGTGAGAGAACACAAGCACTCTTCTCCACCTTGGAGCTGTGACCAGGTCCCCTGCTTCCTTGTAGTCACAAGCACTAGTGCTTCTCTTCACCCCAGGACTTCAACCCAGAGCTGGGTATGGGCAATGCAACAGGGTTCTAAACCCAGTGCCAGCAAAGGGTTTCCTGTAATCTACTTCTGACACAGCCTCTAGGGCCAACCAACAGCCCAGTGAGACAGATCTCTCCTGCCAACCTCCTAAGTTGTCTTAGGCTGGGAAAAAAGTGCAAAAGAAGACATCTTGAACCTTAGAAGAGAAAAAGAAAAACTTAAAAAGAAAAAGACTATAGGACTTACAAGCAAAACGAAAATTTTTTGGAGGAAAAGATTTACAAAACTGATAAATAGCTACCATGGTTAATAATATTAACAACCGCCAACATTTATACATAGTGTTTTAAAGTTAGCAAAAGCCTTACATGTTGATTTGGTCCTCACAAAAGTCCTGGAGGTAGGTGCTATTATTATCCCCATTTTATAAATGTCTACACTGAAAGAAATTAAGAGACTTGCCCAGAGTCATACAACTAGTAAGTGCCTAAGGCAGGAGTCAAACTTAGGTCTTTCTGACTCTAGGTCCACCATTCTAAGTACCACACCTACTAAAACAGAGTTCAAAGGAAGTTGATGGATACTTGCAAAGACATAAAATATCCACATTAATCAAACAAGCAATTGTGATATCAAATGATCCATTCTCAGAAAATGAAACTGAATATGCATGAATGAATTGGCAAAGAAAAAAAATCATGTTATAGTAGGGATTCCTTTCATGTATTGGTTAGATTAGATGAAAACTGAGGTCCCTTCCAGGTTTCAAATTCTTTTATTCTGTGAAAACCCCCAGATTAGAGGGATTTACAAGCGCATGGTATAAATTCTTTAAAGATCAATTAATATCTATGCTATAACATCTATTTGGAAAAACAGAGACATAAGATATGCTACCAAAATCTTTTTACGAGAAAAACATAGCCCTAAGACTCAAACCAGGGAGAGATGAAGCAAAGAAAGAGAAGTGTAAACAAATCTTACTGATAAATATTGATGAAAAAAAAAATTGAAAGAAAATCCTAGAGCAACATTTCCTGAACAACTAAGATTAATTCATACCACGGATATATGGACAGCTAAAAATGAGAAAGCCAGTTTAATTAATTATATTAACAACAGATTTTATAAAGAATGTACAAATTAATTCAATAGAGACAGGAAAAATCCACAAAAATATAGCTCTCATTTGTTGTTTTTAAAATTTTAATAAACATCGACTCTTTGATGTCCATCTTTAGTATGATCAAAAGTATATATCTAAAACCAAGAGCCAGAATTATTTCCAACAGAGTAACATGGTAAAAGTCTTCCCAGTACAAACAGGAACAAAGCAAGAATGCCCCCCCCTCCCCGTTATTAGTTGACAGCTTAAAATATTAGTTCTAGCCATAAGACAAGAAAACAAAACAAAAGGCATAAATGTCAGCAAATAGGAACAAGGTTATCTATATTTGCAGAAGCCATCATGGTGTACTTACAAAATCCCAGAGAATTAGCAAAGAAACTAGGTAAAATTATTAATAGCTTTAGTAAAGTAGCAGGATACAAAAATAAGTCAACAAATATCATCAGCATTTCCAGATAACACCATTAACAGTTATAAACATTCCAGTACAGTAGTACAAACAAAAGCCAGGAATACCTTACAAATGCACAAAAGATCTGGGAGTTAATCTGTCAAGATACATACAAGGTTTATACGAACACAACTATCAAACACTGTATAGGTATAACATGGTTTACATCACTCAGAGCACGCACCAAAACCCTCCTGGCAACTTACAAGGAAATATGTGGCTAAATCTCAAAAAGGCTTTGGGATGGCAATATATTTGCCAACGAGCAGGAAGAGCCACTGACTCAGTGGGCCTTACACAGAGAGTGACACTACCCTCTGTCACTCCCCATCTGCCAAATGAGTCAGGATTATTCAACTCTCTAATTGAATGGCTCAGAGAAGACTTGGTGCCCCTACCCCATCCTGGCAGCATAGTGGCTGGGAACACACAGCAGCTAAAATACGTGTGCTGCCTAGGCAAACCAGAACCTGAGTTTTGGGCTGCTTATTCTGTTCTGTTTCTGTCCTGAGTTTAGGGGACTGAACAGCAATTCTGAGATGGGCATTTACAACTTTGGGGGCAACCACATGAGTTCAAGAGGTTGTCAGATCCTGAGTTCTTGCAGTGGGAGCTTACTGACATCAGGAGCAGTGTTCTACAGGTATATCCTTCTTAGAGAAGATTATAGGAGAAAGGACCCTATTCTGGGGCCAATTTTGCCAGAGGACATGGACCTGGAAGGAATCATTGAGCCAAGGTTCAATTTGAAATTATGATTTAGCAGTCCCAAAGATCATTTCACAGGTGGTGTAGTGGATAGAGTGCTGGGCCTGGAGTCAGAAAGACCTGGATTCAAACCCGACCTCAGACACTTTCTAGCTATGTGACCCTGGGCAAGTCACTTCACCCTGTTTGCCTCAGTTTCTTCATCTGGAAAATGATCTGGAGAAGGAAATGGTAAACCACTCCAGTATCTTTGCTAAGAAAACCTCAAATGGGGTCACGAACAGTTGGATATGACTGAAAAAACAACTGAATAACAACAAAGACCATTTCGTGTCTTGGTACTTCGTATGTCAGCTTCCCAGGAGAATACAGAAGTAGTCTGTTACCGTGTTGTGCATTGCATGTGTGTAGAGAAAATGATTTAAATTGTACCTTTCTGTTCCTTCCTTTGGGGTGGGAGGTAGGCATGAGTCAACCTAAACTTTCACTGGTTTTACTTAGAGCTCTCTGATAGGAGTCTGGGGAGCAAAAGACATCAGGTAGAAGAGTTTGAGCTGTGTTTTGGGAAGGCCAGGCTCAGGACCGAACCCAGGCCACATGCCTGGGTCTTGAGCCGAGATTGGGACACTTGGTGTAGAGGAAGAAGGCAAGCACACACAGCCCTTCAGATCTATTGATTGGTTTTTATTGTCACAGAAAAATAAAGTGAGAACTACATAATTGGACCAGCAGTAAGCGCTCATGGTTACATGATGCCAATAAAATAAAAATGACAACACCTAAATTGACAGATTGGGTGCTATAACAATCAAATTACCAAGTGGACAGATAATTGGAACTAGACGAAATGAGAATGAAACGCATTTGGAAAAACAAAAGGTCTAGAATTTCAAGGAAAATAATAGGGAAAACTCTAAATGAAGTAGACACAGATTACCAGACCTCAAACTACAAAGGAGCTGTCATCAAAACAAATGGCAAAGTAGATCAATGGAATACATGAGAAAAGCAAGAAACATAAACAACCAAAAACAGCATTTTAGGGTTTGATAAATTCAAGAGCATAAATTACTCCATAATAGACTCCCTTTTTGACCAGAGCTGCTAGGTAAGTATAAAACAGAAATTCAATTTAGAACATCATCATCTACCATATTACCACAATACATCCAAAATGGGTACACAACCTAAATGTAAAAGGTCACACTGTTTTAAAAGTTGAAGAGAATCTTTTAAAAGCAGTTTTTACTATTCTGACTAGAAAGCAAATTATTTTTTTACAACAGATTTTATTGATATATTTTGCTTTTAATGGCCTATATTTCCCCTTATATCCTTTCTTATTCCTTCACCTTGAGAAAAAGAGGAGGAAAAAAATTCAACAAAATTGATTTATATTTATAGTTATGTCTATAGATATAGGTATATCTATAGATATAGATAAACCCTGACATTACTTGCGATGTTCCATACCTGTGGGCCCTTTTGCAAAGGAATGGGGGGATGAAGCATGCAGAGATGTCTTCTTATATTTTTGGGTCAAACCCTATTTGTTGCAATTTTGAAACTTTAATTTTCCATTATTTAATGGTGGTTGTTCATTTCATTTACATCGTTATATTATTCTAGTCATGGTGCATATTGTTTTCTTAAATGTGCTCACTTCACTTTCCATCAGTTCATGTAAGTTTTCATGCTTCTCTGTATTCAAAATTTTTAACTGCATGATATTTCCTTACATTTATGTGCCATATTTTGTTTACCCATTCTCCAGTTAATGAGCGTCTATTTTGCTTTCAATTCTTTGCTACCACAAAAGGTGCTGCTATGAATATTTTGGTATATATTGAGCCTTTCTTTTTATCTGTAACCACCCTGGGTATATACCTAGCAGTGGTATCTCTGGGCCAAAGAACATGGACATTTTAGTAACTTATTTATTGCTTTTGAGACTAATTTACAACAATGCATTAGTGTGCCTGACTTCATACAACCTCATCGACAGTGACCATTTCCATCTTTTGTCATCTTTACCAATTTGCTGCTTATGAGGTTGTTTTGACTTGCATTTCTCTTATTATCAGTGATTTGGAAGTCTTTCTTATGGTTGTTAATAATATACACATCTTTAAAAAAATTTTATTCACATCCTTTCACCATTTATCTACTGAGGAATAGTTTCAGGTTTTATATATTTCTATTCATTGTTTACATATCTTCAATGTAAAATGCTCACCTGAGAAATACTAAGATTTTTTTTCAGTTGACCATTCCCCATTTTTATCCCTCATGCATTAATTTTGTTTGTACAAACATTTTTCAATTTCATGTGATGCAAACCATCTGTTTTGTCTTTTGTAACTGTCTCAATCCATTGTCTAGTTAAGAAGTCATACTTTAATGTCTAGGATCTGCTTCACTTACAATTTTCATGGTATAATCTTTAATACTCAAGTTACATATGCATTTTCAGTTTGTTGTAGAATATAGTGTAAAATTTAGGCCTAATTTCTGCCTGACTGCTTGCCAGGATTCCCAATAGTTATCATGAAAAGGGGAGTTCTTTCCTAAGTAACATGTTTAAGGGTTTATGGAACACTTGGCTTTATTTCTGACTCTCCTTTGTCTAATTTGTTCCAGTTATCTACTATTTTTTAAATAATATGAAATGGTTTTGATGATTTCTGCTAATTAATACAGCTTCATATCTGGAAGGGCTAATCTAAGTGTAGAATTCTTAACTTAAAAAAGGAAATAAACAAGATCATAAAAGATCTACAGATAACTTTGATCCTAGAAGTTTTTAAAAGTTTTTGAACAAAATGAATTTAGACCAGATGAAAAGAGGAACTTTCCAGTAAGAAAGACACGGAATCAAACATCACTAATAAAAGTCAGGTATTCAGGATATATAGGAGATTGACAAATATATCAGCCCGAGAGTCATTCCTTCATAGATATTAGGGCAAGTTATCAACTATACATGGCCATTTGAAAGCATGCTTTAAATCATTAACAGCAAGAGAAATGCAAATTAAACAACTCTGGGGGATGACTTCACTCCCTGAAAATTGACCAAGATGACAAAAAAATGGGCTAAATCAATGCAGGAGAGACCGTGGGAAGATAGATGTACTAATATAGTGTTGGTGAAACGAGAATTGATTCAACTGTTCCAAATGTCATATTGGAATGAGGCAAAAAAGGGACTAACTCTTGATACCCTTTGATTCAGTGATCTCATTATTGACCAGATATCACAAAAAGATCAAGGTGAAACAATCTATATAGTACCAAAATATTAACAGCAGCACTCTTTGGTGTATTAAAAGAAACGGAAAAATGGGTGTTCATCAACTCGGGCATGTCTGTGGTATACAGATGTAATGGAATACTACTGTGACAGCTAGAAATGATAAGGGAGAAATTCAGAGGAAAAAAAGAGGAAGATGTGGATTCACTAATTATACAGGGTAAAATAAACAGACCAATAATAACAATGGCTATGATAATGTTAATTAAAAGTTCTGGAGCAATGGATAGAAGGAACAGGGCAGCACGAGGGTTACACTATTAGGAAAACTGGTATTTCAACTGAATCCACATGAGTGCCTTTGGTCGAAAAAGAACATGAGAAAATGCATCACCATCCTATAATGGCATGAGAGAAGATGAGCATATAACACTGCACATAATGGGTTGATGTGTAAATTACTTTTCCTGAAATGCTTCCCATCCCTCCCCCCACTCCTATATTCTTTGTTACCAGGGATGAATATGTGGATAGGGGATGATGGATGGATTCATTTGGAAATGAAGAGAATATAAAAACAGGAAGGACCAAAGCAATTTTTTTTAAAGCAGGGCACCAGGGGGTCCACACAGGTAAGTTGTGATCATGTGCAATCGTCCCCCAGGCAGCTTAGGCAGAGAAGGCATTCACAGCTCCATGTGAGGAGCCAGCCCTGACCGGCAGCTTCCTCATGGGCTCGCACTATAGAGATTTGATATGATTCAATTCTCAACAACAAAACCATATTCCAGTTGAGATAGAACTGAGCAATTAATTCAACTCCTCAAGGTGACTAATTTAAGGGCGTTGACAGGCTAGAGCAAATCCAGGGCAAGGCAACCAGAAGGGAGAGGGGCCTGAAGACTGGGCCCTGTGAAGAACAGCAGAAGGAATGGGTGCTTAGCCAAGAGAAGGGAAGACTCAGGGAGGGATAAGAGAACTATGTTCAGGTGTCTGAACAGGGATCAGACTCATTCTGCTTGGCCTCAGAGGGCCAAACAAAGAGTGGCAGGTGGGAACCACAGTGATTTGGGCATGGTGTCAGGAGAAACTTTCTGGCAATGAGAGTCAATCAATAGTGTCAAGGGCTTCCCCAGGAGTTGGTGGATTCTCCCCCTCACTTGGGGTATCCAAGAAGGCACTGGGTGACTGCTTGTCAGGAACAGGAGATTCCTATTCGAGGGCAATTTGGACCAGACAATCTGGCCCTCTGAGATCACGAGCTCATCAGAGATCATAGACAAGGAGCTTGGAGGGAGTTCAGAAGCCTAGTATAACCCTCACCTTTCACAAATCAGGAAACTGAGGCTCAGGGAAAGTAAAGAGCTTAGGCTGAGAGACAGAAAGGGAAGCTAAAGATCATTTAATCCAAAACTTTCCTTTTTAGGGAAGGAAACTGAAGTACAGAAAAGTTAAGTGTTTGCCCAAGGTCTCACAAGTAGACAGTGGAGAAGCACTGAAGGGAACCATTAATTCTAAGGAGATAAAAATTCATGAAGGAAGCCAGCAATAAACCCCATGGACTTGGGCTCTAGATGGTTATGAATCTTTATGGCTAAGAAACAAGGGAAATTGCGGATCCTAATGCAAAGAGGAAAATTCACTCATAGAGAGATCATTGGAAAACTGCATTGGAAGGAAAAAAAAAATCACTCTCAAAGACTTCCAAACTCTGATCACTGTAATGAACCACCAGATTTCCTTAAGATAGGCGAGGAAGTATCTTACACACTTCCTATGAGAGAGCTGCTGCTCTCATGGTACAAAAGAACTAGACATTTTTGGACTTGGCTGCCATATTAACTCATTCTGTTTGACCACATTTACTTGTTACAAAGGTTTCATTTTTTCCTTCCTTTTCCTTATTATCTGGAACGGGGTGGTGGAAAGAGGGAAGAGGAAGGGTCAGCGATAACAAAGAGAGAAAAGGAAGCACTAAAAATGTTTTAAATGTATAAAAGAAAAGGACACAGAAAAGACATATTAAATATTCAACTACTAAATATTATATATGAATATTACTATATCTATTTTTATAAATTTAAATCAAGTGACATGGAGATTTGTGGTTTCATATATAATACTCTTATTGCATTCTACTGTGTATATAGAAATGCTTTTTTTTTTTTGGTGCTTAAGCTCAAAAAAAAACTTTTAAAAATTAAATGACAAAATGTAAGAGATGTCACTAGATAATACTTTGTGTGAAACTCAGAGCTTTAGCAGACTCCAAGCTCTATGGGAGTTAGCAATGTTACATGGCTGCCCAAAAGGTCATTGTAGGCTGCAGGAAGGGAGGGGATTGCCCTCTTACAGCCTGCCTTAATCAGCCCACATCTAGAGGGTTGTGTTCAAGTCCAGACACCACATTTTGGGAAGGATATTAACAAACTGGAGTTCACCCACAAAGATGAAAGGATGGGAACACACACCACGTAAAGGGACATTTAAAGATTGGGTTTGATTTTCCTGAAGAATAGTTACTGAGAAACAAGACAAATGAGTTTAAGCATGAGAAGGGCTGTCACATGAAGGAGGGCTGGATTAGCCAAAGAACTTATTCTGCCTGGTCCTAGAGAGAGTGCCGGACAGAAGGTACAGGTAGAGAGAGTTGTGATCCCACACAGGCATTATGTGTTAGAGTCTCACGAGAAACCCTAGATCTTCATTTAATTCAAATAAAGAAGAAATATGTCCCCATAGAGGGGATGAAAAAATGGACCAGGAGACACTGCACAAATTGGCTAAGTGGCTTGCTTAGTTTCCATGAACTGCTTTTTTCCCCCATATTAAAAAGCGTTTCTTGCCAGGGATGGCTGCGGGGGGCAAAGGGAGGGTGGGAGACATTTGGGCAGGAGGGAAATAGAAAAACAAGGGAGGTCCATAACAATTTTTTTAAAAGCCAGGCACCACAGGCTCCACACAGGTAAGTTGTGATCACGCACAATCATCCCCCAGGCGGCTCAGGCAGAGAAGGCATTATATATTTAATTTAAGGAGCGCTGGTCAGCAGGTCCTTGGTACCCTGCTACCAGAGGCTTTCAGTTTTTTTCAATCCCTAAAAAACAACACATTCGATTTCATTTTTTTCTTAATTTTTCTTTTTTTTTTCCCCAAGACTAATCCTTTTTTTTGCCAAAGATAATGCTTCTGCCTCTCCAATTTCCTCTCCAACGAAAAAGCAAGAAAAATAAAACCCTGTTACAAACATACGTAGCCAAGTAAAACCAAACTCCGCATTGGCCATGTCCAAATAGTGCATTTCTCATCCTGCATGAAGCCATCACCTCTCTATCAGGAAGTGGCTAACCTATTTCATCATGAGGCCTCTGGAATTGGGGTTGGTCATTGAAGTTCCTCAGACTTTCAAGTTTAACTGACTTTATGATAGTTATCATATCCATTGCTCTCCTAGTTCTATTTACTTCATTCTGACTTAGTTCATTCAAGCATCCCAAGGTTTCTCTGAAACCATCTCCATCATTCCTTATAAGTTCAATAATATTCCATTATATTCCCATACCTTAACTTGTTCAGCCAATTCATAGGTATCCCTTTGCTTTCCAATTCTTTGCCACCAAAAACAGACCTGCTATAAATATTTTTATACATATGGGTCCTTTTCTTCTTTCTTTGATCTCTTTGGGATCTCAAACTAGCAGCTTGGAAGACCTAGCTCACATGGAAGAGAGATTATTAGACAATGAAACTGTTCTACTTGGCCCTAGAAAGCAGAAAGAGGAACAACAGGCAGGTGGGGGGATGCAAACCTCAGCTTTGACACCAGCATTACATAATTGGGTCTTATGAGGAAAAAAACCCTGATTTCTGATTTCAGTTGCATTTAAGTAAATAGCAGTGGTAGCCCCATAGAAGGGATAACAAAATACATCTGTATCCCATCATGGCAGACATAGAGGTCTCTGGGTGGGAGAATACCACACATACTGGGTAGGTTAGTTAGTTTCCATGAACTGCTTTCTTTCCCCCTTTCTTCTGAAGTCTGTGTTGCCAGGGATGAATATGGGGGGGGGGAAGGGAAGTGGGATCCATTTAGGAAGGAATATAAAAAAACAAGGGAGGTCCATAACAATTTTTTTAAAAGCCAGGCACCACAGGCTCCACACAGGTAAGTTGTGATCACGCACAATCATCCCCCAGGCAGCTCAGGCAGAGAAGGCATTCACAACCCTGTGTGAGAAGCCCTGGTCAGCAGCTCCCTGGTGCTTTCAGAATGTTTCAATCCATTAAAAACAAAAATTCAGGGTTTTTCTGTTTTTTATATTTCTTCCATTTTCTTTTTCAGACTAATTTTTTTTCAGACAAAAATAACACTTCTGCCCCTCTTACCTTTCTTCCAATTAAAAACATACACACACACACACACACACACACATCACTTGTCATAACCATGTATCGTCAAGCAAAACAAATCTCCGAATTAATCATATTCAAGCAACACATGTCTCAATTTGCATGAGTCCATCAGCTCTCTATCAGGAGGTGGTAGCCTGCTTCATCGTGAGGCCTCTGGAATCATGCTTGGTCATTGGGTTGTTAAGAGTTCCTAAGATTTTCAAGCTTAATTATCTTCGAAATATTGTTTTTATTGCACAATTTTTTTTATCTCCTAGTAACGCTCCCTTTGCTCTACACCTCAGTTCATACGAGTCTCCCCAAGTTTCTCTGAAAAGCATCTTCTTCATCATTTTTACATGATAATAGCATTCCATTACATTCCCATACCTTGACTTGTTCAGCCATTCCCCAGTGATGGGTATCCCCTCAGTTTTCCATTCTTTGTACATATGCATCCCTTTCCTCTGCTTGGGGTGCAGACCTAGCAACAACAATATCCAGTTTCAGCTAAGATAGAACTAAGTAGTAAAAGGCCTTTGCCTCCTTGGGAGGGCTAATATTAAAAGGCAGGGACAAGCAGGAGCAAATCCAGGGCAAGGCAACCAGAAGGGAGAGGGGCGGGGCAGGTGGATAAAGCACCAGCCCTGGAGTCGGAAGGACCCGAGTTCAAATCTAGCCTCAGACACATGATACTAGCTGTGTGACCTTGGGCAAGTCACTTAACCCTGATTGCCTTGGGGAAAAAAAAGAAGGGAGAGGGGCCTGAAGACTGGGTCCCGTGAGTGAGCATCAGCTGAAGGGAAGGGATGCTTAGACAGGAGAAGAAAAGACCTGAGGAAGGACAGAGGATTCTCTTCCAGTGTTTGAAGGGCTGACCCACAGGACAGTGATCACACTTGTTCTGCTTGGCCCCAGAGGACAGAACAGGCAACACCAGGTAGGAGGGGCAGAGAACTGGATTTCATGTTGATGTCAGGAGAAACTTTGTGGCAATGAGAGCCATCCGATAGCAGTGTGAGCTGCCCCAGGAGCTGGCAGATTCTCCCCCGACTTGAGGTCTTCAAGTGGGTGACTGCTTGTCAGGGATAGAGTATAGGAGGATTCCTGTTCAGGGAAAAGGTGGCCCTTTGAGATCGTGGGCTCAGTGGGGATCTTAGATCCAGAGTCAGGAGGAAACTCAGAGCACATCGATTCTAACACTCTCTTTTCCTTCCAACTGTTGGGTTTTGCTGATTCTCTGATTTCAGCTTTCTTCTCCATCTATCCTCTTTCTGGGCCTGTTCTCTGCACTGCCTCCATTTGACTCTAGGACCAGCTTCAGTTTTTCAAACAGCGTGCTCTTAATTAAAAAGCATTGGCTACTCTCATCTCCTTTGGCATCCTTGATGTCCAGTCCTTACTATTTTTCCATTCCTGACCTCCAGTCCAAGCTCTAGATTTGACTATCCACGTGACCAGAGGTCAAATACATCACCTTTTTGAACCCAGTACCTTCCTTGGTAAAATTGTAATATCATCATCTGGATTTTCTGCCTGACATCACTGCTGTGAGCAAAGTGCTTTGTAACATATGATGCATTAGGTCAACGTAAACAATGAATATTAGCTAAACCAAATGGTAAGCAGTGCTGTACAATGAAAAGATTGCAGGCTATGTAGTCAGAGGACCTGGGGTCAAATCCTCCTCCCACCTGTGTAATCTCAAACAAGTCACTAACCCCTCTGGGCTTCAGTTTCCTTTTCTGTAAGAGAAGAAACGGTAGATAAAATTTCCAGCTGTAGATCTAGGCCCTATGAAGTCACTTAACCTGCTTTGGCCTCTATTCTGTCCTTTATAAAATAAAGGTGTCAGACCAGATGGCCTCTATGGTTCCTTCCAGATCTATATCCAAGCTCCTCTGAAGTCACTTCCCCTCTCTGGTCCTCAGTTTCCTCAAAGATAAAAGGAAAGGGTTGGACTAGATAGTGTCTGAGGTCCCTTCCAGCTCCACATCTAAAATTCTAGGTGCCTTCCCCTCCCTGGGCCTCAGTTTCCCCATCTATGATCCCTTCCAGCTCTACACCTAGGGTGCCATCACCCAGCTTGCCCTTTACGCAGCAATCCAACAGGTTGACATTCCAGGTGCTGGCATGAGCAGTCTCATGCCTCATTCAGCGCCTGCCACAAGGTCACTTGATACATATGAGAGAGGTAGCTAGATGGGAATGGGAGTCTTCCAGGCTAGAAAATTCTCCAGGCTCTATGCCTACATTAAGTTAGAGCACTGAAAGCAGAGTTTCTGGTCCACATGCCCTCACCTACTGCAGAAATGTCTCCTCTAAGCCAAAGTTTACAGTGAAGCCTTTACAGACTTCTGCAGACTTCTCATACTGAGGTGGTGGCCCTGTCAGTAGATCACGAGGTTGAGACCTACCTGCAAGAGACCAGGGAGGGTCCTTTATTTTTTTTTTTTCCGACCGACTGGAACTCACTTCGGAGTTGAAGACGTGGCCCATTGTTTTACTCAGTGTCTGGACTACAACAACCCACCAAAATAAACTCCTTTAAGGGTTTCCCTCAGGAAGAGTTTTATTTCTAAAGAAAACTCTCTCTCCTTCTCCCAAACAATGGAAATTATCTAACCTTAGATTTCTCTTCTCTCAAGAAATTTGGAACCAAACTCGAGGCCTGCCAAGTTATTCGGCTCCTGCCTCAAACACCTGCTAGTGTGCTAGTCAAACACCTTCCTTTACACTCCAAATGTTGGAGCTGACAGGGGCCTTACAATCCCGGAGCCATCAATTGTCGAAACTGGAGGGTCCTTATCGAGCAACTCGTTCCTTCCCTCCTTTTGCTTCTGTCAAGCTGAAGTCTACATCCGGGCAGCTTCCCTCCTTTGCTGCTGGTTCTGCCTTCTGGGGTCAAAAATCAGGCTAGTCCCTCTTCCATAGGGTCACCACAAGTAAATATTTCACAACAGCTAACATGCCCCCTAGGAATTCTCCCGCCCCCTAGGAATTCTCCCACCTCCAGGCTCTTCCCTATGGCATAGCCTCTGGGCCCTTCAAACTGATCATTCTCCTCTGAACTGTTCTAGGTTGTCAAAGGCCCTCCCTAAGAGATTCTTCCTTAAATTTTTTTTAAAAAGGGTTTCTTTCCTCCAAGACAAAGTCATATATTAATTTGGCTGCTCAATTCTATCTCAGCTGAAACATGCCTGTAGCACCAAAGCACCAGAAATCTGGCTGATGACAAGGCTTACGGGCTTGTGATGTTCACCTCTGCCTGTGAGATGATGACACATGATCGAAATTTGCTTGTGCAAACTACACCGTACCTTTCAACTGAAATCCAATTCTGTTTGTAAGGCTCACTAGGGTAACCCCTGTGGGGACTTTCATGTGACCCAGAAATCCAAGGTACCTCTTGAAGGATTTCTCACCTCTTTGGCCAATCTCCCCAAATTGAAGAGCCTCACTTAGGCCACACACCCAGTACAATGTCACCAATTCCCCTTTACAAGTACATAGTTCACCAAACTCAAAAGAAAAAGAAAGGTTTCTCTACAGTCAAAGAAAACAAAAGGAGACAGCTAACCTTCCAAGGCACACATAAGATTTACATGTGTACAACTACAAAAGCGATTCTTCACACAAATAAAGGGAGACAAATAATTTAAGGGATATTCACCACTCAGGACAAAAGTACTTAAATTAACTCACAGATTTCATGATACGCAATCAAATGACTGAGTGGACACTTTTCACAACTAGATTAAAAAAAAATTTAAATCATTTGAAAGAACAAAAAAGCCTAGAATCTCAAGGGAAATAATGAGAAAAAGCAGAGATGAAGGGAGCATAACACTGCCTCCCCTAAAAATTATTGCAATAGCGCAGTAGACATCAAAACTATTTGGTCCTGGTTAAAATGCTGGAAAGTGGCTAAGTGGAACAGATGAGCTGAAGAAGAAACAAAAGGAATCAAAAACTGGGAGTCCAGTCCAAGAAAGGACTCTGTTTTTGACAAGAATTGCTGGGTAAAATGGAAAGTAGTTAGCATAAATTCAATTTAGACCAACATCTTACATCATATACCACATTAAGCTCAAAATGAATACACAACTTGACTATTAAAGGTCACATCATAAAAAAAAAATTAGAAAGGAATGGGAACAGGTGCCTTTTACAATTATGAGTAGAGAATTATGAACCCAACAAAGAATAGACGTAATTATTAAAGACAAAATAGACAGTTTGGACTATATAAAAGAAAATGCTTTTTCATCAACAAAATCAGAATGTTAACTACATAAAATAAAAAGTTTTCAATAGCAAAATCAACCAAGTCAAAATTATAAGGAAAATGGCAGAGCAGGAAAAATAACTGAATCAAATGCCACCACTAAAAAATCTGACTTCTCCAAAATATGCAAGAAATTGACATAAATATCTAAACACTAAGAGACATTCCCCTATGTGTAATATAATCAATGAACAGTTTTCAGAAGATGTTCAAAGTATAAATGACCACAAGAAAACATGCTCTAAGTCATTACTGGGAAGAGAAATGAAAATTCAAGTAACTCTAAGATTTCATCTCATACCCTGCAAATAAGGTAGAAAAAAAGGATAGGGGTGGTCAATTTTAGAGGACCATGGGAAGGTGAGTTACTGTTGGCAGAGCTATAAATTGGCCTAACCATTCTAGACTCCATTTGGAATTATACAAGTGATTGATACCCTGCCCTATACACTTTGACCCAGCAATCTCACTATTAGACATATACCTCCACAGAAGTCAATAACAGAAACACAGGTCCATTTTATACCAGAATATTCATGGCATTTTTATTTACGGTAGCAAAAAAAATGTAGTAGATAAAATAGGGGCCTATGAATTGGGAAATGGCTTTTAAAAACCCTGTTTTGTATGTGTGTATGTGTGTGTGTGTGTGTGTGTGTCTGCTCATGTTCACACATACATATGTATTAGAATGTTATTGTACATAAGAAATTACGAATGTTAAAAATTCAGAGAAACTTGGGAAGATTTGTTTGAATTGATGATAACGATGAACAAGACAATGATAGGCAAAATCACTACAATGATGTAAAGGAACTGATCACCAAAAGGAAGTTAAATTCTGAGTAATGGAAAAACCAATGAAGGTCTGGAAGAAGATCTCAAATAACGAAGTATTTTTCCTCCCCCATGGCAGAGAAGTGGGGGACAACTAGAATAGATTGTTGTATACATTGTCAGCCACGGTCTCTGCATTAGATGTCTGCGATTAATTGTTTTTCTTTATTGCAAGGAAGGATTCATTCTGGAGTAGGGCAGGGGTGGAAAATAACTGGTTGCAAAGACAAAAGGCATTAATAAGACATACTATTAAAGTAAGAAAATGATTAAAGTTTGCAATGCTCATGGAAATTACCAATACCCAAAATGCACAGAGACAAGAGGCAGAATGTTCTGTATAAGAAACCGCAAGAAAACCAGTTTGGCTGGAAGACTAAGCATGAAAAGTCAAGGCAAAGCTGGGCATAGGCTAGCAGGAGTCCATTGCTGTCAAATACACCCCCAAACCTGGTTTGATCTCCATATACCTATATTCATGACCCCAGCCAGCCATTTGCTGCTGTCCAGCTACACCAGTCATTTTCAAGGGAATTCAACAAGCATTAAAAGCAAGCACTGTGAGCAAGGCTCTATGCCACCCACCCACAAGCTGCCTCCTTAAGTCATTTGCCTTTCTGTACTGCTCACCCAGATGCTGTCACCATCTAGTCTCGAACTCTTTCTTTTTCAGGTGAAAGGGAAAGTCTCACAGAGGAGGCTGAAGAATTTTCCCAGATGCCTTCAATTTCTCCAAGGATGACTGTGTTCCTTTGGAAGGTTATGCTAGAGATACACATTGTCCCATTTCCAAGATATTTCTCCTCAAGTTGAGCTTCTGTGGGGTATATGTTTTTGATCAGTGGGATTCCACATCCCTAAATTCCCTTCTTAGTGATATCACATATCAAAATCAACACATGTCAATAAAAGGCTAAAATACAGTGTTATTTGTCTCAGTAAGGCTCTCACCAATGTTATTCAAAGCTATTTGTGCAAAACCATAATTACAGTTCTATGGTGCAACAACTCTGTATGTTAGTTGAATGCTGTACTACAAATATTATTCATATTCATAATTACTAGAGCTTTGTATCCAAACAGATGCACTCATTTCATGACAGATGCACAAGTTTCTGTAACCTGAGCCATGTTTGCAAACCATCAGGGCTTTAGGAAAAATAATCTCTCCCCACCCTTCATTTCTCCCATGCCTTTTCATTTCACCACAACCTCATAAGGGAAGCAAGGCAGGAATTACCATTCCCATTTTATAGATGGGGAAATTAAGCCTAAAAAAAAGTGGCCTGACCATGGTGACAAAACCAGGAAATGACACAGCAAGGATTTGAAGCTAGGCTTTTTCTACCTTCGAGTTCGGTGTTCTTTAGAATAAAGCCTGGTACCCCTTCTTGGATCTATAGCTGCCAATATGCCACCACTTCAGGGATGTTTGATTTTGTCAGTCTGGACATTCCCATCACTGTTGCACATCTTAGCCCCTTCTCCACTTGCATCTACGATGAAGAAGTGGTGACAGGATACAAGAAAGCCTGACTCATAAAAGGAAGAGAAAGAGAGACAGGGATGGGGGCCATGATGAGACCTGTACTTTGGGAAAATCACTTTGCAGAGGATGGCTGCAGTGGGCGGAGATCTGGGGGTGGGGGACCATATAGAAGATTATGACAATAGAACAGGTGTGAGGTGTTAAGGGCCTGAACTAAGACAGTGATTAAATGTGGGGAAGGAAGGAGACATAAGCAAGAGATGCAGAGACAGTAGATATGGGATGGCACAAGGAGGAGGGGGGACAGACTGAGATGGATAAGGATGGGCTATATGGCAACAGGTGTTTAGAGAGGGGAGTTGGCTCTTAGGGGATTCAGTAACACAAAGATGGGAGAGGAAGGAGCAGAGGGGGAGGCTTCCAATTACTGGGGAACAGTTCTGGCAGAGCACCAGTGGCTAGGAAGAACACCACTGATGAAGGCAAGTAAGGTAGAATGTTGTTGAGCTCTTCTCCCCTCAAGGTCTTTCTTACCTCACAGTTCTGTGGCCCAAGACACGCGTTGGAGGGCCTCTTGGGCCGGGCTCTAGGGAAGCTCATCCCAGAGTGGCAAGAGCAGAAGCTGAGCCTCATTCCACCGGGACTTCTTAATTCTCAAAAATCACTGTAACATACATCTCTAACACCGATTTCTTCAATGCCACGGCACTCACAATTCTCAGACCATTTTTTCTCGTTGTCGCTAATCAACATAAACCAACCATACAGCTGCTTCCCAACTGCTCCCTTTGCAGAACTGCAGGCCACTTGCTTCTCTTTGCATCTATCCTGCACACCAGGAGATGGAGAAAGAAATCTACCTCCCTTTTACCCCGCTTTCAACAGCAAAACATACCAAGTCCCTAATACCATTTGTTTGGGGTATGGAGTGCTTGGGTGGGGAAGCAACTTAAGGTAAAACTGCAAAGGTAGAGAGGCAACAAATTATGAAGGGCCTCAAATGCCAGCCTAAGAAGTATGAACTTTACTCAAGGCAATCAAGTGTCATCAATATTTATAAACAGGATGGCTGTCAGAAGACATGAAAAGAGACTGTTGCCTTAGACCACGCAGGTGGTAACAAAGGCCCGTTAGCACTGGGAAATTCAAAGAAACTTTTGTGACAGAGGCCCTGTCTGATAGGAGTATGCCCTACCACTGGCTTTTGCTTGGGATAGGAGGCCACTAACTTCACACTAACAAGGACCTCTAGGGCAGGGGCTGCACTCTCCATGGTGCCATGTCTATTTCCAGTCTATGACACTTACAGAGATGAAGGCACAAGATGATGAAAATCATCTCGGGGTCCTTCTTCCTCCCAAGACACTTTCTCCATAATACCAAACTGCCTCTTAGAGAATTATTGATACATTCAGTGAGAAAGAGGCTCCAGGGCTATCTCTTCACATAGGTCAGCTGCTAGAGAGTTGTTCTAAACAGAGGATAACAAGTACCATCTGCCAAAAGCTGGCAACAGAGTTAAGCTGCAGCAGATGAAGCCAAAGAAGTGCTGGGAGCTGAGCTCAAGAAAGGGAGCCCTGGCATCAAAGGGCACCCTGCAGCCAAACCCAGGGCAACAACTGAGGAAGCCACAGAGACTGTGCAGGTCTCCAGAGGAAGGTGGCTCACTGTGGGAGGGAGGGGGTCTCAGGATACTCTCAGAAGCAAGTTCATTCTGTGTCCCTTAATTTATAAATAACTGATCTGTTTTGAGCCTTCTGAGACCCAGTGCTTGTAAAGGAAGCTGGTGACTTCCTTGGGGCAAGTGCCATACACACATATGCCCAGATTCCACTTGAGTGGGAGCAATGAGCCAGAGAAAGGAGAAGTACTCAAAGTGTACCAGGGCCCTCGGTGTCAGGGAGAAGCAGCAGACACAAGAGTTTCAGAGCGTTCAAGCTAGAAACAGGGGTGTGCTCGAGACAGCTGAAACGGAAACCCAGCTCAGCCACTTGTTAAATTTGCAGTGTGACCTTTACAGTTTGAAAATCACCAAAAGCTACAAATCAGGACATGATTTACTGTTTTGTTGATTGTGTAGACTTAAGAAAATTGTGGAGAAAATATTAATAATGAAGATTACATTTAAAAGTTGTCTAATTTTTCCCCCAGAGAGCTGGTTGTTTAACATTTAGCAGCATCCCACCGGCCAGAAAGGATATTAGAACATAAATATCAAAGCTAGAAGAGATGTTAGAGCACAAGACATTCGACATGAGAGTGGGGGGGGGGGCTACCTTAGAGATGGTCTAATCTGATCCTTTCCTAAGGGATTTGCCCCCTCTTCATTCCTTTGAATTTGCTTCCAAATAAGAAAGAGGTGGGCTTATCAATCCTTTAGAAGCCCCCAAAGCTATAAGAAGCTCACTAGAAGAATACTTAATTTATTCAAAAAGAATAAGGACCAACTAATCAGAAGGAAAGGACAAATGCATTAATTAAAGTTAGATTCAGACAAAAAAGCTGCCTGTCAGAAGAAGCCTTTTCCATCACCTGGGCACACCTAACGTGTGCCCTCTCGACGCAGATTCTGTGTACAACTCACAATTGCATTTCAACAAATGACAAAGGGGACCTGGCAGCTAAGGACCACCTCCCGCATGGGGGAGGGGGGGCTAAAGGCTTTTCCTCGGAATTCGGAGCTGATGCAGAAACTCTCGCCTTCACTCCAGTGGAAACAGGAAGTTTCAAGTCTTCTGTAAAGTCAATGGTTAGAAAAGACACTCCCCCCACCCCCTAAACAAAGGAGGGGGTCCCTTTACTAGCAGGAGGTAAACTGCCTTCTTTTGTTAGATATTAACATGAAATAAGGCAGTAGAAATGGATGTCCATCAACAGAATTAGAAGGAACTAAGTGAGTTTTAAGAACAAAAGATTTACTTATTTAAATTACAGTAGATGAAAAGCAGCTGGGAATGCAATTTATATCTCAAAGTAGAAAGCTACAAGCCTGTTAAATGTAATTATATTTCAACATACTTTTATCATCTCAAACTAAATTTGTACAATCATTTTTATTTGAACTAAAAGACTACTGGCAAGGCATTATTATTATTATTATTATTATTATTATTATTATTATTATTATTATTATTTTTATTTTATTTCTTAACTCTCTTTAATTCAGCTCATCCATTACATAGTTCAATGAGCAAGTTTTCCACCATAGAGCCAAGCTGCCAATGAGCTATGGTGCACATGGTAACAGCCAACGTTCGGTGTTTTTCAAAAACTTTAAAGCTATCCTCTCCCTCTCCCTGCTCTGTGCAAGCTTCTACAGGGCATTTTTACATTTGATTTTGCACCAAAAAAAAAGAGAAGCTGGGGCTGTCTGTAATTAAAATGGAAGATTTGTGACTTTTGAGTCTCTCACTTAGGAATGATGGAGGCGAACACGAGTAACGAACTTCTCTGGGGAGAAAAAGAACCATTCCTAAATGTTCCTCCTACTTAGAAGTGTACTTAAAAATAAATAAATAAATAAATAGATAGATAGATAGATAGATAGATAGATAGATAGATAGATAGATAGATAGATAGATGAGATCAATTGAAATTCAAAAGAACTGTAGGGTAATGGTGAACCTTATACCACTTTGTCATCTCACCTAAAAACTGCTGTTAAATAGAGTACCTATTAGTTCTCAAAGAGAAAGAAAAAGCGGTACATAGAGTAAGCACTTAAATGTTTGCTGAATAAATGAATGCCTCAAGAAAATGGTGGACTAGCTGACCTTCGATGACCTTTGAGTTTTTCCCATTTCAAATCTAGGCATCCTTAGTCATATGAGAGGTGGCTTCATTGTCAGGAAACCTTTAGTTCTAGCCCCGCCTCTGAAATATACTGGCTGTGTGGCCCTGGGCAAGTCACCTAACCTCTCAGGGTCCCAAGCGACTCTAAGTTACAGTTGATGACATGCCCTCTGGTTCAGGTCCTCATCACCTCACACTTGGATAACTGCAATAGCCCGTTGGTTGGTGGTCTCCCCACTGCAGTCCACCTTCCAATCCGCTGTCAAACTGGGTCTTCCTGAAGCATAGGTCTGATCATGTCCAAATGTTCTGCATCTAAGAAATATCCCTTTTTCAGATCAACACTATATGGGAAAGTTCTAATAGAAAGAGGGCCTGCTTTAGATCGAGGAAGACTTGGGTTCAAATCCTGCCTCTGAATCATACCGACTATGAGTAAGTCACTTCAAGTCTTTCTCCGTGGCCCAGGAGAAGACCATGTGATCTCTGGAGTTCCTCGCATAGTTGAAATCGTAGGTCTGGCCCCAAAGCAGCATGGTTCGGTGAAAAGGGCACTGACTTTGGAGCCAGAGGACCTGGGCTTCAGATTCCTGCCCTACTACGTGGACCTGTGTGATCTTGGGCAAGTCCCTTCCCCTCTCTGGGCCTTGGTTTTCTCATCTGTAAAATGACTAGATGATTTCTCAGGTCCCGTCCAGCTCTTGATCTAGTAACCTACCAGACACCTGAACCATACAACATTCCCCCCCCCCCGGGCCATAATTTTACTTAGAATGGCTTTTGTGTGTGTGTGTGTGTGAATTCAGTATGATTCTCGTCAAATTGGTTTTTGGAACAGTAGTGTAGGCCTGAACACTTGGAGATCTCACTCCCAGCCATTACACCCTTGGCTCTAAGTGGAGAAGGCAATCTGGCACCAGTGACCTCGAGTCAAGATATCTGGGTCTGGTCTCAGCCGGGAACTAGCTGGGCCTCAGTTTCTTCCTCCGTCAAATGACAGGGCTGAATGAGATTAGATCCCTTCCAAGTGCCCTTCCAGCTCAGTGTACCATAAAGCTTATGAACAATGAAATACATCAAGGACTTGAAATGCGAAAAGCCTATACGGGCCTTTCAAAGAAATCTCAATTATAAAAGGAAAAATCAATAGAATGGATGATGTACATTTCTGAGGCAGAGCACTGGAAAAGGAAATTCTCTGAAAAGGCTCCCATGATGCCTAGCCCCTTTTGCTGGAAACCATTCCTTTCTGGGCTGCCCTGTTTCTATGCTCACCAGACTCTGATTTATATTATTTTCAATGGTGTGGGTGTCCTATCTCCCTTCCCAGACTGCATCAAGCACAGACAGTTGTACCTAGTAGATAAGGTAATTCAATAACGTATTTAAAAGCACCTACCAGCAGAGCATAGTGGATGGAGAGTCTGAGTTCAAGCCCCACCTCAGAAACATACTCGATGGGACACCCTGGACAAGTCACTTAACTACTCAGTGCTCTAGGCAACTATCTGAGACTATGAGTCGCAGATCAGGTGCTGATCTGCGTTGGTGGATGGAGTTTCCTCACCTGGGAATTCCCTATACCAATGAAATCTCATGGATCCCTTTACTATTCCTATGTACAAGACATCATGCCAGCATGATACAGAAGGTACATAGATAAGTACAAAGGAGATACTTTGAGGAAGGATAGAGAGCACTAATGCCTAAGGGAAATCAAGGAAGGCTTCCTGGAGGAGGCCTTGCCCCAAATTCTAAGAGGTGAAAGTTAAAGAAAGAAAGCCTGGAGGAAGGGACAAGCAGCTTATGCAAAGTGAATATTGGCTGAATAAAAACCAGGCTCCTAATCCTTAAACATTTCTCTTGACTTTGATTCTTTTTCCCCCCAGTCTCCAATGCCCTAAGGCAGGGGTTCCCAATCTTTTTGTGGGTCACGGACCTCTTCCACATTCTGGTGAAGCCTAGGGACTCCTCTGAATGTTTTTAAAATGAATAAAATAAAATACACAGAATTATGAAGGAAACCAATTGCTTTCAACTACAGCTATCAAAATATCTGGGGAAAAAAAAAATCAAAGTTCCCAGAGCCCAAGCTAACAACTGCCCCCATGTTTGAGAGGCAGCAGGGGCCAGAGCAACTCCGACCAACTCAAATAGAAACAGAACACAAGGGGCCCTCCCAGCTGCATACTGACGTGGAAAACCACGGGTGGATATCTCTGTTCACTTGTATTGTTTTCTTTTGTTAAACATTTCCCAATTACATTTTAAGTTAGTTCCAGTCCAGTCAAGAGTGTCCTATGTCGGGAGCCCTATGAGGCCTGAAAGCCATGTTGGACGACTCTGCTTACTTGAAAATCAGAATGAGCCGAGTTCAAACCTTTCCTCTGTCATTTCAGAAGTGTGTGATCCTGGGCAAGTCACTTAACCTTTTTTGAGCCTCAGCTTCCTCCTCTGTAAAATGAGGGTAATGTGACCTGCCTTGCACCATCGTTGGAAAGCTCAAATTAGAAAATTTACCTACCTTAAAGCGCTATATAAATGACAGTTATAAATATTCCTAAGTGTTTACTGATTTCTAGCTGATTCATTCTTGAGGAAACACCTTAATGGGTATTGTCTTTTGTCCATAAGCTCAAAGGTCATCTAGTCCCATGCCCTCATTTTACAGAGGAGGAAACTACGACCCAGGGAGGGGAAGGGACTTATTCAAAGCCACTGAGTACTCAGAGTCCTTCTTCAGAGAGCTATATCAAAAGCACAGCTAAGCACCTAACCGTAAGTTGTTGTTCAGTAATTTCAGTCATGTCTGACTCCCTGTGACCCCATTGGGGGTTTTCTTGGCAAGCATATATTGGAGCAGTTTGCCATTTCCTTCTCCGGCTCATTTTACAGAAGAGGAAACTGAGGCAGACTGGATTAAGTGACTTGCCCAGGGTCACACAGCTAGGAAGTGTAGGTCACCACTAACAGGAAGAACTTAACACTTTAAACTTTCTTTTGGAAATAGAATGTACCTGAATGCAAATGCAGTGTTAGAGACACAGGTTAGAAATATGAATGCTCTTTCCAGTATTCAGGATTTAAATACCCAGATAACCCATCACCTAATGCTGTTTGCACATTCCTTGAGGCTATGCATGAAGCAGAGTGGGATTTCTAAGGGCCAAGGCAACAAAAGGTGTTAAATGCCTTTTCATTTGCAAACTTTATTCTAGTAGGGCCTAGTCAAAGAATGCAAATCTTAATTACCCGGACCTGACACCAAGGCTTTGTCACCAAAAGCCTTTTCCTCTTCTTGTTGTTGTTGTTGTTTTTTAATGAGATAAGGTTAAAGTTCAGGATGAAGTCAACCTTCTTTCCTTTGAGAGGCAGTGTGGTCTACTGGACTGATTTCTGGGTTTAAAGAGCCCAGAAGAGCTGGATTCAAATGTGGCCTCTGACTCTTCCTAGTTGCAAGACCCTGGGCAAGTCACTTACCCACCTCAAACCTCAGTTTCCTCATCTGTAAAATGGGGCTGATATTACCCAGTGTGTACTTGTCTCAGGGGGTGATGGGGAGGCTCCAATGAGTTGGTATATGGAAAGCACTTTGAAGGCTTTAAAATGCTATATGAATATCAGTTATTCTTATTTCAAGGTATTGTTTAATTGTAAAGAGAGTAACATTTGAGAACTCTGAGATCTCAGGCAAGTTACTCAACCTCTACGGGCCTCAGGCACTTATGTAAGTCATAGAGGGGCTGTAATATGCTGTTGATCAAGGAACTTTCACACATGGAGCTGCCTTTCTCTGTTTGGATGAAATCAGATCCTATTATGTAAGGAATAATATTTATTTCAGCATTATTCCTTATATAAACAAAGGCAGAATGAAGAAGCTTCCCCAGAACATCCCTGTCCATCCAAACCTCATATTCCTAGCCATTCTAGAGCTGGGAATCGAGTAAGGCCCCACTTTACAGTTGAGGAAACTGAGGCTCAAAGGAAGTGATGTTGACTTCTCCAGAAGTCACCCAGCCAGTAAATGTCAGAGACAGGATCTGAACCCATGTTTTGAGGAAAGATACGCGTTCGGATCTTTAATATCTTGACCCTCGTTGTAATTGGCTATTTGTTGTAAAAGCTTGGGATAATGATCATAAGTGAAAGAACACAAGCATTTTTAGAATTTAAATAAGAAATGAATGGAGGGCTGTGTTTACCAGACTAGATCTACTTGTCTACCTAAGACTTTAATGAGAGACTGATGGAAGCCCCTTGATCTACTTGAGGTCTTATGAGTCATCATTTTAATTGATTACAGCCACCAAATATCTAGTTTGTCCTGTGATTTCAAGCATCGCCATAGAGAGCAAATAGGGGGTAGGGAGGAGAATGAGGAGAGAGGGATCGAAAAGGAGGAAAAGAGTTGACCTGTGTACTAACTCAGAGTATCCTTGACCTTATTAAAGACTACCCGAATTAATGGATTTAATTAGCAAATGTTATGCTCTCACCAAACCCCCCAGTCGGCTATATCCAAGGAACATCAAGATATTAACATCGTACCTGCTGACAAGGTGGAGAGATGAACTCATTATCTTCACCAAACTGGCTTCCCTTCCCAACTTTCCTATTTCTTTAAGCCAGTAGTTCTCCTCTTCAAAGTGTGGTCCATGGAGTCCTGGGGGTCCAGAGACCCCGTCCTTACAGGGGGTCCACAATGTCAAAACTATTTTTAGAACTACATGTACTTATTTACCTTTTCTCCTCATTCTCTCCCAAGTGGACAGTGGAATTTTCCAGAAGCAATATGATTGTGATGTATAAGTCAATGTCCTCTGTTGAGAGACAGTGGAGGGGGCAGCTACGTGGCACAGTGGATAGAGCACTGGCCCTGGATTCAGGAGGACCCGAGTTCAAATCCGGCCTCAGACACATAACGGTTACTAGCTGGGCAAGTCACTTAACCCCATTGCCTAGCCAAAAAAAAACCAGATAGTGGACACAAGTGGCTTACGGAAAGAATCCAAGGTCACAGGGAGGGGAATAAAGTCAATCAGATGGGGAAAAGAGAGTTAATCATGGAAGAGTGAGAGGACTGCCGTGAAGGAATAGTAACTCAGGTGAGATGATAGAGCATAAGGTCATAGTGGACCCAGTAAAGACCATTTATGAGATTTTCTCCAGAACAATTCAGCAGCAGGCAAGTGGGAGTGGAGAGGGGTAGGGGACCTTGTCCCTCAGAACTAACCAACCATAGGATCAAGATTTCGAAAGGAGGAGAGTGAAACCAAAGCAAGGGCAAATGGTATGGGAGATCACCAAGGGATAGGAGGAAATGAAGAAGACAGGATAGGTATGTAGGCGGGATGAGGAACAGAGAGAGACAGAAAAAAAGGGGATTAGGGTCAGGCGGAAAATACTAAAATGGAGTTTCAGATTGAATAGTTGTGTAATCAAATCTCTTGTTTACAAGCAGGATTGTTATTTTCATCTGGAATCTACTAACATAAAAATTAATATTATCAAAACAAAGGACTTCTTTTTTCTGAAATTATGATATTATGGAAGTGTCTTGTTACTGCCCCTTTCCCTCCTTTCCATTCATTAGGGCTTTCAGTCACAAAGAAAACTTCATTGGAAAGAAAGACAGTCTGGTCTAGTGGAATGAGAACTGACCTTGGAGTCAAGAGAACTAGCTGACCTTGAAGGGGCCCCTTCTTCTCCCTAGGGATCTGTTTCTTCATCCATTGGATTCAAGGGTCTCAAAGGTTCTCTCTAGCATGAACATTCTATGTCAGATTAAGCCAGTTGTTCTATCTATATGACAAACACCCACACACCCACTGGAAAGACTGGATTGAATCACAAGGTCATAGTCATAGCTCTAGAATTAGAAGGGACCTCAGATGTTATCTAGTCTACCCCCCTCCACTTTACAGATGAGGAAACTAAGGCCCAGGGAGGTTAGAAGACTTGCCCAAGTCACAGATGTGATAACCATCACAAGTGACATTTGAACCCAAGTTCCATGACTCTCAATTAACTGACTACATTAGTGTTGTTCTGTTACCACGCAAGCATAGCCAAATGGAAAAAGAGGTACAAAATTCACTGTAGAAAAGATTTCCTTAAAAAGTAGAATTGGCTAAATGGAAAAGTACAAAATCTCACTGAAGAAAATAATTCCTCTGAACATTGTACACAGTAACAGTAACACTGTATGATGATCAGCTATGATTGACTTAGCTCTTCTCAGCAATACAATGATCCAAGACAATTCCAAAAGATTCATGACAAAAAATGCTATCTACATTCAGAGAAAGAAGTCTGGAGTCTGAATGCAGATTGAAGCATATTATTTTCACTTTTTTTGTTGTTTTTGTGGCTTTTCCCTTGTGTTATGTTTCTTCTTTCATAACATAACTAATGTGGAAATATGTTTCCATGATTGCACATGTATAACCTATATCAGATTGCTTGCCATCTTGGGGAGGGAGGAAGGAAGGGAAGGAGGGAGAAAAATTTGAAACTCAAAATCTTATAAAAATGAATGTTGAAAACTATCTTTACATATAATTGGAAGAAATACTATTTACAAAAAAATTTAAATAAAAAAAATAATTCCTTCAAAATTAGAATTGGGCAAGTGGAAGTTAATGATTCCAAGAGACATCAAGAAGCAATCAAAAGAATTTAAAAATAGAAGAAAATATGAAATATCTTACTGGAAAATAGAGACAAGAGAAATAATTTAAGAATTATTGGGCTACCTGAAAGCCATGATAAAAAAAAAAAAAAGCCCAGACATCATCTTTTAAGAAATTACCAAGGAAGGCAGCAGCTAGGTGGCGCAGTGGATAGAGAGCACCAGTCCTGAAGTCAGGAGGACCTGAGTTCAAATCCAGCCTCAGACAAAACACTTGACACTTACTAGCTGCTTGACCCTGGGCAAGTCACTTAACCCCAATTGCCTAAAAACAAAAAATCTTTTTAAAAAATTAAAAAAAGAAAAAAAGAAATTACTGAGGAAAACTGCCCTGATATCCTAGAACCAAAGGGTAGAATAGAAATTGAAAGAGTCCACTAATCACCTCCTGAAAGAGATCCCAAAATAAAAACTCCCAGAAATATTATAACAAAATTGCAGAGCTCCTAGGTCAAGAAGAAAATATTGCAAGCAACCAGAAAGAAATAATTCAAATATCATGGAACCACAAGATTTAGCAGCTTCTACATTAAAGGATCAGAGGGCTTGGAATATATTTCAAAGGGAAAAGCCCAGCAAAACTGAGTCTAATCCTTCAGGGGAAAATGGATATTTAATGAAATAGAGGACTTTCAAGGATTTCTTATGAAAAGATCAGAGCTGAATAAAAAATGTGACTTTCAAATACAAGACTCAAGAGAAGCATAAAATGTAAACAGAAAAGAGAAATCATAAGGATTCAATAAGGTTAAACTGTTTATACTCCTACATGGGAAGATACTTATAACTCATAAGAAGGTTCTCATTATTAGGGCAGTTAAAAGGAGTATACATAGACAGAGGGCATTGGTGTGAGTTGACTATGATGGGATGAGATCTAAAAATATAAAATTAAGGGGTGAGAAAGAAGAATGCATTGTGAGAAGTGGGAAGGGAGAGGTAGAATGGGGCAAATTATCTCACATAAAAGAGGCACAAAACAGCTTATACAGTGGAGGGGTGGGGTGGGATGGCTGACAACACTTGAACCTTACTCTCATTGGAATTGGCTCAAAGACAGAACATACACTCAGCTGGGTACAGAAATATATCTCACCTTACATGGAAGTAGGATAGTAAGGGGCAGGAGTTAAAGGAAAGTGGGGGTTGGGGGAGGTAGTGGTCAGATACAAAACATTTTTGAGGGACAGAGTGAAAGGAGAGAGGGGGAGAGGGGAAGAGGAGGGGAGAGAAGGGAAAATAGGATGAAGAGAAATATACAGTAACATAACTGAAAAAAACATACAGCAAGCTTCTCTGATAAAGACCTCATATCTCAAATATATACAGCACTGAATCAAATTTTTAAGAATACAAGTCATCCCCCCAAGTGATAAGTGATCAAAGGCTATGAACAGGTAGTTTCCAGAAGAAGAAATCAAAGCTACCTATAGTCAAATGAAAACGATGTTCTAAATCACCATAGGTTAGAGAAATGCAAATAAAACAGCTCTGAGGTGCCACCTTACACCTATCAAATCAGCTAATATGACAGAAAAGGAAAATGACAAATGCTGGAGAAGATATGGGAAAATTTGGACACTAATGTACTCTTGGTGGAGTTGTGAACTGATTCACATTCTGGAGACGAATTTGGAACTAGGCCTAAAGGGCCATAAAACTGTGAATACTCTGACCCAGCAATAACACTACTAGGTCTGTACCCCAAAGAGATCAAAGGAAAAGGACCTATATACACAAAAATATTTATAGCAGCCCTTTTTGTTGTGACAAAAGAATGGAAATCAAGGGGATACTCATTTGAAGAATGGTTGAATAAACTGTAGTATGTGATCATGTTGGAGTACTATTGTGCTATAAGAAATGATGAGCAGGATGCTTTCAGAGAAAGCTGGAAAGACTTACATGAACTGATACAAAGTGGAGTGAGCAGAACCAGGAGAGCACTGTACACAGTAATATTGTAGGATGATCAACTGAGAATGACTTAGCTCTTCTCAGCAATACAATGATCCAAAACAATTCCAAATGACTCGTGATGAAACACGTTCTCTACCTCCAGAGAAAGAACTGATGGAGTCTGAATGCAGGTTGAAGCAGACTTTTTTTTTTTTTACTTTTTCTTGGTCTGTGTTTTCTTTCACAACATGATTAATATGGAAATTTGTGTTACATGACTGCACATGTATAAACTATATCAAATTACTTGCCTTTTCAATGAGGAGGGAGGGGAGAGAGGGATTGAATTTGGAACTCAAAATTTTAAAAAACGAATGTTAAAAATCATTTTCACAGGTAATTGGGAAAAAAATTGATTTTTTTTAAAAAAGGAAAACAGCATGTCCACAAATAGACCAAAATATTTATAGCAACATTTTGTGTGCCAGTGAAGAAATGGAAACAAAGTAGATGCCTACTGAATGGGAAATGGCTAATCAAATTGTTGTACATGAATGTAATTGAACATTACTTACCTGTAAGAAATTATGTGTATAATGAATACAGAGAACACAGGAAGACTTATATGAACTGATACAGAGTAAAGCAAGTAGAACAAGGAAAATAATCCTGCACAGTGATTACAGCAATATAAATGGGAAGAACAATCACCATGAAACAATGGAAAACAGAATGTTGCAAAATCATAAGGAATAAGATTGGTCCCAAAGGAAGAGATATAGAAGATACTTCCCCTACTTTGCAGAAATCCATGACTGAAACATTGATTATTATGTTCATTTTTTTTGTGATGTGCCACATCTCTTATTTCTCTTTTTAAAAATTCTTTGTTATAAGACATGGCTCTCTGAGAGGGAAAGAGGAAGAATGTAGGGGAAAATCCCTGCAATGTAAAAACAGAAGATATCAATAAAAATCTATTTTTTAAAAAAGGAGGTCTCCATTGGAGTGCCCCAGGGATCTGTGGATGGCCCTTTGCTCCTTAACATTTTGATCAATAACTTAGATAAAACCATGAATATCCTTCTTATCAAATTGTGAGACCATTTAAAGCTAGGAGAGATACCTCGAATGCTGGGTTGGCAGGGTCAGGATCCTCAAAAGTCTTGACAGACCAGAATATCAGGCTAAGGGGCAGCTAGGTGGCGAAGTGGATAGATCACCGGCCCTGGAGCCAGGAGGACCCTAGTTCAAATCCGTCCTCAGACACATAACACTTACTAGCTGTGTGACCCTGGGCAAGTCACTTAACCCCATTGCCTAGCCAAAAAAAAACAAAAACAGAGTATCAGGCTAAACCTAATAAGATTAAACTTAATGAGCAAAAATGTAAAACCTACTTGGGTATAAGGAAACAACTTCACAAATACGAAACAGGGAAGGCGAGCTTAGACAGTGGTTGGTCTGACAAAGACTAGGGGCTTTTAGTTTGCAAGCTTGATTGGAGTCAACAATGTAATATGGCAGCAAAAGAAAAGCTCTGCTCCTATCTTAGACTAAATTAAGAGACAAAGCTTTCAGAGGTAAGAAGTCTTTACATAGCTAGTCCTGCTATACTCTACCTTAGACTACATAGAGACTTTTGGGACACCCTGTCTAAATGGTTCCAGTCCCTCAACCATCCTAGTCATGTTCTAGTTTGCCAATGCTGCTATTTTATATAAGGCAACATGTATTTATTGTCACGATGTAAGCCTTAGCATTGCTTCAGTTCGAACATGGTTTCCTATGACAATATAAATAGGGTTTTAAGCAAAAAAAAAAAAAAAAGATGGAAATCATTCATTAAATTATCTGAATAATAGTACATGTATAATGCCCAATGTATTTTCCTATTATTTATAATAACCAAATGAGGCCAGCATTAACTAAGGTTTTAGGGTGTCCAGGGGTCATGCTCTCAAAGCCAGAGTGCCCTGAAAGCCTCCAAGCAAATCATCTGTAAGCACTTGGCTGGCTTCTTCAATGATCACTGATGAGTCCGAGGTAGCTCTTCATTCTAAAGGTGTCGCTGGGGTTTTGTTCTTTTCTCAATATGCACGAAATTCCTATTAACAATAATGAGAATTACATGCAGTCTATGAGAAAATAATGAATCCCTTGGGGACTTCTTCATCTGCTGTGCCTTATTTGAAAAAAATGAAATATGTTTTCACATCCATATTAGACTAATACATCTTTACTCAAAGCACCTGAATTTGAGATTTTTGGGTGATTTTTTTGCTTTACGCTATCCTCTGGTTTGGAAATTGTCCTTAAAGTACAAACTTCTCAGCCTGGCAGGCAAAGCCCTCCATAATCTGGCATCAACCTATGCTTCAAGACTCATCTTACGCAGCTCTGTACGAGCACAAGATGTTATTCTGCTTGTTACCTCATTCTTCTCATCTTCATGTGAAAGAGGTTTGATAGAAGCAGCTCTGAGACAAGTCACTATCTTGGCCAGCATAACGGACAGAGAGCTGGTCACAGAGTTGGGTAAGAAAGAGGACTCAAATCTTGCCTCTAACACCAGGGCCAAGTGGCCCTGGATAAGTCACTTAACCTCTAGGTACCCAGGTAGCTCTCAAAGGCTAAAGGTTACCGATTCAGTGCCAAACATTGGCAGAGAAAATTCCTCACCAGTATCTCTCTATGCCAATGAAATCATAAGCATAGTTTTATTACCTCCAGGAGATAATGAGCAACAGTTTGGTCTATGCTAATGTTCTGGTTCAGTAGAATGTATTTGCTGAATTGCCAAGATTACTCCGGTTTGCATGTGTGGTATGGGATTTTTCACCTCTTAATGAAGGACAGTAGGCTTCTGACCATAGGATCATAGAGTTACAGCTGGAAGGAACCTCAGAGACCTTGACAGACCTTGAAGCCCCTCATTTTACAGGTAAGGAACCTGAGGTCCAAAGAGATTAAAATGACTTGCCCAGGATCACAAGCAGTAAACATAGGAGGTGGGATTCGAACCCAGGTCCTCCACCCCACAGCCATAACTCTCTCCACCATACCTTCCTAATGACGATGGTAATTCACACATAACCTATGTTCTAGCCCAACTAGATTACTCCACTTTCCTTGAAACTGTCCCCCACAATCCAACCTCCACACCATTCCCTACCCTCAACACTACACCCCTGCCCATTCCCATCTAGGCTAGTTTTCTTTCCACTGTCCCATTCTGCCTCTCACCACCTTGCTTTCCCTCCATCCCCTGTCAACCATGTTTCCTGTTTAGATTCAGCCATTGTTAATGAATCCCTTAGATTTCATATGGTTGGGAAGAAGAACAATTTACCTAAAACAGCAAGCACTGTGATATCAAAGACATATATCATAAGCAGTGTCAAGTCCCAGGGCCCCAAACAAGCCACCTCATCTCCTCCCAGACCCCAACTTGGCCTTTTTTTGACCTAGGTCAAACTAGGGAAGCTTACCATAGAAACATAGTTCAGTCCCATCCCGCAGGAGGTGAGATCTGCCCAGGGCACTGCTTCTCACTCAACTCCAAGGGTGCTCATACTCACCATGTCCCCCACAGATGGGTAAATTTTGGGTACACCACCCTCTCTGGAGAAGTTAATCCACTCTTCTTCTAAACTCTATCCTGGGGGCAGCTAGGTGGTGCAGTGGATAGAGCTCAGGCCTTGGAGTCAGGAGGATCTAAATTCAAATCCAGCCACAGACACTTGTTGCTAACTAGCTGTGTGACCCTGGGCAAGTCACTTAACCTTGATTGCCTAATCACACAAAAAGAAAAGCAAAAACAAAACTCTACCCTGATTGGTAAGAGAGAGTACAAAGTCACCTAAATCAGCTATATCTAGACAGCCCCAGACAGACCACAATTCATTTCCCATCCAATCATCCATCCCA
The DNA here is from genome assembly GCF_003287225.1 of Phascolarctos cinereus. Lineage (NCBI taxonomy): Eukaryota > Metazoa > Chordata > Mammalia > Diprotodontia > Phascolarctidae > Phascolarctos > Phascolarctos cinereus. Next base: position 39,609,203 of record NW_027556291.1, read on the forward strand.
GACATCTTGCCATCTACCCCACTGCTACGTCCTTCTGCCCATAACCCCTCCTCACTTTTATATTGATATCCCAAGTGCCTAGCATAGTACCTGGTGCACAATAGGCACGTTTTTTTTAAACATATGTTGTTTTTTTTAATTAATTGCTTCATCTTCCCCCTTACTCCAGCATCAGTCCTCTTCTTCCTCAATTCTGTTTAGTCATTCTAGCTTTTCACAACTCCTGCATGGAGGGATGTGGAGGCCTGCCTCTGCAATCACTTTCAGAATCCATTCCCAGTGAACACATCCTTTACTCTAAAGTCATCTTGGAGGTGTAGTCCAGGGAGAGGCGCCATACCTAACCAGACCTGGTCTGACCTAGACACCTGGGAAATACTAGCCCTTTATATTGACAGTCATCCTGATCTATATCTTGCCACTGGACCCAGATGGTTCTGGAAGAGAGAGTGAGGCTGGTGACTTTGCACAGCCCTGCCTCACTTAAATCCAATTCACTTGCAAATCATGGCATCACCTTTCTGATGCCATGGTTCTCTTTGAGAACGAAGGACAAACAACACAACTTATAAATGAAGATGGATGAGATTAAGACATCCTCAAAGACATAATATCAGAGAACAGGTAAGCCAGTCCTTCACCAAGAGAAAAGAATGCACAGACCAAGAGTTGATCTGGTGTATCCCCACACACACACACACACACACAAAGCAGAGGAAAACTTCCAGTGGGTTGGATAGTCTATGGGAAATCATAGAAAATATAGTTAGATCAACAGATTAGACAAGAAGGAATCAGAAACAACCGAACTCAATAACCCAGTGTAACAAACACCATAACATAAAATTACCCAAGGGAGGAATCCATATTTGGAAAGAATCTCTGGGAAAACTGAAAAGCGGTCTGGCAGAAATTAGACTTAGATCCACACTTTATATCATATACCACAACAAATTCAAGATGAACAGGGTGAGCTGAATATTCAAGTTTATACCATAAAACAATTAGAATAGACTCAAATCAGATAACTTTTATAGCTATTGCTAGGGTATTCTTAACTAAACCAGGGATAGAGAAGATTAGAAAAGATAAAACAGATCATTTCAGTCACATGAAACTGGAAAGATTTTGCACAAACAAAACAATTATAACTGGGATAAGAAAAAGCAGTAGACTGGGAAAAAAACCTTTATATCAAACATCTCTGAGAAGCATTTGATATCCAAGATATATAGGCAACTAAGAGAAACATATAAGACCAAAAGTTGGTCAAAATATATAAACAAACAATTCTCGAAGAAGAACTGGAAACCACTAACAACCACATAAAAGAATGGTCCAAATCACTCATAATAAGAGAAAGCAAATCAAAGCAACTCTGAGGTTTCACCTCATACCTTGCAAATTGGTAAAGATGAAAAAGAAATGCTTGATACTAGAGGAGTTTCAGAAACAGAAGCACACTAATACACTGTTGGTGGAGTTGTGAATTAGTCCAACCCATCTGGGAAGCAATTTGTAATCACCTGAAGAAAGTGAATAAAATATTCACATCCTTTGACCCAGAAATCCCACTCATGGCATATACCTCAAGGAAGCTAATGCCAAAAGGACAGGGCTCCATATGCACCAAAGTAATTGTAGTAACAATTTTTGTAGTAAAAGGAGTGGAAACAAAGTAGATGGTACATGGAATGTTACAAATAAATCTACAAAGTACATTTCCCCAAAAGAGTTCAGCAAAATCACTAACAGAATGATTGTGACTGACAGTGCATTTTTGTTTCAACTTTTGTAGTTTGTTAATTTTTGCAAAAAAAAATTTATCAATATCATGTTTTTATATCACCTATGTTTCTCATTATAGCTAACCTCCCTCTTCTTCCCCCTCCCAGAAACCAAAATTAACCAAGACACTGAAAAAGTCTCACCTTATCTGTAGTGACCCATACCCCAAGTCTCCCACCTCTCATAAAAAGAGAGGCTAGTGGGGCAGCTAGGTGGTTCAGTGGATAGAGCACCAGCTCTGGAGTCAAGTCACTTAACCCCAATTGCATCAAAAAAACAAAGAAGAGAGGCAAGTATCTCCTCCTATATTTTTCTGGGGGCCAAGTTTGGTCATTAAACTTCCACAGTATTCACTTTCAATTGCTTGTTCTTTCCACCAACATTATTCTAGTCCTTGTGGATATTGTCTTCCTGGCTGTTCTTACTTCACTTCCTATCAGTTCATTTTTCTCCATGTCTCCCTTGCTTTTGTGCTACAGGATTTATTACTGAAGAATATAAGGGGGTTGAGGGGCATACAGAGCCCCTGTTTCTTTTCCCTTTCCACGGGGAAGGTCTGGAGAACCTAGGGAAAGGTCACTAATGAGAAGCTGGGAATCTCATTAAGGTAGAGAGGTGAAGAGAGACAGAACCTCCTTTAGGGAAACTAGATCAGCTGGAAACTGATCAAGGCTACTAAACACAGCTGCTAGAAAAAGCTGAAAAACTGGAGTGCAGAAAGCCAGAGGGCCAACCTTAGAAGATTTAACTAACAGAGGGCTACAATCACAGGCACCAGAGAAGGTAGTCCAACTTCTGGTTCAAGGTGTGAACCAAGTAGCTGCCCGGCCTGTTCTTAGACACCTCTAAGATGAGGAAAACACTGCATCCTGGCGGGGAGGGGAGGAGGGGTTGCTACTGCCTGAACAGACAGCTCTGATGGTCACAAAGGTCAGTTTTAGATGCAGGAGTAACTGATCTCCCCACACCTTGCACCTGTTGAGCCTGGTTCCACCCACACAAAGTGAGACTCCACAATCTCAGCTTCTCCAGAGCTATCTTGCTTGCCTGCATTTGAATTCCCAACACTTAGCAGAGACTTGGTACACAGCAAACACTTAGTCAATTGATGCTTTTTCACTCATTTCTTTCATCTATTTTCCTGGGCCCTTCACAGAATGGCAGCTGAAGACCTGGGATTTCCTAAGGATTTCCTGGGCTAGGTTTGGGAATGTCTAGTTCAGGGATGGGGAACCTGTAGCCTCGAGGCCACATGTGGTCCTCAAGTGTGGCCCTGTGACTGAATCCAAACCTCACAGAACAAATCCCCTTCATAAAAGGATTTGTTTTGTAAAACCTAGACTCAGTCAAAAGGCCACACCCAAGGACCTAGAAGGTTCCCCACCCCTGGAGTTAGTTCACATCTCATCTCACTGGCAAGGAGGTACTAGGAATTGTCAGATGGGAAAGTAAGCATGGCTGTGGAGGTTTCCCCCAAAGACTAGAAGAGGGCACCCCCCCCAACATTCAGAGCAGAGACAACCCGATGTTTTATGGACCTCAGAGAGGTCTAACATGCCAAGTAGGTGTTCAGGACTATAGCACTTTCTATGTTCATCACCAACAAAAAAAGGTAACTATGTCTGAAGCAAGAATGGACTGGAACAGCTCCTGAGAAGCTGAGGATTCACTCCCTGGCCCCTTACTAAAGGTCAGGTTGGTCTTTGGTCCTCATGACTGGGTTTGCTTTGAAAATAGTTGGCCTCTGATCCTCGAAGAGCCACCCACTCAGAAAATGTCTCCTTTCGAGCACATCAGTTTAGGACACCGATGGTTCTCCCTTTGATTTCCAATGAATCAGGAAGGGGATTTCTTTCCCTTCTCCTTCCCAACGAGTGGCAACAGTGACCACAGTTAGAGCTCATATCCTCAATGGCATGTGCTCAAGGTGTAGGCTACCATTTCCACTGAGGGGTGGGGGGAAGTGGAGAAGAGCACTGGAGAAAGAACCAAGGTACTAATCAGGAGTTGCTATATTGTCTTTGTCCTTTAAGTAAGGAGCCAGAGGGCATGCCTAGCTCCCTGGGAAGTACTCCAGCCCACCCCTACTATATGTGTTACCCTAGGCTGCATTTCAATGTGTTTCCCATTCTAGGTCCTACATAGCAAGGAAAGAGCCACTAGCACAGGCAGCAAAATCACCTATGGCAAACAACAGCAAGTGGGATCACTCCCAAGGCATTAAAGGCAGAGACAGAGAGCACACTAGGCAGCCAGCGTTCTCTAAGTCAGGAGAGGCAGCTAGGTACACTGAAAGGAGCACTGAGGCTGGAAGAGGGAGCACTCCCCAACTTTCAGAGTAGACACAGCCTCCCAGAGGCAGGAGACTGAGCTCTGAACACTAGTGGTGTACCATGAGCAGCTCACTCAGCCTGAGTCTTACTACCAACCTTCCCAAGGCTGCTGGGAGAAACAGTGCTTTGTCAATTTCAAAACGCTACAGAAATGTGAGTTGTTTTTCTTGTTCTGGTCCTGAGTCTCAAAGACCCAATGGATCTCAAAGGGCACCCCCTCCAACTGTACAAGAACCAGAGCTTCCAATTCAGTCTCTCCATTCTCCCCCAGTGTCACCAACTGAAACATTCAGTGTGCCAGGGTTCCTAACACCAAAGAATAATATTGTTCCATGAGCAAAGATTTTAAAAAGGTTCAGGACCACTGCCATAAACACACAGAATGTGCAAACTTAGAGACTCTGGAGAACATAGAAGGAATTTTCATCTAATTCAACATCTCCCACATTTTACAGATGGGGAAACTAAAACTCGTCCAACTTGTCAGCCTGTGGATCACAGTTTCTTCATGTGTACAGCAGAACAATAATCCTTGCCTTACTTCACCGCAATGCTGTAGTAATATTACGCTAGCAGGGGGACAAATTCTACGTAGAATCACAGCTTTAGAGCTAGAAAGGAGAACAGAAGGCATCTAGGCAGACCCCCCTCATTTTAAAGTTGAGGAAATAAGGCCTACAGAGGTTAAGTGGTGTGCCCAATGTCAGGATAATAGTTGGGAAAATGCTTTGAGCCATGGGAATGGCTTTATGTGAGGTAGCAGAGAACGGAAAATCAATTTAGCACCAACCACATCATTTGGGCCTGCATGTGGTAAAGCACTGTCACAAATTATGGACCAAAATGGCAGCTAGCCTCTTCCCTGGGCCACAAATGGATCTACTTCTATGCTCTTGAATTTTAGCAAAACTGTAATGACTGCTCTCATTTTTACAGCGCTTAAGGTTAGCAAATGGCTTTCTTCTCGGGAGCCCTGGGAGCAAAGTACAAAAAGCACACCGAAGATAGACTCAGAGGACCTGGGTTTGAAGGCCAGCTAAGCCACTTTCTAGCTGTGTGACTCTGGAGACGTCTTTTCCCTTCTCTAGGCCTCAGCTTCCTTATATAGAAGAGGAACACGGTGGATGAAATGATCTCCAAAGTCTCATCCAGTCCTAATATTCGGTGATTCTACTTAGCCCAGCTCACCACTCTAGTGGGCGTTGCCATGGGAACATGAGATACAGACGTAACTATGGCAGCCAAGCAGATTTTTTTACCGAGAGTTCACAAGATCTGTGGTGTGTACCTTAGGGTTGGAGAAGGATGCAGAGAGTCCGTCTTATTAAAGCCAAGAAGAGGAGCAGCGGCTGACTGGGGTCATGTTTTAATTCATAAAACCCAATATCTAAGATTAAACCCCCGAAAGCAAGGACATGAGGGTACACTGCCCCACCCCAGGACTCTTCACAGACTGTGGATGGGGATGATGGCGGGTGCAAGGGGGAGGGGTGGTAAATCAGAGATTCTTAAAAGCTTTTGGGCCTGCTGGGTGAAATTGGCTGGCCAGGCAGTTAGAAGTCTTTGCTTTCCGTCCCCTCCCTGCTCATTAACTGCAGCTTAGCCCCAAACCCCCTCTCCCCAATCATGCCCAGTGGGACAGTGACTTCCTGCTTCCCTTCTCCTCAGTGATGGAAAAGGGGATCGAGAGACAAGGCTATTGTCAGTGCCCACCTGCTAGCCCACTATGGCTAGGGTCTAAGCTTCTTGCTTCCTGTAACCATTTTAATTCAATGTCATGTTCATTCATTTGCTATTAAAAAAAAAAAACCTGTGGCCAGTGAACCAAATTAATGTGTTCCTTTTAGGCTCAGGGTGAGATTGAGAGAAAGGAGAGGTCTGTCCCCTAAAGAGACAGCAGACATTTTCCCCTTCAGTGGAGAGTAGTGTGAAAGAGGAGGCCCCTGGAAGCCACAGGAGAAAGAGGTTGTGAATCACCATTATCCTCTAAACCTGCTTAAGAGGCCATTAATGAAAAAGCAGTCATGGAGGAAGGGGGAAAAAAAAGCCTCACATGAGATGACAGCTGGAGCAATGATGCTACAGCTATTGACTGGCATTAAATGTGTTTGGCTTTGAGATAACTGCTTCTGAAGTAAACCAAGACCCTATCAAACCTCCAATATTCAGTCATTTTTCAGTCATGTCTGACTCTCTGTGACTCCATTTGGGGTTTTCTTGGCAAAGATGCCGGAGCGGTTTGCCATTTTCTTCTCCAGCTCATTTTACAGATGAGGAAACTGAGGCAAGCAGAGTGAAGTGACTTGCCCAGGGTCACACAGCTAGCAAGTGTCTGAGGCAGGATTTGAACTCAGGAAGATGAGGCTTCCTGACTCCAAGCCTGGCACTCTATCCACTGCAGTGTCACCTAGCTGCCCTCAAACCTCCAAAGTGAGGCTGTATTGTTACATCCTGTATCATTTTTATTAGTAGACATTAACACCCCTCATTTACATATGGGACCCCATCCTCTACCTGTGCAGGTTCTCATTACACATGGAAACTTTCTAGCTATGTTATACCTATATTACAGATGGGGAAACTAAGGCTCAGAGTTGAGAGGTGACTTGCCCAGAGTCACACCACAGAGTATCAGAGCCAGAACACCTTGACTCCAACCCTCTTGCCACTTCACCTGATACTGCATCCTTTTGGAATATTAGCTTTTACACAGAGCTTCCCATGATGGTCCTTGCCTCCCTTTTCACAAGCCCTGATACAAACTCTCCCATTGAAAGCTTACTGCGCAAAGCAAGGTTTTCCTCTTCTGCTGGTTGTGTTTGGGTAAAATGGAATTGCCAGATAATTTGCATGACTTTAGGGCTATTAAGAAACTTTAGGAATCATTTTCTCCAAAGAAGAATAAAATTAGGTGAAAGTCGGTGAACTCACTGACTCAGTTTGCTGATTGTTTCCATCCTGAGGGGGAAAGCCCCAGCTCTGCAAGAACTCTCACAGCCAAACACCAGGCTGGACAAGCTCAAGGATGAGCCACCATGGGAACTGAGGACTCACTTTCCCTGTTCAGTTGTTTGGTGAGGTTTTTTTTAAGTCAGACAAAAAGGAGGGAACTTCCAGAACCATGATGATATATTAAATTCCATCCTAGGCTCAATAAACTATGACTTATAAGGCTTGTAAAATCTTTACAGGCCTCCTGACAGCTCTGCATGTGCTGATGGAGAGAAGAATGGAACCTTTTGCAGGACATCTGCAAAATCCGGCATCTGGGCTGGAATTCCTCTGTCTGCCCATGATGACAAAACACAGAGGGAGTGAAGGCCAACTGAGGCTGTTTGTGATTGGATGCCATTTTTGGGGAGGGGGGGAGGACAACACAAGACCTGCTTATTTAAAGTGGTGTTTGGTCACCGCCTGCATCTGCAAGATACATTTCCAGCCTCATTGCATGAAAGTGCCTCTCTCCTAATTTTAACCATGCCCAAGCCCCAGGAACGTGTTCAGCAGAGATTGAATTACATTGAGTGTCTACTCCGAAGGCACAAAATTTCTGGCACCTTCTGACAAAGCCAGACTTGAATAGATTATGTCCACAGCAGGCAGATATCATTCTTGTAATCATTTTAACTGGAGTTCATGGTTTGTAAGGGGGGGAGGGTGGGAAGGGGAGGAGATAGGATGGATGTTCAGGGAGAAGCGAACAGTTTTCCATTGTCCTGGACAGTTGCAAATCAAAGTGATAGGAACTTTTTCCATATCATGCTGAGTTGTTTCAGAGTCCAAGTGCTTGTAGGGTGTGAATGCTGAGAAGCCTGCTGGCAAAAGGCCTCCCCCTGTACATTTAAAAACACATTCCTTGGATTTCAGAGCTTTGAAACACTTGTTTGCATCCCTGAGATGCAAAGGGGCCTATTTCCTCTCTGGTAGCTGATGTTAACCTATGTGCGTGTGTATATGCACACATCCATGCACACACCCCAAGACCAGCCTTCCCATACCCGTACTCCAGGAGGGCTGTGATAGAGGCCAATCAGGAAATGAAGCAAAGAGGGTATAACTCTTCATTCCCTTCTTTGATTGGTTGGTGGGATTGAGGAATCACCATCCTCTCTGCTTTCCAGTTTGAGCTCCCCTACATGGGTTGTCTCCCCCTTTTAGAATGGAAGCTCCTTGAGAGCAGGAATTGTCTCCTTTTGTATTTGTATCCCGAATGTTTAGCACAATACCTGGCATGAAGTAAACACTTAATATAGAAAGTTCTCATTTATTGTAAATTCACATTATGCAAATTCAACTTTATGTAAAGAATTCTGAAAGAAATCAGCATTCCAAAAACCATCGATGTTAACTTAACTATACTGGGCTCTTTATCTCTTTGCTCTTGCTCCTCCCTCAGTGCTCTGTGGTCTCCACCCCGTGCCCTCCCCCTCAAAAAAAAACCCTCCAAGAGAAAGCAGAACAGACAGGAGGAAAGACTGCCACAGCTGTCCCTACCAACAGATGGGGACTTGGCTTGAGACGTTTGGCGCCAAGAGAGGAGACCTTTGTCTGTTCTGCCTACCTGGTGGTGTCCTATGTGTCTGTCCCTGGGCCAGGCCACATCCCCATTCTCTCCTGCATCCATGCCCCAGCCCTGAGTGTTCTTCCTCCTGCTCTTGATTCTCTGTCCTCAACTCCATGTCCTTGAACTGTGTGCCAACCCTCTGAACCTCCCTCCCTGTTTCCCTCCCTCCCCTACATCTGTCAGCTGGCAAATTTGCATTACATAAAAATCACTTTACCTAGAGGTCTGCTGAACAGTCCACTTATGTAAAGCAAGAACTGTCTGTAAACACTTGTTTGTTTATTCATTCATTCATTTCTCCCTGTGAGTGGATTTACCTCTTCTAGGGGTCCCCACAAAAGCAGACGTTTGCTGGTTCCCGTCTCAAAAGAAAGATTCCTTAAGTCCTCTCTGCATTCCCTCTAATTCTTGATTCCAGGTGAATTCTGGTTAAAATGAGCATCTAAGACAACCCGAAAGGCCAAAGACATCCCAGTAATGCAGAGTTGGAAGGGTTTAAGAACAGCCACAGCAACTGGTAAAACACAAACCACAGTGATTAGGGCACTATTCAGAAATTGCCACGCTATAGTTGGAGAGGCAGTGTGGCGCAGTAAGCAGACACCTGGCCTTAGAGCCAGAAAAAACTGAGTTCAAATTTCGCCACTGATCCACACTAGCAAGTCACTTAGGCAATCCTGCAAAAGTAAAAGTTGCAGAGAAGATATTGACCTACATTGCCACATGGAGTTTCCTCATCTGGGAGTTCTCTAAACTAATAAGGTCATGGGTCAAGTTCCTATCTCCTATCCTTTATGTTTCTGTTCATTCATTTATACAAACCTATATTGTCTCCTAGGCAGCTGGGTGGATAGAGTGCTGGGCCTAGAATCAGAAAGACTCCTCTTCCTGAGTTCAAATCTGGCCTCAGACACTTACCATCTGTGTGACCCTGGACAAGTCACTTCACTCTGTTTGCCTCAGTTTTCTCCTCTGTAACATGAGCTGGAGAAGGAAATGGCAAACACTCCATTATCTTTGCCAAGAAAACCCCAAATGGCATCACTAAGAGTCAGACATGACTGAAAGAAAAAAACAGAATTTTGTCTCCCAGCATAATTAATTTATACTGAATTACTAAAGCTCATATTTTACATCAATTTTAAAATTGCAAATGGGTTGCCACACAAACCTCCTCAGTGAAATCTATAACAATGTGAACTAGATAAGTCTAAACACCCACATGGGAAAAACAAAGAGGATGAAAAGTACATATGGCCCAAATTACTGCATAGAGTTAGACGGGCATCCCACTGTTAGTCTACCAGGACATACCTATTGTGCACAGCCACTGAATATGGCTAGCGAGCTGGGTCCAGACTTGAGAAGGGTGAGGAAGGTGGGCTGTATCACCTTTGGAAAACTATACAGTGCCTTCAGTGATTCTAAGCTACTTGCTGACATGAAACCCAGCTCTTTTTTCATCTATTTAGGTGAAATTTAATAGGAATAAATGAGAAACAGTGTGGTGTAATGGATAAAGAGCTAGCCTTCGAGGCTTGAAGATATTGTTCCAGTACTACATTGGACTCTTGCTGATGTAATCCTGGATAGTCACTAAACTTCATTGTGCTGCCCAAACAATTTTCTAAGACTGTAAGTTAGAGAGCAGTCTCTGATCGCACTGGTAGAGGGAATTATATCACCAAGAGTTCCCTGTACTAATGAAATTACATTTTCATATTTTAAAAAAATATAAAGTCTTACATTCAGCTCAAAATATCAATGTCACAAATCTAAGATAAAACTGATCTATTTCATACCAACAGTCTCAGCAGTGGTAAATGGTTGTAAATCATAGAACATTGTGGTCTTGGAAAAATTTAACATAAATAATACAAAGAGCAATTGACAGGTATAATGTGAGCATAATCAGACTTCTGCATGTTATGAACAATGTTATACACAAATTTCTGTTAAAAACTTTATCAAGGACATGCAGGGCCAGAAAAAAGATGGGGAAGTCGTGTCAAAAATGGACATCCCAATGGTACATTGATATCCCCCCTCTCTAGATATTAAAAGAACTAAAGGAAAGTCTTCAGTATTTTAGGAGACTCCTCTATGAGAGAATTATGGTGAGACATAGACAATATTGATAGGATGGGAAAATATAGTACAAAGGGTACTTACACTGATGAAACCATAGATCCTTCCAAGTGTACCAACCCTATAAGGTAGGCAGTATTACAGATGACAAAATTGATGCTGAAAAGTTAAATGAATCCCTCATACCCATCAAATTGGCTAAAATGACAAAAACAGAAAAGGACAGATGCTGGAGGGGTTGTGGGAAAACAGGTACATGAATGTACTGTTGGTGGAGCTCTGAACTACTCTATTCTGGAAAGCAATTTAGAATTGTATCCAAAAAAACGATTAAACCATGTATTCCTTTTGACCCAGAGATATCACTACTAGGTCTATACCCCCAGAGACATTTTTTAAAAAGAAGAAAAGGACCTACATGTACAAAAATATTCAAAATATTCATAGCAGCTCTTTTTGTAGAAGCAAAAACTGAAAACTGAGGAGATACCCATCAGTTGGGGAATGGATGAACAAATTATGGTATATGAATGCAATGGAATGCTATTGTGCTATGACAAATGACGAAGGTGATGGTTTCAGGAAAATCTGAGAAGACTTGTATGAACTGATACAAAATCAAGTAAGCAGAACCAGGAAAAGAAATTATACAACAAGAGCAATGGGGCAGCTAAGTGGTGCAGTGGATAGAGTACTGGGCCTGGAGTCAGGAAGATACATCTTCCTGAGTTCAAATCCAGCCTCAGACTTTTACTAGCTGTGTGACCCTGGGCAAGTCACTTCACTTTGTCTGCCTCAGTTTCCTCATTTGTAAAATGGCTGGGAGAAGGAAATGGCAAATCATTCCAGTATCTTTGCCAAGAAAACCTCAAATGGGGTCAAAAAGAATTGGACCGGAACAAGCGAGCACCAAAAAGGAGAGCAATAGTGTAAAGATACTTTGAAAGACAGTAACTGTGATCAACATGGTGATCCACCACAATCCCAAAGGACTCATGATAAAACAAACTATGGATCTTCAGCTAGATAACTGATGGACTCAGGGTGCACAGTGAAGCATATTTTCTTCCTTTTTTTCATTTTCTTTCTTTTGCATGAATAAGGCTAATGCACGAATTTGTTTTTGCATACATGCATGTAATGGGTTCTGTTTTTCTTGCCTTCTCAGTGGGGAGAGGCGGAAGAAAGGGGGAAAATTCAGAACTGAAAATAAAAGAATATAGAATTGGTTTAAGTTAGATGAATCTCAGGAGTGGGAGCAGTGCACTGCAGTGGGACGATCATTTGGACCGGGGGCCATAAGACCATGGGCACCTCAGAAACTATCCTGTCCAACCTCTATATTTTACAGATGATAGAAGAATAGATTGTTTTACAGATGCTATAACTAAGGGTCAGGAAGTCTGAGGAATTTGTCCATAGTCATACAGTTAGTGTCACAGGTGCAGTTAGAAACCAGGTCCCCTGACCCCAGAGCCAGTGTTCTTTCAACTGTACCATAATTCCCTCCTGGTCCCATCTGTGCCACTAACTCATTTTATTACCTTAGCCTAGATCCCTTTTACAGCCTCAGTTTCCTCCTAAGTAAAGTGAAGAGGTAGAACTAGATGATTTCTAAAGTCTTTCCTAGTTCTGACATTCTATGCCTTGCCCAGAGGCCACCCCATCTTCCCCCCTTAGCTGTACCACAGTTAGTGCCAGCACAGCTAGGTCCCAATTAGTACAAATCATGTATCCTATGAAGTAGAAATCTGGCCTCAGGCACTTCCTAGCTGTGTGACCCTGGGCAAGTCACTTCACGCTGTTTGCCTCAGTTTCCTCATCTGTAAAATGAGCTGGAGAAGGAAATGACAACCAATTCAGTACCTTTGCCAAGAAAGCCCCAAATGGGGTCACGGAGTCGGACACGACTGAAACAACGAAACAACAACAAAATGCAGTGGTCCCATGGGCTCCAATTTGCAATAGTTGGCATTGGAATATGGTTATCAGTTCTAGCCTAGTGGAAATATGCAGCGTATCATTTCCCCCAATTTACAGATGAGGAAAATGAGACTGAGGGAGACTAACCTGCCCATGCTCAAAAAGAAAGTAATGGAACTTCATTTCTTACCAAGCTGCACTCTGGACTTATCTACAATGCCCCAGAAAATTCTTCATCCTAGAAGAACAGCCCTGGAATTCACACCGCAGAAGATCAGCCTCACTTTAGTTGCAACAGCTCCTCCCAGAAGCTCCATTTTCTGAGGGTGCCCAAGCCAGCCACCTCTTAATTTCTCATCAGGCTACAATCTAGACTTCTCCATCTTGTCCTGTGCTGGACATCTTCCCCCTTTCAGCTTCCTTTTCTGTGTTGTCTTCCCCCATTAGAATAGAAGCTCCTTGCGGGCAGTGTGTCTTACCTACTGCTTGTATTTGTATTCTCAGCCTTAGCATAGTTCTGGGATACAGTAAGCAATTAATAAGTGCTTGTTGACCAAATGAACTCAAAGCCAGGTCTTCTAAGTCCAAAGTACTTTCCATTCTACAAGAACCAGTGTTAGAATGCAGAGTAGGCCCTTTTCACCTGCTAAGAAGGGAAACAAAATCAAAGCCTTCCCCAGATCTATCCTACTCACCTCTCCCACTCTAAGGCCTAGCCAGGGCTTCCTGAAGTTAAATCACCCCCTCTGCCACTCAAGCCAAACATTCCTCCACTAGTAAACGCACACTCCTGAGTGAGCCACCTGCCTCAATGGCCCTTTTTCCCCTAGTGCAATTTATCCTCAGCTTAATATTGAAAACCATTCCCAGGGTAGCCAGAGTTTGAGTTAATTACCTATATTGTTTTACTTCTTCATTTCTAAAAATGAAGTGTCTCTCAGGTAATCGCCAGAAGGCTGAGGGATGTGGAAATATCTGAGTCATTGTTCAAATATTTTGCCCTCTTTTTGTGTTCCATGTGTAAAAGCCATCCGTTGCTAAGGCTGCCTCTGTGTTGCTGTAAAATGTGCACCAGGATGTTTTCGCCAGAAATATTAGATGCTTCAAAAGTTTCTTTGGAGGCATCCCATTCCAAACAGCTAGAATATAAAATCTCTCCCAATGGATGCATCCTGTAAGTGATTTATCAGGCATGTCTTAATCTACTCAATCACCTAGAGAGCTTTCCAAAGAGTTTGGAAAAGACCATGCAACATCTTGATTGTGTAAACCATCTCCTTCAAGGAAAATGTGTCTAAACAAAGCCAAAGGGGATGGACTAGGGGACTAAACAGAATCATTTTCAGGAGGTCTGAAGCAAGTATCACCCCAGCTCCCAAGGTCTCAGGAGCTCAACTCACTGGGGCTTCCAAGCTCTCAGTTTCCCTTTCTACTGGCAACCCCTATTGTAGAAGCTGAGACGTTCTCTGTTTGTTGCCTTCTCTCATTCCCTCTGAAAGAATCTGAGCAAAAAACATCCCATTATTCTTTACTTCCTAGAATCTCAGAGCCGGAAGGGAACTCAGAAGCCATCTAGTCCAATCCATACCCGACTGAGAATCTCCTCTATGATACACCCAACAAATAGATAGGTGACTATCTAGCCTCTGCTGGAAGACCCGTGAGGCACGCTACTTCCCTAGGCCTTCCAATACATTTGAGGATAGCTCTATTAAGAAGATTTTCCAACAAAAACCAACTTGCCTCTTTCCTATGACCACTCATTTTTTCCAGTTCTCCTTAGGGCCACACTGAACAAGTCAAATCCTTCATCCATGCATGTGGCCTTTAAATACTTGAAGACAGCCCTTACCACCACCAAACTTGCTTCTCTAGGCTACATATCAGTCAACCAATCAATGAAGCATTTGTTAAGCAACAAGCTCTATGCCGGGTGTTAGGACTACACAAACAAAAATGAAACGTTCCCTGCAACTCAAGGAGCTCACATTCTTTGGGGGGAAGCAATGTGCACACACATAAGCATATGCAAAATACTTTCAGTTCCTTCAATAGCATGATCTCAAGACCCCTCACCAAAAAACCAAGAAGCAATCTGCTACCTGCGGGACCCAGGGTAAGCTTTAAACTCCAACAAAAGCCACACTTGTTAGGTTAATAGGGACCCAAAGCAAGAATCCAAATCCAGTCATTGGTAACTTGCTATGTAAGCAAAGACCATGTTGATCTCAGACCCAAAACACCCTTCTGTTCTCCTGATTCTCTCTGGTTGCCTTGAGACATCTATATATGGCAAATCATGTGGGGAATCTTTCCTTCCTAGGCACCAAAGCCATGTGAGCAGGAGATGGTCTGGTTGTGGAGAGAAGGGTGCCAAGAGTCAATGGGCTCCCAAAAAGGTAGGATTAAAAACGATCCAATTTCTCCAGATCTGTTCACAAAAAGGCATTTGACTTAGCAGAACAAAACGTTACCTTAAGGTTCTCCTCCAATAAAGAGTCATGCACATGTCAAAATCATAATCCAGTTATCACGTGTTTCCCACCACCAATCTTAGTTTTTCCAGGCCAATTATAGATCAATCATCAAGCATCTGCTACCATGTGCAGGGCACTGTACACTGAAGATACAAAGACAAAAATGAAACAGTCCCTGCTCTCGAGGAGCTTGTATTCCTTTGGGGGAAATAATGGATTTTTGTCTTTCCATATCCATCCTTTTTTTCCCTCCTGTGTTTGGTCGGTGTTCCCCAAAGAGACGATAGGTAGTTCTGCTTGGTGGGATGTACTTCTCTAGTATATAGGTTAAGACTCAGAAGAAACCAACACTTCGGGAATTGGGAAGAGAAAGAAAAAGAAAGAGATATCTACTCATTCTAGATACTAGGACTCTGTTCTGTACATGGAGTCAGAGGTCTTGGGTTCAAATTCTCTCTCTGCTACTTACTATCTTTGTGACCTTGGGCAAGTCAATTTCCTCATCTATAAAAAAAACAAACAAACAAAAAAACAAATAGGGGCAGCTAGGTGGCACAGTGGATACAGCACTGGACCTGGAGTCAGGAGGACCCAAATTCAAATCCGGCCTCAGGCACTTGACACTAGCTATAAAACATGAGGTTTGGATTAGATGATAACCTCTAAGTCCTATTCTAGATTCTGAGACCTGAATGTACTAAGATTGCATTTGTAAACAGTGCAGTCTCAGGACAATAATTATTTCCAATCATGATTTTTACAGCAGATTTACCTTATTGATTACTTTTGCTTAGGCTAATGCTGAAATCCTATGAACTCATACCTCTGAGCTCTGGCAACTAAGTGGCATAGTAGATAGTAGAGTGCTGAGCCTGGAGTCAGGAAGATCTGAGTTCAAATTTGGTCTGAGATACTTCCTAGCTGTGTGACCCTGGGTAAGTCATTTTACCTCTGCCTGCCCCAGTTTCTTCAAATGTAAAATGGGAATAAGAAGAGCATAGACCTCCCAGGATTGCTGTGAAGATCAAATTAAATAATATCTTTATAGGGCTTAGCACAATGCTTGACATATAGTAAGCACTACGTAAATGTTAACTATTATTATTATTGTCATCTCAGAGGCAGGAAGTAAAAAATATATGTGTGGATGGACTAGGCAGAAGGTGTGTGTGTGTGAGTTTCAATTTTGTTGCAGATAGACATACACACATGCACACTTACTTCCCATTTTGGGTAAATGAGAATGGATACTTCAGATATGGTGATGACATCATGATCCAGATTTCCATTCC
This sequence comes from Phascolarctos cinereus, assembly GCF_003287225.1. Classification (NCBI taxonomy): domain Eukaryota; kingdom Metazoa; phylum Chordata; class Mammalia; order Diprotodontia; family Phascolarctidae; genus Phascolarctos; species Phascolarctos cinereus. The sequence goes on from NW_027556291.1 coordinate 39,625,668, forward strand.
TCCAAATCTTAGCAATCAACAATCTCAGTGAGTTCCTGTGGCCAACCATCCTAGACTGAGCAACTCTGCAATCAGTTAGTCTGGTCTTTGGATGGTAGTAATGGAGTGCATGGTCAGGCCCCCCTACTTGCTGCTTTTCTGACTTGGTAAGATCTGCTAGAGTTCTCAGGCTGCTGGCATGACCTTTCAGAGCCCAGGCTCATTTCCAGAGCAGGAAACCGCCCTGGAGGAGGATGTTAGTGGAGGAAGAAGTGACAGTGTTCAACAAGATCTTATGGTTATAGAATAGGTCAGTGTTCAAGGTCAAAGGCATTCACTGTGTAAGAAAAGAATTTTCCATTAAATCCAAAAGGCAGAGAAGAAACCATTTAGCGGGAGAAAATGCCACAAAGGCAGAGTAGAAATTTGAGGATACTTACATATCTGATGTGGAACCAATTCTGGCTGACCATCGAAAGCCCTACCACCTGTCACTGGGCAGAGAAGCAGGTAATAATTCCTGTAACCGTAAGACAAGCTAGAATGAGACATCTGAATGCTAGAGGTACAAAGTGCCTAAGTAAGGTTGGAAGGGATGAAAGGCTTCGTGAATGTACATCTAAAGCTCTCAGTCCACCTCCCCTCACTACAATCCAACCCTCTGTCCTGGTCCCCCTGCCCTCCTCTTTACCACCATCCCTCTCACCCCCAGAATAGAAGGCTCCCTTCCCCAGGAAGAGGAATGAGCAGCAGCAGCAGCAGCACAGCTTGGGAGGAAACTTTGAAGAGGCCCTAAAGACACCAATAGTCTTAATTTGATTTTGAAATCTGGGGCAGATTAACTCCGCAAGTATTCTGGCTAAGCTCTACCTACTGGAGCTCATCATAACAATTCTCTTCCTATTGTACTGGCTGCCAAATTCCAAGCATCCAGGCTCTGGTCCTCAGATGCATGTCCACATGGGACTCACCTGAGCCCTGCTCAAGACTCCTCTGGAATGCCAGTCCAACCCAGTGCATCTACTGCCTGATCCATTTCACTCACTGATGGGCCCACTTCACTGGAATATCTGCTCTACTGTCAAAAATTCCACCTAACTTTCCAACCAGCAGTCCTAGTTGAAGTGAAAAGGACGGGTATATATACTCATTTCAGAGGCAGAGAGCTGCCTCTTCTACACATTTACTCTGGCAGCTTCCTTCAATGACCTTTATTTTTTGGAGATCCATGCAATACATGTGTAACATCTCCCTTCCCCCAGCCTTCCTTAGACCATGTTCAGCTAGCATTCCAGGCAACCACATGGAAGCTTGGGTTGGGCTTGCTTTGGGGCAGATTTGATAGACCAACCTTTCCCCTCATTTTAGAGCAACGACAATAATCTCTGCCTAGTCTGAATTCAACATATGGAGGCTCAGTGAACCTTCTTCCAGTCACAGGTGACTAAGGGGCTGATAATAGGGAATGATAGAAAATCTTCTGGTTGGCTGAGGAACCAGAAGGACTGATGATGTAGGACAGACTGAGCCAGAACCGAGAATGCATGCCAAAGTTTCTAGGAGAAGACATCTCTTTCTTTCTTCCCTGGCAGTTTTTGAAGGAAAAAGATTGTAATGAGCTGCTGGGTGGGGGAGGGGTGACAGCAAACTGTATTTCCCCCACCTGGCAGCCATGTGTCCATGAATGCATGGTGACTATTTTCTTCTGTTTATTCTTTTCTGCCATTAAGAATGAGGGTTCTGAGATGGGAGCACCCAGGCAGAGACTGGAAGGCCCATCAAAACCAAGAGAAGATCCTCTCACCAGCAACCAGAGTTGGTAGCCTCAGTAACCAAGTCAGGAGCCAGAACCGCAGCTGAACAAATTGATTGACTCAGCCCTGATTGGCCCATCCATGAAGATTCTGGGCTCTACAAGGAGCCAGCCCAGCAGTGAAAGGGAATGTTTTGCCCTGAAGTAGACTTTATGGGGACTCTTCAAAGAGAAAAAATGCCTCCCAAGGCCAGGAGTCATGAGGTGCTCCTTAGGCTCATGGATTCTCTACACGTGTCTGACTGCTTTCCTACTTTAAATTTGAGCCCACTCTCCCCAGGGACTCTGCGTGTGTGTATGTTAAGGAGATTATTTTTTAACTATTCTTGCTACACATTCTCAGTAAATACACATGGGTTGCATAGATCTCCAAAAAAATGAAGGTCATTGAAAGAAGCTGTTCAAGGAAATGTGTGCAAGAGGCAGTCCTCTGCCTCTGAAAGGAGTATACCCACCCTTCCTCCTCACTTCAGCTGGAGCTACTGATTTTGTACACTGGGTTGGGGCTCATGAGCAGCAGTATTTGGAAAGCCCCACCTCCTCAAGGTTACCAAATGATAGAAATTCGAGAGAAGACATAATCAACAGGACTCAGAACCTGGGCCACCAGTTGAGAGGGAGTTGGGGAAACAGCCCAGAAAGCACATAAAATAACCTCTTCACCACGTCATTTGCTCAGCTTTCTCAATGATTTTAGGATCTGGCTCATGGTTTTCTTCTCATTCTTGCAAAGGCTAAACCCTGACTCCCATTTTCTACCTCTTCCTCGAGACCTTGTTCCAGTAACCATCCCCTCTCTTTCTTGCATCATTAAACTCTACCTCCCCACTTGTTCCTTCCCATCTTCTTCCAAATGTGTTTGGGTCTCCCCAATCTAAAAAGGGAAGAAGGCCTTCCCTTGACCCTTTGTTTGTATCCATTCATCCACTGTTACCTCTGTTTCCTCCATTCATTGCTAAACTTGCCTTAAATTCTCCTCTATTACTGTATATGATGTTTTAAACACAAAAAGATTCAAATATAATAAATAGTATCACTTCAGGTCCTTCTGCAAAGTACTCAATCTCTGAATACACATAGAGTAGGTTCACCCTGAAGGGAGGGTCTCACCCAAAGAGGATAGAGTGAAAGCAGTTCATTGTCCTTACCCCAGAATAACTGGTGAATTCTCTCAAACAAGGCTTAGGTGTGGCTTGTATATAAGGTCTTTCTAAAAAGTGTGTAACAAGGAAAGGTACTCTGTACATATGGGAATCAGGTATAAGACAGTATTTTATTTCATTGACCACAGAAAATTATTAAAACAAAAAAAGATTTATAATCACACACGAACAAATATGGAAACAAAACAATGATCCATCATATACATTATATTCTCCTGAAGAGTAAAGACAACTTTATGGGACTGCTGAAATAGTATTTCACTCTCATTTTTGACCTGTACTATCTAGGCAACTCACAAGGTCCAGATCTGGCTAGCCAGGGCATGACTTGGGCTTTCTTAAGGTCACTAACCACTGGCCTGTGCTTATAGAACAAAACAGAGGTCAGTGGCCAAGGATGTAGGCTCACCTAGGCAAGTGCATGTGCTCTCTGCTCTGTACTTGTAGCCACTATGGGCATTTAGGGAGGGCAGAAGGAAGAGAAATCCCCTCTCTTCCCACACATTGATACAAGTCTAAAGTAGAGGAAATACTAGAAGAATCCCAGAAGAGAAAGTCCAAACTGTTTCTCCTCAGTGCCTCTTTTAGCCCGCCAACTAGGCGGCTCCTCCTGACTCTACAATAGGTAAAGGAATGGTTCTTGAAAACCCAGTACCTGATCCCAGAAAAGAGACTGACACTGTATTAAATTAGCTATTAAAGATGTTGCCACACCAGATGACCCCAATGATAGTCCATATCTCAGAATGACCTTTCAAAGTCAGTTCACCAAGTACAGAGAGGCAAAGTAAGAATTAAATCATGGGTTCTTCTCATCATACCACGCCATTGATTAGTAGTGGATGCCTTCACAGCCTCCCTATGTATTCTTCAAACCTCTGTGATCTGGTATCTATTCCCACTGCTTTACTGAAACTGCCATCTCAAGGTCCTCCTATCTTCTTTCTCCCAAAGCCAATGGTCTCTGTGTCCTACCCACTACTCTCTCCCTGTTCTTCTTCAACGATGTCCCCCTCTCCTGTTCTCTCCTTATGTCTCTAACCACTCCTCCACCTCCTTCACTTATCCCTCATTTTCACAACTGCTTAACATGAGAGCTCCCCAAGAAGCTACGCTCAACTCCCTTCTCTCTTTACACTCTCTTCCTTGGCAATCTCATTCATCCCCTACACCTCATATAAGTTCCTAGAAGGCAGGAACTGTCTCCCTTCTCTATTTGTATCCCAAGTATCTGGTAGCCAGTAGACGCTTAAAAATTGCTCAATAGATAACTTCTTTTATGTGAGAGGCAATTGCAGTCACAGGGTCACACAGTCAGTAAGTGTCAAGTATCTGAGGTTGAATGGATAACTTTTAAACACAGATCTCTACCCTTCACCTCTCTTCTCATGGGCAGAGCTGCATCTCCAGTACCCCATAGGTCCCCTCAGCCTAAATGTTATACCAGCCCCACCAATTAATTCCCTATGTTCAAAACTAAGCTCTGTGTCTTTCCCCCTAATAGAACTCCTTCTGCGTGGGACAGTGCCATTCACAAAGTCTCTGCAACTTTGGCCTTGTCTTTGACTCTTATTTCTTCCTCACCTCTCATAGCTAATGACATGGCATGATCTGTCAATTCCATGATTACAACATCTCTCAAATCCATCCCAGTCTCTTTGCCATCTCTCCAGGACAGGCCTTTACTCACTACCTTCTGCCTGGGCTATAACAAAAGCCTTCTAACATGTCTTCCTCCTTGTACTCTTCTATCTGTCCTTCATACCACTGGCAAACTGATCTTTCTTATGGCTACATCTATTCATGCCAGTCTCTTAGACCAATGGTCTCCAAACTGGGGCGTGACCTCAAGGGGATCATGGTATGACACCAAGGGGTATGTGATCAACCAATCAGAGAGGAGGAAAATGAGTTGCATCCTATGCTCCCCACAACAGCCTGGTCTCCAACACAACCACACTCATCCTTAATCCACTGTTCCCCAACATTGCCCCAACTCCATCCCATCCTACTGTTGTGGAAGTTACTAACCTTCCCCTTTCTGAGCCAGTCTTGAGCCACTCAGGGGAGTTATAACTCAACCTCAACCCAGGTGTCATAGCAGCAGCTATGCAAATGTCATTGAGAAAATCCTGCTTCCCCTCTCCTCCATCTGGAAAAAAGAAAATGTGCTGATGGGATGTGTGATCAGAAAAGTATGGGCCTACTGCTCAAGACTTTAGGATGCCGGCCTCTAAGGTCCCTTCCAATGCTAGATCTATGAGTCTACAATAGTGTAGGACTGGCCCTGTGATTTCGCTGCAGACAGGGAACTCCCAGGTGAGGAAAGCAAAGCAGATTGATACCTTCTCTGTAACTTCAATTCTTAGAGAGTTGCCTAGAACACTGAGATGTTAAATAACTTGGCTAGGGTCACACAGCCAGGATGTATTGGAGGCAAAACTTGAACTCTACCCATGACACTATGCTCTCTTTCCATACCTCTCATACGCTATTCAAAAATCTTCAGGAAGTCACTATAGGCCTACTAGTAAAATATAGACATCTTTGCCTGACATTCACAACCCTCTATAATCAGATGTCTACCTACTTTTCCAGCCTTACCTCACATTACTCCCTCCGTACACATTATACTCCAGCTCTCATCCTGGCAGTGCTATCCAGACTCCCTTGAGACCTCACGTGGCATTTTGTTTTGTATTCCTCTGTTGTATATGATGTTGTATATTATCATTGTATGTGATGCTATCTTAAAATAGGCTTCAGAAGTTGCAAGAACCATGGCGGATCTAAGATTTGTCTCTCCCCAGTGCCTAGTGAGGTGCTCCACACACAGAATGTCTGTTGTACTTGGATTTCCCAGGTAGCAAAAATTCCTGACTGGTCATCAGCATACCAAGGAGTTGTCTCTGACTGAGGCTTAAGCTACTTGAAGAGTGGCAAGAAGAGCTAAGCTTGGAAGCAAGATTGATGCCAGCCTTGGGAGTGCTTTTGATGCCTCTGAAGCCCTTAGAAAAATATTATTGTTAATATCCACTATAATAATTTCTATTTGCAACTTGAATTCTACTAACATCTTCCATTGTTACCGAATGAGCAAATGATTTCTATCGAATATTGAATTCCACATTCAAGAAAGTACATTCATTAAAGGGGCCAAGGGAGAGACAAGACAGCTTGCTGGGGGTTAATTGGGGCTGATTAGAACATTGAACTCTCAGGTTTAAATGATTGGTTTCAACCTAGCCTTAGATCAATTAGGGAATCATTATCATCTAATCACTTTAAAGTGAATAATTTCCATCTCTTTTCTTGTAGATTTAGCTCCCTCACAATGCTGCCCTACCACCCCCCCTTAAAAATAATAACCAACATTCATTTGAATACATTCAATTTAAATTTAAATGTTTACAAAGAACTTTATCCTTCGGAAGCATAGGTTTTCTAAGTCCGAAAACTAAAGATAGTTTTAGTAGCTCCTTCCTTTATAACCCTAACTCCACCCCAGGCCTCTGTACCAGGCCACACTGCCTTGGTCGTCATGCCAATGGGAGGAGCTGCTCTCCCAGCTCCAGCAAGACACGTGATCAGTGGGCTCTCCACCTCGATGGCAGTCTTAGGCATATTTGCAGTTTTCAGTTAATGATCATGCTCTTCGTAGAACAAAAGGCTAGCCAGATGTTTCTCTGACATGATGCTGTTTTGAAGAATCTGGGTTCAAATTGCAGCCCAGTTAGCTCAGCCCCAATTAATCTTTTGACCAGAGTTTATTAAGTTCATGGCACTAGTAGTGCCTTGCACACAGTAGGTACTTAATCATTGTTTGTTAAATTGACAAACTGGTACTGTGATTATATTTTCCAAGTTCCAAATTGACACACACAATCACATAAAAGATATTCCTTTTGTAAAATCTCCTTAAAAGTACACTTCCTTTTCTTGAAACACTGTCTCAGAAAATTCAGGACGTGGTCATTTTATCAACAGAGTTTTTGTTTCGCGCTAAAGCTTTAGAATATTATTTGCAAAAGCCTTCTTGTTTCCTTCTCTCAAGCTTTCATCAAGGTTACCCTCAATACATGTGTAAATTATTCTCATAAAGAAAGGAGGCATATGGGTCAGTAGTTAATGATGTTTTTAATTACCTTTTTCAGTAGTGATGTTGCTTCTTTTCCAATTATTAGATATTCTTTTTTTTAGATGTATCTTGAGACTCAATCCCTCAACACCCTCAAAATTGTGTCACTTTCAGCAGAGAGACCTCCTTTGTGAAAATTCAGTCTAATCCAGCTGTTCTCTTTCATATAATTTCTACTTCTTCATATAGCACAGGGATGGTGGTGTTAGAATGAATGAGACAGTTCTACTGTCATTTCTGAAGAAAGGAATTTGCTTGCTATAGAAAATCTTGGCAGATCTTTTCCATTTGTGGTCTTCCTTCCAGTTTCATCCTTAATGTACTTGGGATGATCAGACTTCAGTTAGGACTCTCACCAAACTTTCAATAAACATTTTTCCTTCAGCTGCTTCTCATTGTTTTATGAAGCAATGTTCTTTGTAATCTTCCACCATAACCTCCATTACATGTTACAAACTTTGCTAAATCAGTGACTGCCATACATACATATCTGTGCTTTTCAAGGAGACCAAATGTTTGCCAGCAAAGACAGTGTCTAGGGTTCTTTTGGTTTTCCCATTATGACAATTGATTTACATCGGGTTAGAGTTGCCTGGATTACATGCTATAACTTCTCATTTTTATTTATTTTTTCACATTTGGTATGGATATTTGGTCTTTAATCTAACAAGACAACGAAATGATCTGACTGTATACTGGTTCAGAGACGACTACCACACTTATAAGTAGTCATTTCCTGTTAGGATATAATCAGATTCAATTTTTGTGATGTTAGTGTTTTCCATATCTCATGCCTCCCAACTGACTCCATAAAGAGTGCATTATGATATATGTGTGTGACTCCTCTGTCCTCTATAAACCTTTGGCCACTTTCATTTCTTAATCCTGAACCGTATTTTCAAACATGTTTTTTTTTACCTCCCTTGCCTGTGCCCTCCTCCCCACTGAAGTCACCTGAGTATTAAAGTATCTGTTGATTTCCCTTGGATGATCTTGGTGACATTCTCTACTACTTGATTCTTTACAACAGACACTGGTACATAAACTGCACTCGTCTTGAGGGTGGCCTTTTAACAGATGTTCATACTGAATACTTCATTTGGAGACGACTGAGTGGATGTGAAATTATGTTTCTTATTGCCCAAGGAGAATGAGAAAATCTCATCTGCCTCTCCAAGGAAGACCAGTGATTCCTTCTTTCCATTTAACTTTGCCTTCCTTTTTATTTTCTATTTTCATTTAGAACAAAAATGGCCATATTGATATGATTTTGTTCCTCCAGTAATAAACTGACTCAGTCTCTGGATAAGGAGCTCATATTTAGAATACCAACAGTTAAGTTACTGTATGTAGACAGTCCAAGGACTGTGCAGTTCTAAACACCCCCTCTCCCCTTTTTTCAGCTACTCTATCACCATCCCTGCAAAAGGAGAAGGGGGGGGGAAGCACATACTCAAGGGCCATTTTGTATTTGTCTTTGTTTTCAGAGGTTGCCATGGCCCAAGAATTCCTCAGCAAATGGCCGCCCCAGTGACAGGGAGCCTCCCTGTACTTTGCCTGGCTGGGCCTTGGGAAGCAGACTCAGTCTGTTGCCAGGTCCATACCGGAAGCCTTATAGCATGGTAGGACCAGCCAGAGCTTGTGCCCAGCTGGCATTGCCCTTGCAAACCACAGGGTTATCTCCATACCACAATGTGCCACTGAAAGGAGTCTTCGGTGGGAAACGATCTTCAAACTTCTTATTTAAATTGTGCCTTAAAGAAGGTGATTTCTAATTCCCTTGGTCCTTGGGTTTCCATGAGGAGGAGAGACAGCCTGCATTCACCAGTTCCATTGTACTGTATCTGCTTTGTTTCTAGACTCAGCTACAGCAGGGTTTCTATTACTCAAATGGGGTAAATAAAGAAAAAGACGAGAGGAATTGGTGGGGGGCCATCTTTTTTGTCCCTTTTCAGATGTGACTGCTAGAAACACAGAGGAATAGTAATAACAATAATAATATGAATAGCTCCCATTTCTATAGGGCTTTAACCAGCCGATAATTTGCCATGTGGCTTCTGTGACTAAGGCATTTTAATCGGGTAGCCAAACCTGAAAGGGATAAGTCTGAGTTAGGAGTCGCCAGACACAGGCAAGCTAAACCAGAAGGTGAACCCTGGGGAGTACAGTGGAAAGCATCAAGAACAAAATATCAACAGGAAGACAAAAGGGCCCCCCAGCTCAAAAAACCCACTGTTCAGCTCTGCAGGCTGGAGTAATGAGGGAATGGCCCCTATGAAAATTCAGCAGTCTTCTGATTGCTGCGGCTTCCCTCAGTTCATTTTAAAGGGAAAGTTCAAAGTCTGCCTTCTGTTGCTGTCAGACATACTTTTCACACCTTCAAGGAAGGGAGCTCAAAATTGGTTTTGAAGTATCTTGCAGACTGAGACCGTTGCTTTTAACCACTTGAGTCTGTGCTTTTTAACAATTAGCTACTTATTTAAGAGTGTAGGGAGAGAACAGCCCCTGGGACCCCCATCCCCACCCCCAAGAAAGTGAAATGGTGTTTCCCCCTTTCAAACTCTGGAGGCTACTTCAATGAGCATGGTCAAAATTACTCTGAAAGAAAAGATTTTTCTCTGCCCTAGGCCAAATCCAGAGACTAATACAATCAGCCATTATTGGTGATTATTCTAAACTAAGGGTTCCAAACTTAGGGTCCGCACATTGTTTTTTGGCTTTTGTTTTTTTCACATTTTGATAACAGCATTTCAATATAATTGGATTCTTTTGTAATCCTATGGATTTTATTTTGTGCATTTTAAAACCTGATTCTGAAAAGGGGTCCCTAGGTTTGGCCATGCTGCCAGAGGAGTCTAGGAAACAAAGGTTGAGAATTCCTGATCCAAATGTACTGAAAGAGAAGACTGGAGCCACATTAGCAATTAAAGTTAAGTCATATTGGGCTCAGGAGAAGGAACATGTGTATACATACACACGCACATACATCTAACATATCAAAAGGCAGCAAAGTGTAGTGGAGAGAGCACTAAATTTTGCGTCAAAAAACTAGGTTCAAATCCTGGCTCTCCTGCTTGCTAGCTGTGTGGCCAATGGCAAATCTCTTTCCTTCCCTGGCATTCAGTTTCTTCATCTATAAAATGGGGAAGAGGATATTGAACTAGATGACCTCTAAGGTCCCTTTTACCTTGAAATCCTATGATACTAAAAATAATATATATACATATATGTATATATGTGTGTGTGCATAATTTGTTTTAAGTTATGAAAATATCTTCTTGTCCTTTATATCTGCTGCTATTTCATGGGAAAGCTCTTACTTATTTTATACAGAGAATCTGATTTATCCAAATCTGTTACCAGGTGATGAAATAGATACTAGTCTTGAATAGTTTCCGATTTCACAGAATCACAGGAACATGGATTTAGAACTTAAGGAATCTGAGAGGTTATCCAGTCCAGAGGTGCTAAACCTGAAGCTGGCAGGCAGGCTACATGCAGCCCACAGCATTCCCAAATGCGACCCGGACCTGATTCAAAGGTAGATCCTATCTGATTGTAATGTGTCACTATATTAATTTTTCAAAAAGAAATGCATAAACATGCATGGTTTTCTAAATCAATATGTGGTTCACAGAGATCTTTATTTATGGCTTCGTGGCCCCTGTTTCTTTTCTAATTTGACCCCACTTAGTGCAACTCCCTCCTTTTACAGGTGAGGAACTTTAGCAGAGAAAGGTGAAGGTACTTCCTCCAAATCATGTAGGATATAAGTAGCTGAACCAGGATTAGAACCCAGGTCCCCTTTGACTCCACATCCAGTGGTTGTCCCACTGCATTTTGGACATTAGCTTCAGAAGTATAGAATGTCTGTCCAATAAGTCATAGCATGGTAGAACTCTGGTCTTGCTCTTGATCCATACTGGCTGTGTGACTTTGGGCAAGGCACTTCCCCTCTGTCTGCCTCAGTTTCCTCATCTGTAAAATGTGGACAATAATAGCACCTATTGCCAGGGTTGTCATGGAGATCAAGTGAGATAATGTAAGTAAAGTGCTTTGCAAATCTTAAAGTGCTATATTAATACTAACTGGCTAATGTCATCTCTCAGTGCCTGGAGCGACTCTCAAAGACTAGGAGTTACAGGTGAGTTACTGGTGGAAGACGTTTCCATAGCAAGGGTTCCACACACAGATAAAATCACAAAATGTAAAGATTGTAGCATGGAGAGAGCATTGTAAGGTGTGAAGGAAACCATGTGGAGCTGTTCCAAATGCCTCTCTTCTGCTATATTGATTGTTCTCTGCCTTAATTATGCTGAATGAAGAAACCACCCATGTGGCATCTTTGAACTTCACTACTTTGAATAAACTGTAATTTAATTCATGGACATATTTCATCTGCTAATACCAAACTGTAATTGATACAATATGACAAACATCTATTGATCACTTCCATGGGTGAGGTGATTAATTGATAAGGACCTTATTTGCAAGGTGTCTCCCCATTAGATCGTGACCTCTCTGAAAGCAAGGGCTTAGTAGGGTGCCTGGCACACAAGAGATGTTCAATAAATGTTTGCTGACTTGACTATGCTAGGCACTGGAGATATAACCTGTGTGAGGCTTTGGGAATGAATGAGATTGCAGAGAGGATCCACACAGAGCCAATGGTCATTTTGTATTTTAATCTGCCTCATGATTTCGCACTGTTTCACAAATCCACCACAAAAGTTCTTCTATCCTCATTATGGCATAAAGTATTCCTGAAGGCTTTGCTAGTTTTACTTTTGTATTTACAAGCTCTGGCAGCTTCTCTCAAGCTAGGAAGTCTTTGACTGTGGCTCCAGCCACAGACTGCATGTCTCTTGTACGTTTGTTGCTCAATGTAGCTAATCAGGGACAGGCTTGTCCCCAGGCAGCTGGCCACTGGGTGGTGATTCTTTGGGCCATGACATCTAATGCCTTCTAGGTGTTCCTTAAAAAGGAGTGAATATCTCATTTAATCCCCACAACAATCCTGGAAGATAGATGCTATTATTATCCCCATTTTTGATAAAAGGAAACTGAGGTAGAGAGAAAGATTAAATGACTTCCTCAAGGTTGCACAGCCAATACTTTAAGAATCCATGACTTCAGGGCAGCTAGGAGGTGCAGTGGATAGAGCACCAGCCCTGGATTCAGGAGGACCTGAGTTCAAATCTCTCCTCAGACACATAACACTTACTAGCTGTGTGACTCTGGGCAAGTCACTTAATCCCATAGCCTAGCCAAAAAAAAAAAAAAAAACCAAGAATCCATGACTTCATAATTGTGAGCAGACCCTCCTCTGATGAAGATTTGGACTCCTTTATGCTGCAGTACATGTTTTTTATGAGTAGCTATGGCCAAAGCATTTGTATTCCCTCGCAGCCAGCCCAGCAATGAACCTGTCTGCACTTTTGTGAGCATATCCTGAGACAGCAGAGAAGCTTCTTCAGTCTGTGTGACCTAGTGTTTCTCTGCTGGAGTCACCTTTAAAAACCCAATGAGGCAGTAGAGAAAGAGTAAGAGCAAAAAAGTTATAATCCCTAGGAAACGAAGTCAAGGAAGGACACATCTTCCTACTTCTTTACTAAAAAGTGTTCACCGAAAGTAAAACAGTCCAAATAAACATTTCCTTTGGTATCATAGAAAAAGCACTAGCCAGAGAGTCAGGATACCTGAGGACTAACTGTTGGGCCCATTTCCTCTTGTGTCAAATAAGATGGTTGGACCAAATGAGCACTCAGCTCCTCTCCAGCTCTCACAGCATTCCTGCATGTAGGCAAGGCAAATAGCATTCCCATTTGAAAGTTCAGAAAACTTTGCAGTATAATTTGATATCTAGTACTGCTAGGCTCCCTTCTTTCCCATGTCTTATGATTACTGGCAACTGATTAGATATGGGGTGGGGATTGGTATGGTAATAAGTGAGTGTGAAGGGTCAGGAGTGACTTCCAGATTGCTAATGTGGGTGAATAGATAATGAATAAAAAATGGATCAAAACAGATCTTCATTTCTGCTCCTCAATTGTTCAGAACAGTCTAAGAACTCAAGAGAAGTAATGGGGGGAAAGGAATAATTAAAATGGTTGGGTACTTGTTAAAAAATAGAGGTCAATCAATGGACCCCACTAATTATACAACATACAAAAGCCAACACGCACAGTATCGTAGTGATTGATAAATCTAGGCATTAGGGCAAAACTCACTATTTGGCCAAAACTTCCAAGAAAACCAAAAAGCTATTTGACAGAAATTAGATATAGACCAGTATATTATAATACATATCAAGATAAGCTCCAAATGGATATGAGTTATACATAAAATCACAAGCAAATGGTCATAAATATTTGAGAAGCAAGGAAGAAATTACTTTCTAGATGATGGACAGGGGGAGAGTCCATGACCAATAAAGGATAAAGAGGGCCACAGAAGATAAGATGGATAATCTTGATTATATAAAATTTAAAAGTCTTGGCACAAGATCCCAACTTTTGGGACAAGAATTCACTATTTGACAAAAACTTCTGGGAAAACTAGAAAGCAGTTTAGCAGAAGCTAGGTATAGATAAATATTTCACACCATATACCAAGCTAAGATCAAAATGGGTACATGATTTAGAGATAAGGGGTGATACCATAAGCAAATTAGGGGAGCATGGAATAGTTTGTCTGTCAGATCTATGGATAAAGGGAAAATGTATGACCAAACAAGATATAGAGAGCATTATGGGATGTAAAATGGATAATTTTGGTTACATTAAATTAAAAAGGTTTTACACACACACACACACACACACACATACACACAGAGAATGACAAGAACAACAACAGTGCAGCCAAGATTAAAAGGAAAGCAGAAAACTGGGAGGAAAATTTGCAGCAAATCTCTCTGATAAAAGCCTCATTTCTCAAATATACAGAAAACGGAGTTAAATTTATAAGAATGTGAGTCATTCTACAACTGATAAATGGTCAAAGGATACGGACAGTTTTCAAAGAAGAAATCCAAGCTATCAACAGTCAACATATGAAAAAATGCTCCATATCACTAATAATTTGAGAAATGCAAAATAAAGCAACTCTTAGGTTCCTCCTCATACTCATTAAAGCAACTGTGACTTTCCATTTCATAGACATCAGATTGGCAAAGTTGATTAAAAGCAAAATGACATATGTTGGAGGGGCTTTGGGGGAAAAAAGCAAACAAATGCTGTTGGAGCTATGAATTGGTCCGGCTATTCCAGAAAGAAATTTTGAACTATGCACAAAAAGTCACTAAACTATGTATACCCTTTGACCCAGAAATGTCATTATTATGCTTATGCCACAAGATTAAAAGGGGAAAAGCACCTATATTTACAAACATGTTAATAGCAGCTCTTTTTATAATAACCAAAAACTGTCCATTAAAGAAGTAGCTACCAATTGGGGAATGGCTAAACATTATAATGCAAAGTATCTCAAAAATCTTAGGCTTTTGGAACACCCTGTACATAAATGTGGTAGATTTGTACCATGAGACAGGACAAAATGGATGGTTTCAGAGGAAACTGGGAAGACTTCTATGAACTGATGCATAGTGAAGTAAATAGAACCAGGAAAACAATTTAAACAATGACAACATTTTAAAAATAACTCTGAAAGATTTTAGAACTCTGATCTGTGCAATGATAAACCATAATGCATATTAGCCATCTCCTGCCAGAAAGGTGATGGACTCAAAAAACATGTATTTTTTAACTTGACCAACATGGGTACTTATTTTGCTGAACTGTACACATTTGTTATAAGAGTTTTCTTTTTTCTTTAAAAAAAATTATTCAATGGGAAGGAGGAAAGAAGAGTGAAAGATAATAAATGCTAGTAAAAATAAATAAATGCTTTTTTTTTTAAAAATAAAGATCATGGAGAATGAGAGAGATACTGTAGCTGTAGCATTGCAGAAAGCCAACTATTACCTTCATTTTTAGAAAAGGAAAGAGAGTGGAGTCTACAGAAGGGCAGTGAGTTTGGTGTCTATATTCTGTAAGCCTGCTTTCCTTTGGCCTACTGCCTAATTTCTTTTTTAGCCCCCTGCTTGATTTTCTTATACATAAGTGGTCTTTCTGCTTGATTTCTTTTCATTCCCCAGCATGATTTCCTTTCTGAACACTGCAAGATTTCTTTCCAGATTTCTACCTGACTTCTTTTTAGAATTCTGATTCATCTATGTTGTCCTTTGCCTGATTTCTTTTCAGTCTCCTACCCAGTTTATTTTTATCTCACCCACTTGTACACCTCACTCTCCATTCTGCAACCAGGGAAACATGCCCAGGGAGGGGCAGAGTCAGGGCCGAATTGGGGCCTGGGCAGGGAGAAGCCCATCCAGAAATAGAAAGGAGAGGAGGGGGATATTGAGTTTCCAAGCAGTTGTAGGGAAGGGGGCAAAAAGGGAGGAGGAACCGGGGAGGAGGGGTTCTGATATAAAAGAAACTCCCCTTCCCCTTGGGCCTGGAGCCCTGGATCTCAGTACCCTCTCCTGTCTTCTACCTGTAAGGAGGTCCAGGTAAGGGGTGCAAATTTCAGCACTGGGGGAAGGGTGGTGAGGGATAGAAGAATCAATGGGGAGAACTTCTCTAGTACTGTTGGGCAGGGTTGAGGCAGGGAAAAGGGTATGTGTGTGTGTGTGTGTGTGTGTGTGTGTGTGTAAGACTGACAGAGACTGAAAGACAAAAGCAGAGAGAGAACATGTGTGCAGATAAGAATCAGAAATCTCAAATAATAAAAAAGTTAATTTTTAATTGTTTTAAATACTGCTTCAGTTTTTGTGTTATTTGTTTTAAAATATAATTTTTAAAAAGATCAATTAGAAAAAGATTATTCTTTTCTTTGGAAGCGAATTTATGCCTCAGATAACTTTTTAAGTGATATAATTCCTTACTGTTTATAACCCAATTCAACAAATGTTTATCAAGCACCTACTAAGTGCTAGGCATTTGGGTAAAAAAGCAAGATGAAAAAAACAACAGTTCCATCCATCAGAGACAATCGACAAATGACGGAGGGACTGCCCAAAAACAGGCACACTAATGTATGCAAGAACCTTGTATTCTGGTAGAAGGAGAAGACATGATGAACCCAAATAACTGGAATAAAAATTAGGATGTGATAAGTGCATAGGAGAGGCCAAACTATTATAATAGGAAAGATTTTCATCTCATCGTAGTGCTACCAAAATCTTAAGATCCTTTCCTTTTTTTAGCCTTTTCCTAGAAGCATTAGTATTTTAATACTTTCTAAAATAAATTTAATTCTAAAACATTGTGGTTGAAGCAGTGTAGGCTTCCTAAATTACATCTCTAGATCAGATGGATTCTGATCTGGAAGGAAATGAAAAGGCTACTTGAGGCTGTTAATGTGTGATTAGTTGATATTTGTAGAGGCAGACTGAAAATATAATTAAAGTTCTCAATGGTAATGGGAAATATTTTCTCTCATTCAGAGCCTTAATATTTCCCCCTTTGAAATGTTACCCCAAAGGCAGCTAAACAAAATGTTTATGTAGGCAGCCCCTACCTAACATAGTTAATTGGTTTCCATGAAAACATGGTGTTAGGTGAAATAACATTACAGGTGGGGACAGCTAGTGCCATAGTAACAATATTATAAATGTAAGGATGGCACAGAAGGGGGTTATGACAACATGGTAGGGTTTGGTCATAATGGATAAGCAATATTATCAAGAATGATGTTGACCAGGGCAACACCATACAGGATATGCCAGAATTGAACTCCCTCCCTCTTTACTTCTTGAATTCTTATCCATTTTCTAAAGCCCAACTCAAGTACTCTTTCCTACAGAAAGAACTCACTCCTAACCTCTTGGACCTTACCTACCACTTTACTATATCTCTTTAATGCACCTTAATTGTTGATGTTACTGTTGGAATTGTTGCTTCGATCGTGTCCAACTCTTAGTGACCCCGTTATGATATTTTCTTAGCAAAGATACTGAAGTGGTTTGCCATTTCCTTCTCCAGCTCCTTTCGCAGATGAGGAAACAGAGGCAAACATAGTTAAGTGACTTGCCCAGGGTCACACAGCTAGTAAGTGTCTGAGGCTGGATTTGAACTCAGGTCTTCCTGACTCCAGGCCCAAGCACTCTATCCACTGTGCTACCTACCTGCCCAACCTGTGGTAGAGCTTTCTGAACTCATTTTGGTCTGATGAGCCAGTAAGGCACACTGTACCTTGACTCTAACATAGTGATGTCATTATGGTCCTCTTCAAGAACCAAGGACAACAGCCAGCCAGCCAACCAACTAACTGCACTTATTGTGTTATATTGTAATTTTAGTTGTCTATGGTGGTATCATGCCCTTCCTACTACTGTGAGCTCCACATCAAGAGTGGCTCTGTCGTAGACCACTTTTCTATCTCCTCCAATTCCTCATGTAGTGTTTTACACACCACAAGCACTTTATAAATATTTTGAATTAATGGATGGTATTATTAGAACCAATTGTTATTCTTGGGAGTGGATTGTTCCTCTTCAGAAGAAAGGAAAAATGAAAAAAAAGTGAGTAAGTTTCTTTTGGAACAAAATAGAAGTATCATTTGTGTAGTTATGAATATTTCTAATTTTATGCAGATTTATGAGAGATATTTCAGACACTTTTTTATATTTGCCTGGGACTTTTATTTCCTTAAAATAATTCAGACAAATGGTTACAGTCACAAATATGATTTTAACCAAAAATATTGCGAGCTTACCATATTACTGGGAAGGAATCAATGTAGGTGATAAAATGCTGCTGCCCTTCAGCAGAGTAGTGCCTCTTTGCAAATATATACAAATATAAACTGGTGACCAAACCTCTGTCTTCCTCAAAATCTCTTTGCCGTTGTTGTCTTTATTTGGGAAGAAGGGAAATTCACACCCAAATCAGAAGAAATGTTATTTCTTTTGTTTTCTGAATTAATCTTAAAAATAAGACAATCAGGTAGAAAGAACAATGCATTGTGTGGCATAGAAAGAAAGTCCTTATGATTATATTCAATTCAATTCTGCCAACAATGAATGGGCTGGGAAATTTGACTTCCATTCTTGGAAAAAATTCTAGAACAAATGGCTGGTTAGTGACACTCTAGAAAAGCATTGGGTGATTTTGATGGGCCTTATCATAGATCAAGAAGATGCTATAGCTATATTTTAGCCAGACATTAGCAAAACATTTGGCAAAATCTCTTGTGTAATGGGGCACAGGAAGGTGAACTCAGAACAGGTCGAATAATTCTGATCTAGTAATTGTTCAGTGGCAATTTGGAATGAGGTATCCAGTGGTACATCCCAGGGATCTGTCCTTGGCCCTGTGTCATTTAATATTTTTATCAGTGACTTGGATATAAATGTATCAATGGCATGCATATCAAATGTGTAGCCAATACAAAGCTGGGGAGTGATAGCCAATATGCTGGATGTCAGAATCAGGATCCAAAAAGATCACACAAGCTAAAAAACTGGGTTGAATCAGATGAGATGAAATTTATTTTTAATATGCTTTATTGATGTCTTTTGTCCTGACATTAGTCATTTCTGGGCAAAAAGAAAAATAATTAAACCCTTACATCCCCTTACTCTTTAAACGCCTTTGTATTTTGTTCCTATCTTACAAACTTGATTTTCTATGAGTTCACCTATTGTGTCCATTCAATCCACAAGGGAGTTCATAAGACTAAAGATTCAGAGACAGAACAGATCTTAGAGAAGATCGAGTTCAGTCTCCTCACTTTTCAAATGAAGAAACTGAGGACCAGAGAAGAAAAGGAACTGGCTCAAAAGCACACAGGTGGAAATATAAGTGCTACAAACTGGGCTCCGAACCCAGTTCCCCTAGTTCTAGGTTATTAGAGACAAGACTTCAACCCAGGAGTTCCTCACTCTGTCCCCAGTGCTCTATTCACTACAACATACCACCTTTCATAAGGCTTAGTGTTACTTAATGCTATCATACTCTGATACTATAGAAAACTCTCCAAGATATAAAGGCAATAGAATCTGCACATTAAGGATTAGAGTCAATACTTCCTACTCTAAGTAAAGAATGATGAGATAAACCTTTTTCTCCCCTCTTCCAAAATATGATGGGATAATCTGACAGTATCTGTTGAAAAAAATCCTCAGAGTGGCCCAAAAGTCTTGGTGTAGTCTAAAGCTTTGAGCTCTTTTTCCCCTTCCCTTCCTCTCCATGTTTTCTCCCAGTTTCCTTTGGTCCCTACAAGGAAAAAGACAGAAAAGAGATTAAGGAAATTCCAATAGGATGGAGGGCCAAGAAGATAGTGCTTTCTAGTAATTATTTTGGAGGGGGGAAAAGGCTCCATTTCCCAAGAGTACAGTAAGACAAACCACCTGCTTCGAGCCTAAGAAAATTCATTGAAAATGAACACACAGCTCACACATCATGTGGTGAGCTTTCAATAGGTTCATCTGCAATTGGCAAACTTCAGACTGAGATTTGGACCACAAGCTAAGGATGGTTTTGGCCACTGGTTCAAAATCAGCCTGAGGGCCTGATTCGGCCCCCAGGCATATCATGCTGACCCCTGCGCTAAATGATGACATTCAATGCAAACCCCAAAGCAATTAGTATGCACTTACTAAGTGCCAAGCTCTCTGCTAGGCTCTGGGGACAGAGAGACAAAGGTCAAGGAGCTTATATTCTACTGAAGTGAAACAACACTCACCCAGGTAAATAAAAATAAGGTGCTGCAAAAGTCATAGTGCCATTTGAAACTCTCAAAAGTCTTAATGCACTTTTAAGTTTTTAAAGCTTAAAATGGCACTAAGACTTTTGGGACACCCTGTGTATGATTTGTACAAAGTTAATTAGGGTCTGGGGGAAGGAGGCATGAACTACTACCGAAATCAGAAAAGGCTCCTTATAGGAAGCCACACTTGACGTCATGAACACAAGACCTTCGCTATCCTAGTCACCTTCCTCAGGATATGATCTAGCTTATAATGGGCTTCCCCCAAAAAATTGCACCAGATCTGACAAAAGTACTGGAGATGTGGTCTGACATAGTAGAGGGCAGTGAATTTCTCACATTCCTTACCCTATACCTGTGTCCGCTATGCTTCCCTTAGATTAGCAGTGGAAGACTTGGAATCTGGTAACCTGAGTTCAAACTCTGGCCAAGGGCAAGTCTACTTAACCTCTGTCTACCTTAGTTTTCTCATCCATAAAATGGGGATAATATGGGGATAATAATAGTACCTTCCTCCCAAGGTTGTTGTAAGGATCAAACAATATAATAATTATAAAGCACAATGCCTGGCACATAGTAAGCACTATATAAATGTTAGGAGGAGGAGGAGTGGTAGTGGTGGTGGTGGTGGTGGTGATGGTGATGGTGATGGTGATGGTGATGGTGGTGGTGGTAGTGGTAGTAGTAGTGGTAGCAGTAGTAGTAGTAGTAGTAGTGTAGTAGTAGTAGTAGTAGTAGTAGTAGTAGAAGTGGTAGTATTTGGAGCTGCTCTGTCATACTGTTTATTCATTTTGATCCAGCAATCCACTAAGACTTTTAGATCTTTTTCACATACATTAATCATGCCTCCTCCATCCTCTCCTTTCATAGCTAATTTTTTTTAGCCCAAGTGTAGTATTATAGATTTATACCTATTAAATTTCATTGTATTCCATTTGGCTCATTGCTCTAGCCTATAAAAATCTTTTGGGTTTCTAAGTCTGACACTCCACGGTGTGTTAGAAATCCCTTCCAAATTCATGTCATTTAAAAATCTGATAAGTGTGACTTCTATGCTTTATCTGAGTTGTTGATGTCGAATAGCATAAGGCCAAGGAATGATCTTTGGGGCATTCTACTAAACACCTTTCATATTGACAGTGAGCCACTGGTAACCACTCTTAGGATCTGATCATTAAATCAGCTCCAAAACCACCTGTAGAAGCCTATAGAATTAAAGTCTCCATTACATCGCAAAAATTAAGAGTTAGGGGTTGCACCAGTGTCCTCAGTCTGGTGTCCTTGATTTCTCTTGAATCACTGAACAAATTAGAATTCAGGAGTGTCCCTAATCCTTCACAAAACAGATCTTTTAACCAGATCTTCCCAAGGCTGTGTCTACTATCGTTCCATTATGATAAATGTGACCAAATCATTACTGAAAATGGTATGCTTTTGTCCCCTTAGTTGCTATGAAATTTCTTCATCTTTTGTTTCATAATTGCTATAAATGTGAGTCAGAAATTGCTTGAGTAAAAAAGGAATTCTGACTAGCATGGGGTCCTCTATTGTCCAGAATTTTTCTTCAAGCAATCTGCTTGTAAAATAATAAATGTGTCTGACATACTAAAGCTAAACACAGAGTAGAGACTGTTTTTTCTACATTTCTTGGTATGGTGACTCGGGTTTCAATGCCAGCACTCCTCGGGACCACTCCTCTCTGAAAACCCCAGAGTCAAATGAAGGCAAGAGACCTCCTGAGATCCCTAAAGAAAGGGGACAAGCAGTTCTCTGGTTAACCAAGGGAAACTCTTTGAACCAGAATCTCTCTCCAAACAAATCGTTGATACAGTAATAAAGAGATCTCCAACAAACTTCAGCTAAACAGAGCATCTAAACTGTTTCCTTCCACGCCTAACTGGATCATTTAATCCTCTCTTTCATTCTCCTCTTATCTACAAGGATATATAAGAGACTTCATCAAATATTTTGCTAAAATCTAGCTATAATATGTTTACTATTTTCCAGCACAGTACCTAGACCATATTAACTTCTTTTTTTGAAAAGATTATTCCAAATTGAATATTTTGTTGTTATATTCTTGCCAGTGTACAAAACAAATCAATTAAAATTTGAGAAATATATATATACATACGTATGTATATATATATATATATATATATATATGCATACACACATATGTCAAGGTCTGACAGAAGTAGACATTTGTATGATTAACCTGGCACACTGTTATATGGCTAAGCTTTTGTACCTACTTTAGAATTCTCCCTCTTCTGAATGGTTGCAATTCCCATCCCCTCACATCACTGCCCAGATCCAAATATAAAAACTAGATTAGGGCATCTTTCAAAGTAACTTAAGTAACTCTTATCAGGGGAATGAAACAGACTGAGGAGACCTAAAAGGATCTGTATTTGAAGATCCCATAGGCAGTAGAGGGTTGTGTTGTACATTCTGCAGCAGCTTGAGAAACCCTCACCATGGTGAGCCCAGCCTCCTGCCGCAGCTGCCAAACCACCTTCTTCATGACTGACAACCAGACATGATGGTAGATAATAGGTGGTTGCATAGGGGTTTGCATACTCACCCACTCACTCCATTTGGCAGCGAGAGCACATACATAGCTGTTCAGTTGTATCTGATTATTTGTGAACCCATTTGGGTTTTCCTGGCAAAGATCCCAGAGTAATCTGCCATTTCCTTTTCCAGCTCATTTTACAGATGAGGAAACTGAGACAAATAGGGTGAAATGACTTGCCCAGGGTCACCCAGCTAGTAAATGTCTGAACCTAAATTTGAATTCAGGTCTTCCTGATTCCAGACCTGGCACTCTATCCACTGCAGTGTCACCTAGCTGCCCTTTACATACATAGTTGGCTCTCAATAAATGGTGATTGATTGATTCTTCTGACCTCCCAATCTAGGAACCTTTACTCAAAAGGAAAAGAGCTTGGTTGGGTAAGATTTCTTCTTTATGAACACATGCACAACCTTTCTAAATGCTCACATACTAGCCCTTTAAATACCTTCTAGAATTTTGCCAAGAGTAGAATTCAAACTCGCTGGACTGTTTAATGGCCCCCTCCTCTCTTCAAGTAGTTTATTTTTTCTTTTTTCAAATCAGGATTTTCACCCTTCTCTAATTGCACAGGACCTCTCCTATTTTGCACAGCCTTTCAAAGATCTCTGACAACTATTCAGTCATTCAAACCCTCTGGTTGGTTCTTTCAGTGTGTTGGAATTTGGCTCATCTGAGCCTCGTGACTTGGATGCATTGAATTCATCCAAGGGCTCTCTTACCATTTCCATATTCCTTCACTACCAATCAGTCAGCCAATAAGCATTTATTCAATGTCTACTAGGTCCTAGGCACTGGGACTACAAAGGCCAAACCAGTAACAAGAACCACCACAAAAACCCAACCCTGCCCTCAAAGGAGGTACCACTCTACTGTATACGTATACTACTTCAAGATACTGGCAGGTGGAGTAAGCAAAAGGGGAATGAATGGAAGAGATGCTGTGGAGGTAGAACAGACAGGTCTTGGTTCATTGATAACATTTCAGAGGTGAAGAAGAGGAAAGAGGAAAGGCTGTAAACCAGGCAATCTGGTCAATAGCAGCATCACAGACAGAAATAATAAAGTCAGAAGGGGGAGCAAGTTTAGGGAAAATGTTAAGGAGTTTGGTTTTGGACATAGGGATCATTAGGACTTAGAATTAGAAGGAGCTTTATTGGTCACTTAGCAAAACTTCCCTCATTTTATGTATAAGGAAACTTACCTAAGATCTCACAGTTATCAAGATTCACATGGGCTTACGTGACCAACAGTAAGGACTTGTCTTTTTTTTTTTTTTACAATCAATGTCATTATAATGCCATTTCCAGGGCTTTTGTGACATCGCCCATTGGTAGGATTTCAGATATACTAAGGGGCATGAATGGTGGTTTTAGCTCAGTCTTGTGCCTGCTAGAGACCAAAGCAAGAATGTTGAGAAGCCCTGGAGCGAAGGCTTCTCTCTACCCTCTGACAGCAAAGAGGGTGATGCCCTACAGAGACTGATTTCCAGGGCCTGGCAAAAGTCACCCTTCTCACTATTTATCATTTATTGTTTGTTCCAGGCCCTCTGGGTGAAAAAAATCTACATGGGCTTTTCTACAGCTATAGAGGATGTGGCCTCCCACTATCTCTCCATTTTTGTGATCGGATTCTACATCTTGGGAAGCCTGCAGGAAGGTAGGGAGCTGATAGTCCTACTGACCCAGATACTCTCTGTGGAGCTTCTGATCCCCATGCACCTGGCTCTGATGAAGACCTTGCATGTACTGAGGGCCTGCTCCTTGTGGTTCCTTTCTACTCTGTTCCATTGGAGCCAAATATGCAACCTGTCCCTGTGGAGGGAACTGAGGCAGAAACAAGGAAAGGTCCTTTTTGACTGGATCCAGCAGGCATACATTGGTTTAGTCATCTTCTACCAAGAGTACAGCAATGTCTGCAGGACCATTCTGGATAAAATCACAAAGCAGCTTTTCTTCATCTCACTTCTCGAAAACCTGGACAAGTTCTGGATACTGGTCTATCAATGGACTCAGATCATGATAAGTTTTTCCATCCTAAAGCAGGTCAAGACATGGTGGGGTTTCCATCCCACTGCTGTTACCCACGAGCCTTGCACTCCTATTCTTCCAGGGCACCAACAGATCTATGACCCAATGAGTACCGAGGCCAACCTTGCCTATTGCAGGAAGCCTTCCCCCAGATTCCACCTACGTCAGATTCCTGGCAGGGCCCATAAAGTCAAGAGAGAAAATCAGGAGCTGTAAGATGCTCCTGAACACCATGGTCCCATGAAACATGAAGGGGGAGAGCTCTACCTTGTGACCTTCGGGGTAAACCTGATATCAGCGATCTGAAGCACCAAGTAGCACTGCACTTCCATGGATGAGCACCCACTCGACTTGATAATAAAATAAAGGCACCGTGTGTGGAAACCTCTTCAGAGTCCCTGTGGCTTTTTTATTGGTCAAGTAGAGAGACAAGAGCCTGTTGAATTGCTACCTATCCCTTCAATTTCGGCTTAAAAGGGGACAAGGAGTGAGGAAGCACTGGGCATAATGAAAAGTCTGATGTGGCTAGGTGAACAGAAGGAGGAGATTAATAATAATAGCTAATAATAGCTAACATTTAGGGGCAGCTAGGTGGCCCAGTGGATAGAGCTCTGGCCTTGGAGTCAGGAGGACCTGAGTTCAAATCTGGCCTCAGACACATGATACTTACTGGCTGTGTGACCCTAGGCAAGTCACTTAACCCTGATTGCCTCAACCAAATAAATAAACAAAATCAACTAGGGAGAGAAAGAGACACAGAGCCAGAGACACACACAAACATAGAAAGGCACAGGCAGAAGCAGAGAGACAGAGACATGGAAACACAGAGACAGAGAAACCAAGAGACAGAGAGAGCAAAGACAGACAGAGAGATACAGAGAGAGATACAGACAGGCACAAAGATAGAGAAAAATAGAGACACGTTGACAGAGACAGAGAAACACAGAGAAAATGATAGGTAGACATTAAGAGAGAGAAACAGAGAGGGACATCAACAGAGAAAGTGAGAAAAACAGACAGAGACAGAGGCAGGGAGAGAAACAGAGATAGAAACCAAGAGACAAGAGACACAGAAACAGAGAAAAATAGAGATACAGAGATAGAAACAGAGAGGGACAGACACAAAAAGACAGTAAAAAAGACACAGGCAGGGAGACAGACATAAAGACATATATAGTGACACACAGAAAAATGGAGACACAAAGTGAGACAGAGCCATAGACAGAGACAGAAACATAGATACAGAGACAGACAGCAACATAGAAGAAGACAGAAATATGGAGATATGGAGACACTGAGACAAAGACACAGAGATAGAGGACAGAGGCATAAAGACACAAACACAGAGACATAGAGACACAGAGATACGAAGACAGAGACAAAGAGGACATACGAATACTGATCTCCTCCTAGACATAGAGAGTCTCATAAAGAAAATGGAGCTGAGGAAGGAACTGGAGCCACAGCTGCTGAGGGCAGTGAGACTACTTGGCACTGGCATTACTGTGGCTGGCCAAATAGCTTCGGAGCTGCTGCTAGCCAGCCTTATCTATTGTCAGAGGTCAACCAGAATCAAAAACAGACCCCATCTTCTCCCCTTCCTTCCCCCCATGAGGCTATTACACATCTGGAGTGGGGGCCAGACTAAAAGATATCTGAATTCACATGAATGAACTAGCCAATTCTGACTTTAGAAGGCTAATGATGAAACCTTTCCTCAATGGAAAGGTGGGGCACTACTGATATACTGTCAGACTTGGTTGAAGTTTCAGTTTATTGTGCTTGGCAATATCTCGTTGTAGAAAGGGAAAGTTCTATGGGCTGGAGGGAGTAACTGGGAAGAGATAATGACACAAACATCAAACCAAACCCAAAAACACTGAAGCAAAAATGCCTAAAATGCTGCTGCTGCTGCTGCTGCTGCTGCTGCTGATAATGACGATTATCATGATCATGATTTTTAAGAATTAGCCATGCAGGTAATTCACTTCACCTTTTGGCTTTTTTTTTCCTGTCCAGAAAACATGGAGCTTCCTAAGCTAAGCTCCAGGAGGGGAAGAACCGTATGTTGGTTTCTTGGCTTCTCCCAAGAGTCTATAGCGGCACTCCATAAAGAGCTGCCACTTTGTAGGCCTGAATTGTTATTGAATGGGGATAAGTAAACATTGCGAGAAATTGTTAGATTATATAAATGGAAAGTTTGAGTTCTTTGGGGAAAAAAGTTCCCAAGATGTTTAAAAGTCCAAACCAACTATGACTAAATCTTAATGTACCTTCAAATACATAATGATCTTAGACCTTTAAGAGCCAAGAGACCTTAGAGGTTCTCAAGTCCAACCCCATCATCAGCAAATGGGCATCCAGGCTCTGTTTCAAAACTTCATTTATCCAACAAGGTGGCTCTTTCTATTTGGGGACAGCTCCAACTGTCAGGGAATGTTTACTGCTGTTGAGTCAAACTTTGCTTTCCTATGCTTGTTGCCCTTCATTCTCAAAGAGCACCAAAATGACAGCACTATGTTAGAGTCAAGCTACAGTGTGCCCCCTAAGGCTGATCAGACCAATATGTGTTCAGAATGCTCTGCCACAAGTCGGGCACGAATAGTTCGTGTGAACATTTGGGGTGGATTCCCCAAATTTGTGCATCTTGCATCTCCTTTGAGCTACTTCAGTTCTGCTTTGCCCATAGAGCACACAGCACCTTCTCTGATGAGGGTCCACCATGAAGGGCAGGCCTGTGCTAGTGTCTCCCATGTTATGAAATAAATTCCAAAGTTCTTCAGAGAGACTTGAGAGTGTCCTTATGTCACTTTTTCAAGCACATGTGAGTGCTTGCCTCATGTGAGTTCTCCGTAAAACAGTCTTTTAGGCTAATGTACGTTCAGCATTCAAACAATGTGGCCAGCCCATTGGAGTTGCACTCTCTGCAGTAGAGTTGGCAGATTAGTTTGAGAAAGGACCACAGTGTCTGGTACTGTATCTTGCCAGGTGATCTTCAGAATCTTCCTAAGACAATTCAAACGGAAACGATTCAGTTTCCTGGCAAGGTGCTAGTAGACTGTCCAGGTTTCACAGGCATACAACGATGAGGTCAGCACAATGGCTCTGCAGACCTTCCATTTGGTAGGCAGCCTAAAAGCCCTTCTCTCTCACACTTTCCTTCAGAGCCTCCCAAACATTGAGGTAGCTCTGGCAATGTGGGTCATCAACCTCATCATCTATGTGGATATCCCTGGAAAGTACACTGCCAAGGGGAGTGAATTTATCCCCAGCATTCAGAATGTCTCCATTCTAGGGCTTAGAAGAACAAGTCTTCCATGGAACAAAGTTTCAAATATCTGAAGATTTAAAGATTGTTTAGTTGAGCCCCTTCTCATACAGAGAAGAGAAATGAGGCCCAAGGTCCCACAACAACCATCTTCCTCTCAGCCACTCCAAGTTTTCTGCTTCCTGCAAGGACCAACTGAAGACCTGGCAGCCAGGCTTCTCTGTATAAGCTTACCCCATAATGATCTTTTCTTTCTCAGGACTCCTACTCAGTTTTTACATGCTACGTCACTCGATATTCAGTGGGTTATGTACTGCTCTCGAATTCATTTCACCTACTTCATGCAAGGCCCTGTGCTAGGCACTTCGTTGTTATTGTTGTGTTCAGTCATTTCAGTCATGTCCAACTCTTTGTGACCCCATTAGGGGTTTCCTTGGCAGAGACACTGGAGGCGTTTGCCATTTCCATCTCCACCTTATTTGACAGATGAGGAAACTAAGGCCAACAGGGTGAAGTGACTTGCCCAGGGTCACACAGCTAGTAAGTGTCTGAGGCCAGAATTGAACTCGGGAAGAGGAGTCTTCCTGACTCCAGGCCTGGCACTCTATCCACTGCATCACCTAGTTGCCCTAGGCACTTAGAGTTACACAAAGAAGAACAAGACAATCCCTGCCTCAAGGAGTTTGCAGTTGAGTAGGGCAGATAGTATATTCGTAAATAACTCTAATCCAAGGCAAAATGTGATTAGCACATGGCATATGTGGAAAATGCTAAGGAGATGAAAAGGACAGAAAAATTACTTTAGCTTAGGAGATTCAGGAAAGGTTTCATAAAGAAGGAAATATTTGAGCTAGGCCTTGAATGATAAGTAAAGTTCCAAATTATTTAGTTTATCTGGAATTTTGATGAGTCAAATGTTGCTTGGAAAGATTCAGCTTTTGGCTGGGGATGGACAGGTAGGGAATGTGAAAGAAGGTCATTTAAGGACAAAACCAAAGGCCGTGGAAGGTGGGATCAAGGGATCTTTGAACAATACAGTCTAGCTAGAATGTAGGGTGTCTCAATGGCAGAGAAGGTGAGAAAGCAGCAAGCTTGCCATTGAAATGGATGGTCATGGGGTCCAAGATGGGGAGCAGAGCAAGTGAAGCCAAAACAGGGAGAATGGAGAGCTTGAGCTCACTTCATCTCTGTAAGTCTGAATTTTCCCCTCTCAAAATTGAGGGAATCATCCCATACCAGGAATTCCTAAACTTTTTAATGTCCTAGACCTCTCTGACAGTCTGGTGAAATTTATAGACATTTCTACAACGGTTTTAAATGCAAAAGATAAAAATAAAAATAAAATACATGGAATTACAATGAGAACCAATTTATATTGAAATATGGTTAATAATTTTTTTAACTTACAGACCCCTTTGGGGTCCATGATCCCAGGTTAGGAATTCTTACCCTATAGGCGGAACAGCTCCTAAGTACAGAACAAACTGGCCAAGAAACCCAATGTAACACAGGGTGTCCTTCAAAAAAGACGAATCCATTAACTCACTATTGGCAGAGCACACATTTTTGGTTGTTTTCATAGTAATATAGCTGTTTTTACATTGAGCTATCCATACTCCCCCAAACTGACTAGAGTTAAAAAAGGAATTGAATCCTGGGCCCTTCGTTAGAACATACTGCTGAAACCAAATGAACTAATATGTCAATATAACTCAACTAACCTCCTAGCCCTGAATTAACTTGTTCCTACAGTGCTCGCTACCACAGACATAATTAGTCACATAATTAAACTGACTATAAAGAAAAAAGATTAGAAAGAAGGGAAGCAAAAGATGGGTAGCAGTGGGGTTCCCATGGAGCACAGACTCTGGGATCACCCCCTACCACAGAGAGTATCATCATCTGTAAAAACAAGGTAGTTGAACTACATGTCCTCGTAGGTCTCTATGATTCTAGGATCAGCTGGAGAATTTTTTCTGCATGACTTGAAGAAGAAAACAGATAACACATGGTCATTTATCTCCCTTAGGTGTCAGGAATGGCTTAGGTCAGCTCTGCCTCAAAGTAGAGGGGATGGGCCTGTGGAGGTCCCTGCCAGTCCTCTGATCCCCCAATTCCTTGGCCTTCCTCCAGCATGAAGATAAAGCAGAGATTGACTTGGAGGGGTGCCAGTGATTGATTCAGCTTCTCAGATTATGGGACTTGGGGGTCCGATTGAATTTCAGAGGGGAAGAAGGAAATTCCCATGAAAATATAAGGTAATCCACTCAAACCTACAGCATTCTCGTGTCAGGTTGAATCGTATTGAATAGCATGACTTTTAAATGAACAGTGTCCAAGGAACATTTGGTTATTATTGGGGATATTCAAGGCCACTATTTCCTTTTAAGGAAACAAGTCCCCTGGATCAACTACTTAGTCAAAATGTTAAACAGGCATCTTGAGTTTTCAAGATTGATTTCAAAACTCTCCTGATCCCTCATGACCGTGGAACTGCTCCCTCTCTTATATGTTAGTCTGTTCTTGTCTCCATGATCACCTAAGTCAGGAGTTCTTAATCTGTGGTCCATGAAACCCCTAGGTTTCATTTATAGATTTCAGAAAGTCTGTGACCTGGATGGAAAAAAATACATCTTTATTTCTGGTTTCCTTTGTAATCCTGTGTATTTTATTGCATGCATTAAAAAATATGAGGTTGACAACTTTGTGCAACTCTGTGTCACTTAAATCCAATTCACAAGCAAGCCATTACATCAACCAGTGATGTCACTGGTCCCTTTGAAAATGAAGGATGGGGGCAGGTAGGTGACACAGTGGATAGAGTGCCGGCCCTGAAGTCAGGAGGACCTGAGTTCAAATCCGGCCTCAGACATATAACACTCACTAGCTGTGTGACTCTGGGCAAGTCAACCCCAATTGCCTCACAAAAAAAAAAAAAAGAAAAGAAAAGAAAACGAAGGATGAACAATAGAACTTATTCTGAGTATGGGTCCATAGGCTTCCCCAGACAGCCAAAGCAGTCCAAGTCACAAAAAAAGGGTTAAGAACTTCCGGCTTAAGTAATTTGCTCTTGAGGATAGGAACAAGGATGGGGACTGAACCTGTAATTTCATCGGTACTGCCAATTCCCAGAGAAGGAAACTCCCTCTCTAAATGCACCTTGGCAGTTTCTCTGCAATTTGTAGTCTGTGAGTTCCTTAGATCACTGCTCAGGTCCCACAGCCTGTATGTGGTCTAGGCAGGACTTGACCCCCGGGGTTTCCTGGCTTCAAAGTCAGCTCTTGCATCTACTGTGCCATGGGGCCTCCCACTTGCTCCTGACACATGGTAGTCATCAATCCTAAGAGAAGTATCACCAACATCTTCCTGCCATGTCCCTATAAAATAATTTTCAGGCTAACCCAATTAGATTCTCCTCTTAGTCCCAGCAGAATTGACATTCGGGGCAGGGGGGAATAGAGAAGGTTATATTTTGTCCCAGATTTGGATCAGAGTACCTGGGTTCCAGTTCCCGCTCTTCCATGTGCTAGCTGTGTGCCCAAAGGCAAAGCCCTTCACATCTCTCACTTTCAGTTTCTTTCTGGCAAAATGGGGGCAAAACTTGTCTCCTATACCTGGCCAGGATACTCCACAGATCAAATGAGTTAATTCATGTGAAAATATCTAATAACTCTAGAATGGCCTATTTCTTTCTAGGCTCAGCTCTAGTGCCACCTTCTGTAGGAAGCATCTCCCAAAATGCCTACTTGTTAGCACTCTCTCCCTCTTCAAATTATAGTGTATTCATTTATTTGTTAAATTTTGCATCTCTTACTCCCTCTGTTCACTGGAATATAAGCTACTTGAAGGCAGGTACTTTCTTTTATCATTTCTTTCTCTCCCCAGGCACAAGGACAGATTTGCATAAAGCAAACATCTAATAAAGCTTTACTGAATGAATGGCAGACTACTGCTATTATAGCAATAAAATGACAATGTCAAAGTGAGATTTAAATATAATATACCACAATCAACTTGAATGAACCATCCAAATTTTGGGTTAGGCTGGCATTTGTTGAGTCAAAAGCAGCTTGAAATAATGGGCCATTCACAGGGTCTTGGCTTAGGGTAAGAACTGACCTTGATTCACAGGTTCAGCCATCCCTTCCTTCTGAAAAGGAAGGAGTTATGGAAAGAGGAGATCTGATAACTGAAAAATCAGGATGAAGGGACTAGAAAGCCTAGCATGGAAGCGGTCAGCACACCAAGAGGTAAGCCAGGATAGCCTATCACAAGATTGGGATCCTCAACTCCAGGGGCAGTCAGAATGGGCCCAAGGGACAAATCTGGGGACCCTTTCTATTGCACTAGCAAAGCTACATTTTTCCCCTCTAGTTAGCCAGCTGGGCAAGCTTGTCAATTCCTTATCTGTTGCTTTCCATGAAGAACTCATAAATGGAGAAATACTAAGATATGTGGTTATGTTATTTATGGCTTAAACATAGATTAAGGATAAGGAAAGAGTGTTCCTTATTAGAGAGAGACAAAAGGTCTGATCAACGGGAGCTAATCTGGGGGCTAGGGTTGTTACAGCAAAAGAGGAAAGCGATACTAACCTGTACATGCCTGACATATGAATTCAGGACTCAAGAGAGTGGCAGGCTATAAGAAGTAAACCATGGATAAGCACACTCTCAGTTTTGAAATAGGCAAGAGTGCTTGGCAAACTGGGTTTGGAAGAAGGTCCTTCCTCTGAGAAAGGAGAGAGATAACAGAAAGTCACACGCCTTCTTCCCTGCGCTCCATGCCCACCCACAACCACCAGTGCATCATCAGCTTAGCTTGCCTTGCTTATTAACACCACCTGATAACCTATATTATAGTAGAAAATATTAGGATTTGACTTGGGCTGTTACGTAGTCAGACCAAAATGGACATAGGTTCAGTGAAATGTTATAACAAAGAATACCCCCTCAGAACTGGTTCTACAACCCCTCGTGATTTTTCCCAATTTTGGTACAGACAATCATTTAGGCAAATCATGGTTCAAGACCCCAAAAATGCAAGCTCTCCACTCATAAGTCAGGAACAATTAGAGCCACTAATCAAATAGGAAAGTATTTAATTATGACAGAATTTCAATGTAACTCATACAAGAAAACAAGCCACAGAATCTAACTGCCTTCCTGCAGCAACTCTTGTAACTAGTGGTCAAAACTGGGATTTCAGTATTGACTTGTAGGTCTCTGTAGCCATGGCTCTGGTAAAACTGACATCCTGGGTCCCCATTATCTACAGTTTCCAGAGCCTAAACATACTGAGTATAGGAAGCAGCACTGGCACCTCCTGCTCAATAGCTTATGGGCTAACACATCAGAGGGCTCTACTTCAGCTCTCCACCCATGGTAGCTCAGTAAAATCCTAGGACTTGACAAACACTATATCTAGTGGCCTCTTCATGAGGTTTTCCCATCTGGTTACTTCAATTTCCTCTTCTAAGATCTTTGCAGCTTGATATAATCCCTGCATCTGGACACCAGTCTCACAAAAATCTGACATCATGAGCCTTCCTCCAATGAACACTAGGCTTCCCTGATTCTCCATCATGAGCACTTGAAGCCACACTGAAGAGGTCCGTCATGGGCAAAGGTCCATGTCCACATTACAATAAAAAGTTAATACAACTACTTCAACACTTCAAGAATTTGTGGTTTCCTTGGTATGGGGGCTCCTTCCATTGATGTGGCTCTCTAGCTCTCTGAAATTTAATAGATAGCCTTCAAGAGTTTCTGTGGCCAAAAAATATATTGCCTTGGATCCAACCATGTGATGAGGTATATTTAGCTCCAAATGTGTCATCTGAGATGCTAGGACAAAAGAAAAATAAATGAAGTGCTCAGAGATCAGATCACAAGCATGGCATGTAGATATAAGCTAGAAGTGATGAGAGATTTCAATTACCAGGAAATCTATCAGATCTCTCTCTCTCTCTCTCTCTCTCTCTCTCTCTCTCTCTCTCTCTCTCTCTCTCTCTCTCTCTCTTTCTCTTCCTTCTCTCTAACCCTACCCCCCCAAAAAAAGGTTGATAATCTCATCCTCTAGAAGAAGAAGAAAGTAATAAGGTAAAAGGAATTTTTTTAAAAAGTAAAGAAAGTCTGGACCTGATTCTCACCAGCAAGGAGCAACTCATTGCTAGGATGGAAATGGTGGGAACCTGAAGGGGAAGTAGCCACTCCATCTTAAAGTTTGTTCTAGAAAATGAAAGGAAAGGCATGCATCATCTGACAATATATCAAGCTTTTTGGAAAAGAAGAATCCAAAGTGTTCAGGTAAAAGATAGGAAGCATCCCATGGACTAAAATTGCACCCAGAAAGTCAGCTCAGGAGGAATGAGAATGCTCAAGGATGAAATTCTGAACATGTAAGCAGAAACCATTCCAATAAGAAAATGGAAAGTTTATCTTAAGGCAGGCCTGCACAACATATGACCCATGGGCCATTTGTAGCCTGTCAATGTGGCCCACCAATGTGGCCCAAGGGTGGTATGTTGTGCAGGCCTGTTTTACATCCTCTACATTTTTTGCAGGCTGCCCAAAATACTTTGACGGGCCACCCGAAATCTTTTTGCGGTGGCCCGTGGGACATAAGCAGCCCGCGGGCCGAATGTTGTGCCGGCCTGTCTTAAGAGAATGATATGGATGCACAGGGAACTCACCAATCACGTTATATTTTAAAGAGACAGGTACAAACAAACAAAAGAAACAAAGCCAAGTAATGAATTCAGAAGCATAGCAGTTCATCTGGAAAAGATCTGGGTTTTGGTGAATTAAAAGCTCAGTGAGTCAACATCATGATCCTCAAGTGGATCTATGACTTCATTGGTCCGGGTATTCCCTCCAATAATGCAGATACACTTGATCGTGTTCTCCTAATAAGATCACCACAGGGAATCCACCCAATGTTCTGAGGGCTTTCTTCCCTTTCTCTTAACATTGTGAGGTACCAATGAGCCATTGGTTATCTGTAGCTCTTACTACTGACCAGCCCATCAATTTTTTGCTGAAACATTTCTTTTAATTGATTTTTAAATTCGCTCCTCTTAGTAGTTCCTTGCTATTAATGTGCTGCAGCCTTGCTTCTCCATTGCCCTCTCAGCTATGTTGTTATTGAGTCATTTTTCAGTTGTGTCTGACTCTTTGTCACCATTTGGGGTTTTCTTGGCAAAGACACTAGAGTGGTTTGCCATCTCCTTCTCCAGCTCATTTTACAGATGAGGAAACTGAGGCCAAAAGGGTTAGGTGACTTGCCCAGAGTCATACAGCTAGAAAGTATCTGAGGATGGATTTGAACTCAGGTCTTCCTGACTCCAGGTCCAATGCTCTAAACACTGCACTATCTAGCTTCCCCCTCTCAGCTATCCTCCTTTTCAATTCTTCAAAGACTGTATTGTCCCATGACTCATACAACAACACTAGGAAAATATTGCTATTGAAAAGATGCAACCTTGTTTCATGGAGAAAATTAAGGTCATTAAAAGAACTCTGCAATTTCCCAAAGAAAATCCAGCCTACTCCCCTCCTCCAGTCCAGTTCTGGGGCTTACTTATGGTCCATCTGCAATTTCTGTCCAAGATGTATACACCAAAGTATGAATTCTATAGGCTGTCCTTCAACTTTATATCATAGCCAGGACAATACTGTCTAGAACATTATGAGATGACAGCCAAAAATGCTAATGAAATCTCCCAACACATGAAGAGTGGCAAAGGATCTAGGAAGCGATAGATCCCATGCACACTGCTCTGGTCAAACCACACGTGGAGTATTATGTTCAGTTCAGAGTATTTATAACATTGTAGGAAGGACATTGCTAAGCTAAAAAGCATTCAGAAGGAGGACAATCATGATGGAGAAAGACCTCAAGTTCATGCCATTTATAGATCAGCTGAAGGAATTGGGGATGTTTAACCTGAACATGAAAAAAATGGGGATGGTGGTAGGGGGAGAGCATGATAGTTCTCTTATAATGTTTGAATGAATGTCATGTGGGAAAGACTTGTCCTGTTTGTACTGAGAGGGCAGAACCAGAAACAATGGGTGGAAATTACAAAGAGGTAAATAGAGAATTGCTTGCTGTCAGGAAACGCTTTGTAACAACTACAGCTGCTCAAAAATGGACTTGGTTGCCTAGGGATCCTTAATCTAGGCCTCAAAGAAACCTTCTAGTCGAACTCCCTCATATTACAGATGAGGAAGCTGAGACCTGTAGTGTATCCCCCTCACTGGAGGCCTTCAAGCAAAGGTGAAGTCACCACTTGTCAGATGGCTATTACAGTGAGAATTCCTTCACAGATACGAATTGGCCAAGATGGACATAGAGGGCCCTTCCAACTCTGAGATTCTATGCTCTAAGATGGGCTGGTCCATGATCAGCTAATGTTCAGTATGGCACCAGATTTTGGTAAAATCTTCTGGGGTTCGTGCTTGGCTGGCAAAGGCTTTGAAAACCTAAGACTGCCTTGCCACCATGATGAGAAATCAGAGTGGGACTTCAATGGAAAAAAGTTCAAATGCATTTAGCTACATAAAAATATGGGAATGTGTGTAATTCATAATTACAATGGATAGATTCCTAAGGGTTCAACCTGAACTCAAGAAGTGGTTCAGGAGGCAGTAGCAAGGACACATATGGCCAAAACAGGAGGTGGTCCAGCAACGGCAGTCAACAGATAGCCCAAATGGTATGTTACCACCCTCGGGACATGAAAAGAACCAAAGAATGTCCCACATGGTACTGGGTGATCCCTCTACAAGACTTTATGGGCAGACATGGCCAAGAATTCCAGAATAACAAGATGGCGAAGAGTCACAAACTATACCTGGAGAGTATATGAATAAAATTCATAAATCTACCAAAGTATTAGGATACAGAAATACTGAAGAATAAAAATTTATATTTGTTTCTCCAGATGATCCACGAGATCATGCAGGAAGAGCTTTGGTCTGATAAAGTGGTATCAAACTTAAACAGAAACAGATCCCTGTTGGCCATATATTGACTTAGAAAATTACAAATTAACATTGTCTATGTTGTAGTGTATTTTTATTTATTTTGTTATGTATTTCCCAATGACATTTTATTCTGGTCAGCATCTGAGTGTTTTGCTGACCACTTGAGCCTTTGAGCCTCTGGTGTAATAGACCTGGTCTAGGCAAGCTCGGTAGCTTTAATAACACTGCAAATATGTGACAGCTTCCCCAACTCAATTAGCATCTTAGCATCATGCAATTTAGAAGTGGAAGAGGCTTTTTAGATCATCTATGGCAGTGTTCTCTGGGTCCAGTAAGGATTTCTATAAAATATATTTTTCTACTGTTAAAATTGAGAAGTATCCAGTTGTTGCCAACACTTTGCATATCAAATATCAGCTTGAAGAGTCTTTCCTTTTTTTGTTGCTAAATGAGTTTGAAATTGCACCTTGTAATTTTAGCTTACAGAACAGGCAAACATGACAGGATTTTCAGAGGCTTTATTGTGTTCCTCTAGTTTGTGAATGAAAAGGAAAAGGCTTTGATATAAACACCACAGCTTGGGAAGTTGTCCATATATTAGGTACACTAGAATTATTTGTTCATTTCACATTAGTCGTCAATATCAATGTGGGCCTAGAAGTCTGATTTGATCATTGGGTGATTTCTACACTTAGCAAATGAGCAAATTACCTCAGCCACTAACTCAATGTGTAACCTTAAGCAACTCCCTTCCCCACTCTGGGAGGGTTCCCATCTGTCAAATGGAGAGATTCAACGGGATGATCTCCAAGGTCCCTCCTAGCTCTGACAGTATATGAAAAGCAAAAATAGTAGTGAAGTTTTAATAGGGCAAGTGTGTATACCAAACGAGTACTTCTAACAGTTATATATAGTACAGTATGTGCTTATTATACCACGTCCCCCCTGAAGCATACCACACCACCAGTCATCCATAGCACAATACAAAATGTGTCCCCAAAGAAATACAATAGCCCAAAAAGGTCATCAGTCTCTAACTATGTGATCTGTATTTTTCTCATAAATCAGTTCTGAGTTTCTCTTTAAACCACCATTTTTTAAAGATTAAGCCATCAAGTGAAAGCTCTCCACAAAAAGCCAGGGTAAGGCAAAAGGTTCTGATGCAGACTAAAAGCTTCCCAACTTTGCCTTTTTTT
This sequence comes from Phascolarctos cinereus, assembly GCF_003287225.1. Taxonomy (NCBI): domain Eukaryota; kingdom Metazoa; phylum Chordata; class Mammalia; order Diprotodontia; family Phascolarctidae; genus Phascolarctos; species Phascolarctos cinereus. Next base: position 39,663,594 of record NW_027556291.1, read on the forward strand.
GTTTTCATTATTTTAAAATAAACATCTATTCCCCCTCACATTACCTGCCATTTGCTAATGTCCTTTGTGGTTCCCTTTCTCTTCTTCCCTCCCTACCCATAGCACCCTGCTTTGTAAGAGAGAAGTGTAACTCAGTAAAATAATAATAACTAGTATTTCTATAGTGCCTTAAGATTTACAAAGCATTTGACAAGTGATTTCATTTGATCTTCACATCAACCCTGTGAGGTAGATGCTATTTTTATCCCCATTTTACAGATGAAGAAACTGAGGCAGACAGAGGTTAAGTGACTAGACCAGGGTCATACAATTATTAAGTGTCTGAGACTGGATTTGAACTCAGGTCTTCCTGACTCTAGGTCTAGCATTCTACCCAGGCTATTATTTAGCCCCCTCCTCAAGTAAAACAAACCAGGCCGTGCCTAACAACATATGCCTCATTCCCTACCAATAGTCTACCACCTCTCTGCTAAAAGGAAGGAAGCATGCCAAACACTCTATTTTCTAAAATCATTATTGGTCGTTGTTTTCCTTGGCAGCCAACTGGGACAAGAGAAAGTGATGGATTTGGAGCCAGACACTGAAACCAAATCTCATCTCTGCCACTTCTTTTTACTGGTGTAACCTTGGGCAAGTAGCTTAACCTCTGGGGGCTCAGTTTTCTTGTTCATAAAATGAGAAGTTTGAACTCAGTAGCCTCTAAGGTTCCTTCTACCTGTTCCTTTTACCTAAATTTGTGATCCTATAGCCCATTGCATTATTACAACCACTGTGTAGATCATTTTCCTGGTTCTGCTCCCTTTACTCTGTGTCAGTTCATACAAGTCTTCCCAAGTCTTTCTGAATTCTTCCTAGTGGCTGTTTTTTTTTTTAATGGAGCAATAATATTCCATTCCACTGATACACCACACTTTGTTCAGCCATTCCTTAACCTAATCAATGGGTACTTCCACCGCTTCATCTGCATGTAAACATTCTCCTAATTTGGGCTAGCAAGCATTGAGCTTTCTTGATATTATTCATAATGGTGGCTTTTCTTTCTTTCATTTTTTAGACAATTAGTTAAAGACTGTATACATAGGAAGCCCAACACACCTGGAACCCACTGGATTTCTCATTCTGCTGCAATAGTGAGAATAGTATAAAGAATCCAATTCCTATAACAACTCTGGGTTCATAGATCTGGAACCAGAGGGACTCTGAAGTCATCTAACAAATTATTGCCTGAAGGCAGGCCAGATTGAGCCTACAGGCCTTAGTTTTGCCCTTTGACCTAGTCTAACCCTCTCATTTTACCGATGAAGAAACTGAGGCCTGGAGAGGGAGAGTGATTTGGTCACACATAGGATCACAGATCTAGTGTTGAAAGGGAACTTGGAGTCATTAATGCCAATGGTGTCAGACTCAAATAGAAACAGGGACCACTAAATCATACAGAGAAAACCATATATTAACCCTATGTTTTTATTTTGTTTTGTTAAATATTTCCCAATTACATTTTAATCTGGTTCAGATTTGACACTTCTAGTCTAACCTCCTCATTCTACAGATAAGGAAACTGAGACCCAGGGAAGGGAAGTGACCTGTAGAAACTCTCCAACTTGTCCATGTTTTGAATCAAGAATCACAGTGGGAGCCTCTGATACCAAATGCAAAATTCTTTATAGTAGAGTGGAAAGTCTAGAAAGAGTCATAAGACAGAGAGACTAGCCCCTACTATTCCAATTTTTAGCTGTGTGACCATGGACATCTCTCCTGGAGGCAACAGGAATAGTGGGAAGAGTTCCGGCCTGAGAATCAGAAGATCTGGGTTCTAGTACTCCCAGATCTGCCAATTATTTGCTTGACTGAGTACTTTCCTCTCTCTAGGCCTCAGTTTCCTTACCTGGCAAACAGGGATTCTAACACCTGCAGTACCTATTTCAGCAGGGTTTTGGCATGAAAAAATGTACATGGAAAGTTGCTGACTATGCAACTATCAACTATGATTACCTGTTACTAGCAACCTGTTGAGAGGCTCAAATGAGATCACCAATGTAAAGGACTTAGAGGACCTGGGTTCAAATCCCCCTTTGGACATTTATTAGTTGTGTGATCCTGGCAAGCATCCCTGGGCCTCAACTCCTCATCTGTAAAATGAACTAGGTGGCCTCTGAGGACTCTTCCACATTTCAATCTATGGTCCCATGCCTTTGTAAACTATAGAGGGCTATACCAATGTTATCACAGGATTGTTAGATTTCAAGAAAGGCTTTAACTTCTCCAAATTAAAACTTGCCTGGCCTGTGAAGTGGAGAAACTCCTCAGGGTCCAGCATCCTCTAGGCAGTAAGATCTCCATTCCCACTAGCAAGTTCAGATAACTAAATCTGTCAACTTGAACACAGCAAGAAATTTGCTGTGTGTTCTTAAGCACTTCATTCTCCGAGCTTCAGTTTGTTTATCTGTAAAAGGAGGGCACTGCATTCGGTAAAGTTTCCCAGACTTAATGTTCTGTGACTATGATCTGAACATTTTGACTCAACTCATCAGTGTCCTCAAATCCATTTAGTTCAACCTAAATCTCAAGGGTGGGCAGCTAGGGGGCGCTGCAGTGGATAGAGCACTGCACTTGGAATCAGGAAGACTCATCTTCCTGAGTTCAAATCCAACCTCAGATACTCACAGCTGTGTGACCCTTGGCAAGTCACTTGACCCTGTTTGCCTCAGTTTCCTCATCTGTAAAATGAGCTAGAGAAGGACATGGCAAACCACTCCAGCATCTCTGCCAAGAAAACCTCAAAATGGGGTCACAGAGTTGGACATGACTGAAATGAATGAACAACAACAATAATGAAATCTCAGGGGTTCTTGACCTAATATCCTTGAACTGGTTTGTTAAAAATATTTTGATACTCTATTTCAATCTAATTGGCTTCCTTTGTAATCTATGTATGTTATGTTATGCACTTACAAACGTGATTGTGAGAAAGGACTTGACTGACTGCCAAAGAGGTCTAAGAACTCCTGGTGTAATTGAACAGGAATTCCCTCCACAGCGTATGCAACAAGTGGTTATCTGGCCTTTTTTTGAAGGCCTCAAATGCAGGTAATTGCAGTACTTTTCTTAGGCAGCCTATCCCATTTTTGGACAGCTCTCATTGTTGGGAGGTTTTACCAGACATCAAGCCTAAATGTGCCTCTTTGCCACTTCAGCCTACTGATGGCATGCCCCTGGGGATCAACAGAACAAATTGTATCTGTCCTCCACAGGCAGCGCTTTAAATACTTGCAGACAACTATGATGGCCTCCTCAGACTCTGTTCTTCTCCAAGCCAAATAACCCTACTTGCTTTAACTGATCCTCATATGAAATGGACTTGAAGCCCTTCACCATCCAGGTTGCTGTCCTGTAGACACTCTCCATTTTGTCTGTGTTTTTTCTGAATAAACTTCAAGGGCCAGAACTGAACAGAATATTACAAATGTGATTATAGGATCCCAGGATAGTAGGTGTGGAGATGGAAGGGACCTCAGAAGTCATCTAGACCTCAGTATATGTATAAGGAAATCAAGGCCCAGGGCAGATCAAAGGACCATAAGTCTATAATTGGACAGAACCTCAGAAGCCATAGCAGTTAAACATCCTCATTTTACAATTTTGAGAACTGAGGCCCAGGAGGTTGAACACATCAGTATCCTTACCATTCATTCCCAGTGATCGCCAGAATACCAGGCTCCATCAGGGCAGTAAGTTAATCAGTAAAGTGTGTGTATGAGGACACATAGTTTTCAATCTCTCCTCCCTATCCCTCCCACCCCCAGTAAACAATAAAACTCACAATAAACAGGCGTAGTCCAGAAAAGCAAATTCCTACATTGACCATGTCCAAAAATGCGTGTCTCATTGTGCATCTTGGGTCTATCATCCCTCTGTCAGCTGGCGGACAACATGCTTCACCATCTGCCCTCTGGAATCTTCCTTGATCACTGTACTGACCAGAGTTCTTAAGTCTTTCAAAGTTGTTTTTTCTAGAAGGTGTGGTTACAGTGTCACTGATTCTCCTAGTTATGTTCCCTTTGCTAGGGTTTAGTTCACAAAGTCAAGTTTCTTCCAAAATTGTCCATTTCATCATCTCTTATGGACCACTAATGTTCCATTAGATTCATGATGTCATTCAGCCATTCCCTGATTTATTCAGCTGTTTGCTGTGGTGTTGGGCTATTCCCCAATAGGTAGGTAGCCCTGGAATAGCTAAATTCACTTTCACTGAAGCAAATGGTTGGGCCTACTTTGTGCTCTGGAAAAGAGTGCTCATAAGCCCTGCTCCTTAGAAGCAAATAAGTAAAAGTGGAGGCCAGAAAAGCCATTCTATGGAGTAGAAAAGAGCATTGGATTTACAGGCAATTTTCTAAGTCCTGTCTCTGTCATTTATTAGCCATATGCTTCTAAGTTGCTCCCCACTCTAAACCTCAGCTTTCTCATCTATAAAATGGTAATGATAATACTTATGTCTACTCCTACCTTCCTGACAGGGTGGCTGTGAGTAAAGTCCAGAGTACTCTAGAAACATAAGAACTTAGAAAATCAAGCAATGATAATGACAGATGGGCTAGTCAATATTGGAGGGGATGCAGAAAGATAAGCATACTACTACTCTACTGGTGAATTGGCCTGACCATTCTGGAAAGCAATTGGAAATTATATGAAGAAAATAAACTAGGGGGCAGCTAGGTGGCACAGTGGATAGAGCACCGGCCCTGCATTCAGGAGGACCTGAGTTCAAATCCGACCTCAGACATATAACATTTACTAGCTGTGTGACCTTGGGCAAGTCACTTAACCCCATTGCCTCACTAAAAAAAAAAAAAGAAAAAAAAACAAGAAAGAAAATAACCTAACTGTCCATGCCCTTTGATCCCACTGCTAGACACATTGCCTAGGCACAGGGGTGAGTAACTTGTGGCCTTGAGGTCACATGTGGCCCTCTAGGTCCTCAAGTGCCACCCTTTGACTGAATCCAAATCCAAATCCTTTAACTAAATCCAGTCAAAGGGCCTCACTTGAGGACCTAAAGGGCCATATGTGGCATCAAAGGCTGCAGGTTCTCCAACCCTGTGACCTACAAAGTCAAAGAGAGAAAAGAAGGTCTCGTATATACCAACATAGGCACATCAATACTTTTTTGTAGTAGCAAAGGACCAGAAAATAAATACCCATCAACTGGGGAATGGCAGAAGAAACTCTGGTACATGAATGTAATGGGATACAACTGTGCTCTAAGAAATGACAAAGAATTCCAAGAGTCATGGGAAGATTAAAAGGAACTGATTCAGAGTGAAGTAAATAGGAAGACAATATGCAGAATGACTACCACAATATAAAAAAATCATAAAACAATACAGTGTGATTCTAACGATCAAGTTTGGTCCTGAATAAAAGATAAGAAAATGTACCTCCCTCCCTTTCACAATGGTGACACATTATGGGTGTGGAACATTGCATGTACTGTCAGACTCAGCTGGTATGTTGGTCAGTTCCTTTGTTTTGGTTTTTCTAGTCTTTATTTCAAACGATGGCTCTCTACATAGCAGGAGAGGGAAATATTTTCAAATAAATATTAAAAATAAAAGATGGCAATAATTTTTGAAAAAGAGGTACAAGCTATTCTTCTGGAAGACTCACCTTCAAGTAATGGTGATTCAGTCCAATCCAATAGATATTTATTAAGCGCCCATTGCGTAAAAGGTGTTGTGCCAGGTAGGCACAGATGGTCACGAGATCACAGGATTTACAGCAGGAAAGGAACTCTCAAATTGAGCTAGAAACCATCAAGCACCTAGAGGACCCAGCAGACAGAGGGCTAGATAGAATACTGGACTTCTGAAGGCAGGAAGACTACAGTTCAAATCTTGCCTTAGGTGCCAACTAGCTGTGTGACCCTTAGCAAGACACTTAATTGCTCTGTGCCTCAGTTTCTTCATCTGTCAAATGAGGAAGGGGGACTTGATGGCCTCCAAGATCCCTTTCAGCTCTAAATCTATGCTCCTGTAATTCATAACTTCTGAAGTTGTTTGCCAGCTCTAGGGCTGTGATCCTACATGTGACTTTAGGCAAGGAATTTCACCCCTGTGGGACTCATGTCCTTATTGTAAGAGGATATTGTTGGACTAGGGGTCCCTTTCATCTCTACATGGGAGAGACAGCTAGGTGATGTAATGGATAGTGTGCTGAACTTGGACTCAGGAAGCCCTGTGTTCAAACTCTGCCTCAGACACTTACCAACTGTGTGACCTTGGGCAAATTATTTCCTCTCCCTGGGCCTCATTTCTTCCTCTATAAAATGATAGGGTTAGACTCCATCACCTCTGAGTTCCTTCTAAGGCAAGACCTCAGATCTGATCTTGGCACAGAGCAGACTTCTGTGCTCTCCTTCGAGAAATCCATGGAGGCAAATGGTACAGCTCTGGCTTAGGAGTCAGAGGACCCAAGTTCAAAGCCTGCCTCTACCATAATGCCTTGGGCATTTCACCTCTCTGGTCCTCAGTTTCCTCTTCTGCAAAAAGAGGGGGTTAGATCTTGGTAATGTCTCAGGTTCTTTCCAGCTTTAAACCCACTCTCCTTTCTCTTGAGCTCTTTATCTCCAGCTTCCAAGCCTCCTGGACAGCCCTAAACCTTTCCTAGCCACAATTTCCTTCCCATTAATCCCCTCCATGCCAAGTCTCTCCAACAACCTCCCAGTCTGCATCCTGAGTCACCACACCTCCTTCAGAATCTCAGGAACACCAAGAGATGGGTCCTGGACCCCACTGTCTTTTCAGGACAAACATCAGCATTTTAAAAGATCGATTTACATTGCAATTACTCCAACCGTAGCCAGGATGATCCTCTCAATCTCCCCCAGGATTTGGGGGTAGGGGTGGCCAGGAGGGGGATGGGTGACAAAACAGGAAGGATTTGCTAGGATACTACCAATCAGCAACTGCTAACCAAAGTGAGCTGCCTAGCCTAGGAAGAATGCGCAGTTGCCTCTGAGGACAGTGAAAGCATCCCCTCCTTTGACACCAAATTTACTCTCTCTGCCCCTCCCCCACCTCTCCCTCTCTCCTGTCTGTCCCTTTCTCTCCCACTTTCTCCTCTTCTCCCCTTTCTCTTTACTCTCATTTGTCCTCTCTTCCCTCATTCTTCTACCTCTGTTTCTGTCCCTGTCTATCTCTCCCTGTCTTTCTCTCCTCTCTGTCTCCTTCTCTCTGTTTCTCTCTCTCCCTTTCTTTCTCTCTCCTCTCTTCTCTCTCGCTCTTTTTCTCTCTCTTCTCTCTCCCCCCATCTCTTTCTCTGTCTCTATCTCTCTGTCTCTGTCTGTCAGTCTGTCTCTGTCTGTCTGTCTGTCTCTGTCTCTGTCTCTCTCTCTCTCTGTCTCTCTCTCTCTCTCTCATACACACACACACACACACACACACACACACACACACTGATTTTCATTCACTCTGCCTACTTTCCTTGATGTCACAGAAAGTGTTCAGGAGGAGGCAGATTTAAACAAGCTTTTAATCCATTCATTTATTCACTGATCCAGTATGTACTAGTTCTCCCAACTCCAGCAAGACACATGGGGAAGAAGGAATGCAGTCTTCCTAGGTAGCTAGGGTGAGCACAGAGAGTGTGAAATAACATTATTCACTTCAGCAAACGGTTATGGAGTAGATGCTACATGCGAGGTGAAGGGAGTCAGGCAACCGGCGGTAAAGCAGCTCTGACTTGACCAAGATTTATTCTTGGAATAGCACCTATCTTGCAGGGTTGCTGTGTGAGTCACAGAATCATAGGCTCTTAGATCTAGAATTGGAAGGGCCCTCTATTCCAAAGAGGGAAACTGAGGCCAAGAGAAGGGCAGGGACTTAGGATCATGGGATCCTAGCTCTCAAGCTAGAAGGGACATCAGAAGCCATCTAATCCAAACCTCCCCTCCAATATTACAGATAACGAAACCAAGGGTGGGAGAGAGAAAATGACTTAGAATCACATCTTTAGAGTTGGATGGGACGCCAAAAAGTTATTCATTTAATTCAACTTCCTCAATTTACAAAAGAGAAAGCTGAGGACCAGAGGAAGAAGTGACTTGCCCAAGGTCACGTGGGTAGAAGAGGCAGGGTTTGAATTCCAGTCCTCTGGCTCATTGCAGGAGTCCTTCCCTCAGACTACACAAATATTAACGGTCACATCATTTATGATAACAAAGAGATGAAAACCAAAAGTATGCCCTACTCTTAGTGAACAGCAGAACAAATTAGGACACAGGAACATGACAGAGTATTACTGCCCCATAAAGAATGAGGACTGTGAAGCTTTCAGAAAAATGGGAGATTTGTGTGAAGCAGAACATTTGGCAAACTTTAAAACACTATATGGTGGCCGCCATTATTAGTATCATTACCAAAAATGTTTGGGTTTTTTTTTCCTCAAGAACTGAGAGGGAGATAATCTAGATGGACAGCATAGGAATGAAAAGCTATACTTCCCATGAGCCTAGCTTTCCTCCAGTTATCCAACCTACAGCTGAGCCCCAAGCACTAACGTCGACCATCAAGTACTTGACAAGTGGCCATCCACCCTCCACCTGAAGATCGTTTTTTTCTTATATAAGGTCTAAATCAGTCTCTGCAATTTCTGTCCAGGGCTTCCGTCTCTACCCTCTGAGGTCAAGCAGGACAAGTTGAATCTTTTCTCCACAGGAGAATCCTTCACATATTTGAAGACAGAAATTGTGTCCCTAAGGTCTCCTCTTTTCTGGGCTAAAATCCTAAGTTCTTTCAACTGCTCCTCTTAAGGTATGGATTCGAAGCCCTTCACCTTCCTAGATGCCCTTCCCTATACACTCTCCAGCTCGTCAATGTCCTTCCTAGAACACAGGATGCAGACTTGAATGCAATAAGCCAGAAGTCTGGCCATGATTGTGAACAGTGGGATTGTTGCCTCCTTTCCAAACAACTCTGCCCCACAATGCAGCCACGTGAGGTTTTCTGGCCTGGGTTCATAGGGAACCTCAGGCTCATGAATAATAATAGCTAATATTTAAATAGCACCTACTATGTGCCAGGCACTGTGCTAAGCACTTTATTGTTATTATCTCACTTGATGCTCACAACAACCCTGGGAGATTGGTGCTATTATTATTCCCATCTTACAGAAGAGGAAATGGAAACAAACAGAAGTTAACTGACTTGCCCAGGGTCACACAGCTAGTGTTTGGGGCTAGATCTGAACTCAGGTCTTCTTCATTCCAGACCTAGTACTCTATTCACTGTACCACCTAGTTGCCCACTAAGACACCTGGATCATTTTCAGACAACCTGTTATCTAGCCGTGCTTCCACTGTCTTGTACTTATAAAGTTAATGGTTGTTATTCAGTTGTGTCTGACCCTTCATGATTCCACGGACCATACTGTTCACGGGGTTTTCTTGGCAAAGATGCTAGACTGGTTTGCCATTTCCTTCTCCAGTGGATTGAGGCAAACAGAGGTACAGGTACTTGCCCAGGGTCACACAGCTAGTGAGTGTCTAGACAGGATTTGAACTCAGGTCTTCCTGACTCCAGGCCCAGCACTCTATCCACTGACCCACCTACCTGACCCATAAAGTTAATGTCTTTACATTTATTCTGAGTCACATCCCTGATATTTACGACATCAAATTCACCATGTCGTATCAAGACGGTTTGTTCACCTTTCTTATTTGCTTGTGTATAGACATCTAAATCCAGGCATTTGTGCTTTAATGGCTGCTCCTTTCTCGAATTTTGTCATCTGTAAATTGCCAGGTTTCTATACTGTTGTTCAGCTTCTTACATTGTAGGTACTTTCTATGGTACCTAGGTTGGCAGATGCACATAGGCAGTTTTCTCTCCCCATTCTTCTCCATCCCTTCTTCAATTTAAAGCCAACCTCTTTGATTAGATGTTCATGACTCTAGGCAAATATAACTTTACTAGACCTTCAGGCCTGACCAAGAATCTGTGATTTTCCTATATTTTATGCAATGGTCCAGAAAACCAAAACCATTCCCAGATAACATCTTAATTAACTGGTTACTTCCAGAATCCTTCTAAAGCCTTTGTCCTCTATGATCAATAATGATGAAAACACCATCTATGTCCCTGAGATCTTTCGTTTCTTGTCCATGGCTTTATAATCCTTACCAATGCTTTCTGGGTTCTTTTTGGCAGTATCATTTTGCAACATGAATGACCAAAGTGGGCCTTAGTCACCAGGTCTTCTTACTTTGGGAAGGCTCCCTGTTACATCCTAGAGACACGGTTTAAGTCAGCAGCAGACCTCTGAACCATTATCATCAGGTCAACTAATAGCCACTTAGCCACCACTGCTCATCTCTTCTTCCCTCTGACTCTTGAAGAACAATCTCTCACTACAATCTACACCTGTTCTGACCTCATCATCATTCTCTAGTTAACAAGCAGGTTGTCTTTCTTAGAGTCTTCAAACACAGTCTTCTAAGGGGCAGCTAGGTGGCGCAGTGGATAAAGCACTGGCCCCGAAGTCAGGAGGACCTGAGTTCAAATCTGGCCTCAGACCAAACAGTTGACCCTTATTAGCTGTGTGACCCTGGGCAAGTCACTTAACCCCAATTGCCTGGAAAAAAAAAAATCAGTCTTCTATCTACTACTCAGTTCTTTAAAGTGTCCAGTGACACTTCTTCTTCCCAGCCTCTGGATATAGGTCAGTATTTCCCTCTACCCTTTCGGGGCCTTTTTTCTTATTTTTAAAATGAAACCTTCCTTCTTTTAAGGTGAGAAGTGAGGAGAAGGAAGCACAGAATACTTCATTCTCGCTGAAAACCTAAAGGCTGGAGAGCTATTTTTCAAACCCTTTTACCTGTTCTTCTAGGTCTAAGAGGAAGACCAGCCCATACTTTGAACAAAAATATCAATTACTTAGTTATGGCAGCAAGGCAAATGTTGCACACTCTATGCAGATCATGTCAAAGTTCTCCCTGCTCTCCATATTTCCTGAACACATGATCTTCTATCCTTCACTGTTCTTGCTAGGAGCTCTTGTAGCTCACTGGTCTGGCGAACTATTGTGGCAACTTATACAACAAGCTTTGCCAAAATGGAGTCTGTGGGATAAGCTTTTTAGATAGCTGACAGATGGTTATACAACCCTTTTGAATATCTCCAGTGATTGGAAGCTTACTACCTCATGAATCAGCCCATTCCATTTTCGAACAGGTCTAGTTGTTAGGCCATTTTTCCTTAAACTGAGTTAAAAGCTTCTTTTTGCAACTTCAACTCACTGCTCCTAGTTCTACTAATCCCTCTCCTACATGACAGACTTTCTAATACTTGAAAACAGCTAATAACATCTTTCTTTGTAGCCAATAGCCTATGAAAGTAATTGGGATTTGTGATCTCCTCTAATATGAGGAGAATTCTTGTTTGCTTTACACAAGTCTAGGTAGAAGACAAAACTTTTCTTTAAACAGCAGACAGCAAGGACAGAATAACATAAAGAAAAAAAAATATTTGAATTAAATTTAGAAGGTGATTTAAAATCACATAATCTCAGAACTGAAAGGGACCTCAGAGTTCATTTAGTCTAACTCCCAGCTAGATAAAGCAAGAATAATACCCCTCCACAATATCCCTGGATAAGCAACATTTACTCATTTAAAAAAAATATATGTAATACATGAGAATCTATATTGTGAAAGCTGAATATTTTTAATTATGTAAAATAGAAATCCTAAAGTTATTCCTAGGAGGCCAAGAGAACGTGGAAAGTAAACACTGCAAAATCTTTAGTAATATGCTTTCATTCATTCAACAAATATTCATTAATATGCAAGGCACAATTAGCTCTATTTCAAGAAATCACAAAAATGGCAGAATCTCATAGTTAGAAGGGACTTCAGAGGTCATCTAATCCAACTGATAGCTGAGCAGGAATTTCTTCACTAAAAAAAAAAATTCTTATGAATAGAATCATAAGCTATGGGACTGAAAGAAGATCATCTGAAGCTTAGAGAGAGAAAGTGACTTTTCTACAGTCATACAGACAATAAATAACAGATCTAGAAATTCAACATAGGTCTTCTGCCTCAAAAGCCGCAGTAACCTGGAGTCAGGAAGATCTGAGTTCAGATCCAGCCTAAGATACCTGCTAACTTTGGGACTTTGGGCAAGTCACTTAACCTCTGTCTCAGTTTCCTCATCTATAAAATGGGGATGACAATATTTGTGAGGATCTAATGAGGTAACATTTGTAAAGCACTTTGTAAACCTCAAAGCATATATATGCTTTATTGTTCAGTCATTTCAGTCATGTCCAACTTTTCATGTCCCCAATTGGAGTTTTTTTGGCAAAGATGCTAGAGTAGTTTGCCATTTCCTTCTCCAGCTCACTTTACAGATGAGGAAACTTAGGCCAACAGGGTGAAGTGACTTGCCCAGGGTCACACAGCTAGTAAGTGCCTGAGCCCAAACTGGAACTCATCTTCCTGACTCTGGGCCCAGTGCTCTATCCACTGTGCCACCTAGCTGCCCCTGAGGTCCCTTCTAAGGCAAATTCTGTGCTCCTGTGATTGACATGCAGCTGCTGCTTTACCATTCATTCCAATATCTTTTAAAATATCCACACTACAAGGAATCTCTTCATTGAAACATGCATCCCACCAGAAGTGAAGGCGCTAGCCTGGGTGCCATTAGAACATCACTGAAAAAAAGGGCCTTCTGCCAGTTGGCAGAGAGGAATTGAAGGCTGCCAGGAGCTGGGGATTCTCAATCATGGATGGTTTGTGAACCATGCTTAATCTGCTATCTGCACATGCTTATTAGAACTATTCACACACTTGCTATAATCAACTTGTTTCTATATTTACAAGTAATGACTTTCTGGTTATTATTTTAATTAAGCAACCCTTCATTCAGTATGATTCAGTCAACTAATGTAATTCCTTCTGATGGGGCAAAGTAGCACTTACCACAGTCAAAGAAAAAACTGGTTGCTTGGTTGCCACGAGCTTCTCTATCAACTGAATGACCTATCAGAGTTCAGTTGGGGGAAGGGGAGGAGGTCACAGAAGCTCAAAGTTTCAAGAGGCTTCAGCCCAGAGGCCAGCTGGTCCAACCTAGACCTGAACAAGCTTCTCCTCTACAGCAGCTAGCAAGCTCGAGGGGTCATTCAGCTTTGACTGAAAGCCTTCCAGTGAGGGCAGCTCAAGACAGCCCACCGTGCCACCCCCTGCTCAAAAAGCTCCAGTGGCTTCCTATCACTTCTCCAAAAAATACAAACGTCTCTGTTTGGCATTTAAAGCTATTTACAATCAGAATCCCACCTACCTGTCCAGGCTTACCATATTCATAACTCCACCTCATGCCCTCTATGGTCTGTCCAGCCAAATCAGCTTACTTGTTGTTCCTTGTACACGACATACCATCTCCCAGCTGGCACCTTGCCCAGGTGCCCTCTCCCCACCCCCACCCCAAACATATTCCCTTTTTGCCTCCACCCCTCAGAATCCTTAGCTTTCTTCAAAGCTCACCTCAAGTCCCTGAAGGTATCACAAGAAAGTAGAAAGGAGGCTAGACCTGGAGTCACAGGCTTCATTTTCAAATCCTTTCTCTGCTTCTTGTCCACAGTCACAGTCTAAGGTTAAGTCACTTAAGCTCTCTAGGCCTCAGCTTTCACATCTATAAAACTGGGGGGAGAGGTAATAACCTCTGGATAACTTCTGAGGTTCCTTTCAGCCTTAAAACTATGATGCTATGATCCTAGACAAGGCCTCTCCTGATCTTCCCAGTTGCTAGTCACTCCCATCATATTATTTTGTACATAGTTTGTATGGATTTTTATCAATTAATTGAGCCACAAGCACTTATTAAGCACCTACTCTATACTAGGCACTGGGACTACCATTACAAAGATTCCTAATTACAAATTACAAATAATTACAATTACAAATAATGTATATTTACAAATAGGAATAATTGTAATAAAAATACTAATTACAATTGCAAATAATTCCTAATTGCAAAAATGTGCTTACATTCAAATGGGGAAAAGAATAAAGCTATATCAATAGATGTACAGTATAAACATGAAGTTCATGCATGCATACACACACATACACACAAAGTAGTTACACAAACAAGGTAGTCTGGGAGGGAGGGGACTGGTACTTGGGAGCAATAAGGAAAGGTTTCAAGTAGAACGATGGTACCTGAGCTGAGTATTAACAGAGGACAAGTGATAGTGAGGAAATAATGCATTCCAGGCGTGAGAGACAGCCAGCACAGAGGCTCAGAGATGGACGACATAGTTTCATGTAAGAGGAACAGAGAGAAGGCCAGTTTGGCTGGATCACAAAATACAGTATGTGGATGAGTCAGAGGAAAGGGGTGAAAGGGGGGCTAGAATGATAGGTTGGGGCCAGGATGGGTAGGGCTTTAAAAGCTAAACACTGGAGTCTCCCTTTTATCTTAGAAGCAATAGGGACTTGGTTGAGTAGGGGAGTCACATGGTCAGATCTTCCACTTAAGGAAAATCACCTTGGCAACAGTGTGGAGGATAGACTGAAGTGGGGAGAGACTTGAGGCAGGGAGGCCAATTAGGAATCAAGAGGTGATTAGGGCCTGAACTAAGATGGTAACTGTGTGAGAGGAGAGAGGAGAGAAAGGGCTGGACAGGAAGGATACTGGGAAGGTAGAAATGGCAAGTGATTGGATATGTGGGCTGAGAAAGAGTGAGGACTTCAGGATAATGCTGATATCACGAACCTGAGACATTCAAAGAATGACAGAAAGAGGGAAGTTTGGAGGGGTTGGCTTTGGAGGGAAACACAATGAGTTCTGTCTGGGATGTGTGAGTTTAAAATGTCTCCAGGACATCCAGTTTGAAATGTCCAATAGGCAACTGGCTGGAATTGATCCGGAACTGAAGCTCAGGGGAGAGGCCAAGGCTGGGTATAGAGATCTGAGAGTTATCTGGACTGAGATGAGTTATATCCATGGGAGCTGATGAGGTAACCAAGAGTCAGAGTATAGAGGGAGAAGAGAATAAGGCCCAGGACAGAGCCTTGGAGAATGTCCACAGTTAGGAGCATGATGACGACAACAATGATGATGATGATGATGATGATGATAATGATTTGCATTTAGATAGCACTTTAAGGTTTGCAGAATGCTTCATATGTCATATCATTTGATCCTCATAACAACCCTGAGGAGGTAGGTGTTCACATTACCTCAATTTTACAGATGAGGAGAGTGAGGCACAGAGAGTTTCAATGACTTGCCCAGGGTCACACAGCTAGGAAGTATCTGAGGCCAAATATGAATGATGAGCCAACAAAGGAGACTATGACTCATGATAAGACAGGTAGGAGGTAAACCAGAGAGAATAGTGAACCAAGTTCAAATTCTGCCTCAGACATTTACTAGTTGTATGACTCTAGGCAAGTCACTTAGCCTCTGTCTCAGTTTCCTCATCGGTAAAGTGATATAATAACAGCACCTAGCTCCCAAGGTTCTTGTAAGGATTAAATGAGATATTATATGTAAAATGCATTGTGAACCTTAAAATATTATGTAAATGCTAGCTATTATCATTATTATTATTAGTGTCACAAAAATCCAGAGAGCATAGAGTATCCAGGAGGAATGGACAGTCAATGGTGTCAAATATAACAGACAGGTTGAGAACGATAAGGGCTGTGGAAAGACCATAATATTAGGAAAGGGTACTTTCAGTTGGGTGATGATATCAAAAAGCTAGATTGCAAAGGGCTGAGGGAGAGACTTCTCAGGGGCCCCTTTGTCAGCCTCAGATCCAGGCCCCCAGCCTGTGGCCCCTTCACTGCAGGGACTTTAGGGTGACTTGTCTGTGGCCCTTTTGCTGGATCCAGGCTGCCCACATGTGGCCTGTCTTGCCCCAGGGCCTTCTCCCATGTCCAGAGGCCTATCACTTTTCTCAGATGACCCACCCTGAAATGCCAGCTCCTAACTCCTCTCCAGACTCACTCCAGGCCATACTCTCCCCTGTTCCTGCCTGCAGTGAGTCTGGGTTTCTCAGGACTCAGCTTATCTACCTGCTAAAATGCTTGGTCCTGGTAACAGGGCCTTGAACCATCTAAGAATCTGCCTGCCTCAACAGAGCCCCCCACCTTCAACCACTGATACTCTGCCTGAACTCATCCCTCTTCCTCAGACTCTCCCCATTCCGGTGGCTCTGAACCCCTAGTCATCATTGTGAAAATCCCCTTCCTCATCACCCACTGCCTGCTTCCCTACTTTTATTCCCCTGAGCCCTAGCCCCCAAAATATCCCACCCCAAATCCCACCAACATCTACTCTTTCTCTGTGCTTTCTAGAATGCCTGCTCTATAGGTAACAAACTTACTTTCATCCTTTGCCTTTGCCTTTCCACCCCTCCACATTCTAGCTCTCATGGAGACCTGCCTCCCTCCTAATGATACAGCATCCTTGGCCACCCTTTCCAGCACTAGTTGCACTTCTACTCATACCTACACCATCCCTCCCTTCTCAACTCACTGGTCATGGTGTGAGGGTCAGAAGGCTCCTTGCTTCTCATTGCCACTGCCAGACTCTCCCTTGGAAGTCAATCACCTTAAAAAAAGAAAGCCAATCACCTCTCCTCCTTGGAAGTGCATTCAATCCAAATTTATTACCCAATCAAGATTCTTGTAGCTGTTATCTACTGATCCCCAAAATACTTTATTTCCTTCCACAATGAGTTCAGTGTCTGGTTCACAGCCTTTCTCACCCACCCAACTCCTGCCCTCATACTAAGGGAATTCAACACACAAATTAATACCACCTCAAACATCCTAACTTCTCCATTTCTCAATCTATTCATCTCTTGTGACCTATTCCTCCACCTCACCTCAGCCTATACACAGAGTTAGATGGCCTTACCCTTAATCTTGCCATCAGCCATGTGTTGTATTTCCATGTTCTTGAATTCTGAAATTCCTTTATCTGAACCTAATCTTTTATCATTCCATCTTTTCCATTGACTTATAACCCCTAACCTCCCACCCTTCCACCTCTTCTGTACTTTCCCAGGCCTGAACTCCTGTACTGACTACACTTTCCTCCCTTCCCCATTTCAATCCTCTGGTGAATCAGTTCAACCCTAAACTATTCTCTACACTTTAATCCCTTACCTCCTTATCCTATCACCACAAATCATGCCATACCATGCCCCAGCTTTGGATCGCTACTGCTCAACAGAGCTGGAGAAAATCACAAAACAGTGCACACTAGGTCTATTACAAATTTATGTTACATAAATTTCAGCTGGGTCTTTACTGTGGCAAGGCAATCCTGTTATAGCTCCCTATTCAAATCACTATCTAATTCACCACAGTGGCTATTCCAAAACTTTTCATCCCTTCTCAAGCCTCCTATGGCACTTCCCCCTCCTGAAGACCTAGCCTTGTACTTCACTGAAAAAAAAAAAAACTGGAGCCCACTTGCTGAGAGCACCACCTTCTCTCTTCTTCAACTCATACTAGTTGGATGCCTTCCATGCTGTCTCACATGAAGAAGTGACCCTTATCTTTGCCAACACAAACTCTCTACATGTACCTTTGACCTCATTCCATCCCATCTTCTCCAGCAGATCATCCCTACTCTTTTACTCATCTTCAATCTCTTCTTATCCACTGATTCCTTCCATGCTGCTTCTAAAATCACTAGGCCAAGTCTCCCCTTCCTTAAGGGTCCTCTGACCTTTTCAGCCTGCTTACACACTCCAGAGTCCAGGCATACTGACATACTGGCTGTTCCTCATGTTCCATGCCTCAATATTCCATTTCCTGTCTCCTGATCTCCATTGCCAGAATACTCTCCCTCCTTAACTCTGACTCTTAGAACCTCTGGTTCCCTTCAAGATACAAGTCATGTACCCTTTTCATCATAGAGCTTTTCTTAGTGGCTCCTGCCTTCCCCTCCAGGGTCACCAGGTTTCTGCTTTAAATGTTTTTTTATATACACCTATAGATGTGTCTTTTATGTGTGTGTGTATACACACACACACACACACACACACGCACACACACACACACACACACACACATATATATATATATATATATATATATATATATATATATATATATATGTATACACTATCCTCCTCATTAGAGCATAAGCTTCTTGGGGGCAGGAACTGTTTTTGCTTTTCTGTATACCCTGCCACTTAGTACTGTACCAGCAGGCACATGACAGGTATCTGATAAATGCCAAGTAATTGGCTGAGACAGCCTAGTCCACTTTGGGAAAACTCAAATGGCTAGAAAGGCTTTCCTTATACCATACCCAAATTTCTTTCTCTAACTTCTACCCACTGGCTCCTTATCCTACGCTTTGAGACCAAACAGAAAAAGGGTAAGTCTTCTTCCCCAAGAAGGCCCCTCTAATAGAATATGAGGGTACCTTGTAATCTGAGTATTCATTATGTAAGTCCCTGAAGTTACAAGGCGGCATTTTTGTTTCATAAGAACCTATGATGTCACTGATATAAGGAACTCCCAGTGAGGAAATTCCTTCCAATGCATATTGGCATTGGCAATTTCTATTCTTAGAGAATTCCCTAAGTGACTTATACTGGGTCAGATAAACCAGTACTTTCAGAAGCAGGCCTTAAACTCCCCTTCCGACTTCAAAGGCAGTTTCTAAACAAAGGGCCATGCTGCCTTCCTATGAGGTTATGTAGGTAAGCAAAAGGCATCAATCATAACACAACAATATTTGTTAATAAGCTTACTTATCAAATTGGTCACACCCAAACATCCCTCCTTGCTTAACACTAGTGATTGCCCCTATCCATGCCTCAATATCTTTCCTGATCAGTTTCTCTCTGATTAAGATTAAGAGAGGCCCTTGGGAAAACTTAGGAAGCTATCAATAAGGTTTAGACCAAAGCCACTCTTGCTGATCCTACCACAGAGGTCAAGTATGAAGTGAAGGATGTTATCTTGCACTATCACACAATTTGGTGAGAAACATTATGCCTCTTAAACTTTAGAGGCAGCTGTTGGTGCAGTAGATAGAGTGTTGGACCCGAAGTCAGGAAGAACTGAATTCAAACCTGGCCTCAAACATTTACTGGCTATAAGACCCTGAACAAACCACTAAATCTCCATCTGCCTCAGTTTCCTCCACTGAAAAATGGGATGCCTGACACACAGCAGGCACTCTATTTTTATTCTCTTACCTTCTTTCCTTTCTCCATTATACCCAAAATTGACATGATTCATCCTTTGTTAACTCTAAGAATTAGCACATAGTTATAATTATAACCTAAACTGTGTTATATGTAAGCTTTTAAAATTTATTTTCATGACCTCTAATTTCATCCCATAAAATATAGTCCAAATAAAATTTTTCTTCTATAACATTTATCCTGAACAGTTGGTGATCATTTTCAAATTCATCTTTAGTGGGCTTTTTTTCTGGTACAAATTATCCGCAGGTAATAATGACCTCCTAAACTCAAAGACAGTTATCATTCCTCTCCACCACCTCTTCTTTTCCAAGCTAAACAGTCCCAGTTGTCTCTCTTAGTTCTTTTCACATGGCATGATCTCAAGGACCTTGGCCACCCTGCTCACTCCTCATTCATATTCCTATGAAAGTCTAGAAATTACACCTGACCCTTGGGTAACTTTCCAAGCTCTGCCTAAAAATAACCCCATGGAAGAAATTCAGCCAGGGCAAGAGCTATAGCAGTGAGGTGGAGGAGGGGAGGCAGGGACTGGTCTATGTTTAGGAAAAGTAGAGAAAATCACTTTTTCCTTGCAGTATTATAAAAAAATATACAATTTCTATCAATGAGACTATTGAAAGTCTTGGGGGAGGTGCCCCCCAATCTGCATAACTTTCAATAATATCAACATTTTCCCATTCTCCCCCATCAAAGTCATCATTGACTCCTCTCTATCTCCATTTCTCTGGCCCTGCTACTTATTACTATGTTACTCTAGATTAGTTATCTTCTTTCTCTGGTCCCCAGAGTCTCCAAGTATAAAACAGGACATTAGGCTAGGTAATCTAAAAGGCCCTTTACAGCTCTGATATTCTATGATTCCATTTGTGAGATGGTGAGCCAAGAGTGAAGGGTATATTCTGTAGCTAGAAGCAGTTTTTCTTCTGTGCAAACTTAGTATTTTGATACTGAACTTTTTTTTTACTTAATCCTACCTGTCCAAACCCCCAAATGTTAGATGAAGAAAGAAATCTTCCATTTTGTCCAAACCCTCTCCCTAGCTTTTTTTCCTTTAAACAGGGTCTCCTAACTCACTCAGGCTGAAAGTGGAGGGGCCATTCACAGGCAGACCCCACTGATGATCACCACAGAAGCTTTGACATGCTCCATTTCAACCTGAGCTGGATCACCCATCCTTCAGCAGCCTGGTGGCCTCCCACTCCCAGGAGGCTCACCATATTGGTGCAGTACTTAGTGGAGACACCCTATATCAACTTTCACTATACTGTAACTCAAAAATCCCAAACTCAAGTCATCCACCAGTCTCAGCCTTCCCTTTAGCAAGGACTACAGGTCTATATGCCATCATCCCCATATGGACCCCTTGTTTTCCAAATGAAGAAGCTTGGGCTCAGAGAAGGAATATTACTTGCCCAAGGGCATGCATCTAACTCATGGCACAGCCTCCAGAGGAATAAGTCTTGTCTCATATTGTAATGTCTATTTGATCAGCATTCCGAAATTTCCTTGCTCTGGTTCCACAGAATTCAAATCCAAGCAGGAACTGATCTGAGGTTTCATGAAAGTACAATTTGACCCACAAACAAAATGGTTTTGTATCTTTCCTATTCAATGAAGGGAAAGCTTCCTAGAGCAGGGCTCAGAAGGGGAGAATCAAGGAAGTCAAATATGCCCCCTGCCTCCTCTCCACCTCTTAACCCCTCTTTAAAAAAATCCCAGAACCAATAACAACAATTTAATAGGTTTCCTTCCAACAGCAGAATAGCAGAAAAGTGAAAATGAGAATGAAAGAACAAAAGCCCCTGAGGAAAAGGTGAGGAGGAAGTTTCAAACAAGGACACTGTTCCCACTGCTTGCTTTTTGGTGTTAGAGTTGAATATTCCCTTTCAGATTGCTCCCTAGCCTTTGAAGTTAACAACACTACAAGAGGAGAAGAATTCACACTTCCAGTTGTAAGTTTTGGCTTGGAGGTGTTTTTTGGCCTTCCTGGGGATGGTGAGGCCTCAACAATGGAAACTCATTGTTAGAAATTAATCCTGTTCAGCTTTGATATTTTGTAAACAGAATGATTTTAAATCCTTTTATGGGGTGAACTAATACCAGAAGATAACATCTCTATCACTTTAAGAGAAAGATTGTGTACAACACTCTTGAACTCTATGTTCTTAGAGAGCTTCTAGGGGCTCCTGTGATTTAGGTGTAACCTCACTTTAAGAAAGCATAGGTAGATAATCAAATGAACACATAAGAGAAAAGAGAGGTGATTAGCAAAAGAATGTTCACCCCATAGAATGCATTTTCTAAAAATTTCATTTACAAAATATCAATTTGGACACAACTTTTCAGGAATGTATCTGCAGTTTATATAACACTAAAGTCTGGATTCATACTGATTACTAGGTTTAGAGTGAAATATTTGGTTAAGGGCTCAAGCTCCCATCTCAGCCAAGCTGAAAACTTCTGAATTCATCTAAACTCGGTTTTCATCAGGCTAGAAGACCAGGCAAGGAATAGATAGATAAATGTATATGTATATATGTATGTATGTATGTATACATACGTGTGTGTGTATAATATATATGAAAATCATTTACTTGGAGCAGCTAGGTGACACAGTGGATTGAGTGTCAGAGTCAGGAAGATTCATCTTCCAGAGTTCAAATCCAGCCTCAGACACTTACTAGCTGTGTGACCCTGGGCAAGCCATTTAACTCTGCTTGCCTCAGTTTTCTCATTTGTAAAATGAGCTGGAGAAGGAAATGGCAAACCCCTTCAGCATCTTTGCCAAGAAAACCCCAGATGGGGTCACAAAGAGTCAGATACGACTGAAAATAGCTGAACAAAATCAGCCAGACCAAAGATGGTGAGGACTCCCCATAGACACCATGGGTATCATTGCTCACAGTGACTGAAGCTCTCTGCTATCTGGGTCAGAGCAGAAGGTCCTTTATCTCCTATCTCCTCAGATAGCTTTCAGCAGTCAGCAAGTAGCCTACCAGCCTGCTGACCCCTTCCCTGCACTGGGCACCACCATGATCATTTCCACACACCCTACTTCCTTTTCTGGCTTCACTTCCAACACAATCACCATCTACCACAGGCACACTGAGAACTTTAATTAGACCCATCTGTGAGGCCCAGAGCCTCATGGAAAATGTAATTCTTTTCCTTTGATCTGTTCTCCTTATATGTCTATGTTTCCTGGGTAGATACAGGCATTAGATGACCTCTTATAAACTTTTTTATATCTCCTGAAAAATTCTGAAGAGCTTTCAACATTTCAGCATAAGGTAATTCAATTAAGTAAGCATTTATTAAATGCCTACTATGTGAATATCTTTAGATAAATTAAAGGTATAAAGGTTCCTGCCATAAGGGTACAGATGCCCTTCCTGGTGCCCAGAATACTAGCCCTGCCTGGCCAAGGCTGCCCCTGTCCCTGCCTTGACAGCACAGGTGCCCTGGGAAGGCTGCTACAACAAACATTGAGACCACGGTCAAAGCCTTGAGTCAAGACTATGAGGCTGAGTCCAGACCGAGAACGCTCCATTCACCTACCTTCCTCAGCAAGGCTCTTCTAATCCAATGATATATTTCCTGGACTCATTTCCCAATAATCAATAACCTCCCACCCTATGATACCATATCTCAGACTACCAAAGAGCAAATCTCCCTCTCAAACCCTAAATGCCCATTCTCTCATTCCCTTCCACCTCAACCCTAAGTATCACATTCCATATCTGCCTGCCCATTCCACTATAACCTCTGGAACTTTCAGTCTATGATTAACAAATAGCCTTTCATTTTAGAACTCTTCCTCTCATGCTCCTTGCATCTCCTGGCTCTCACCGAGATCTGGTTCCCTCTTTTGTTGTTCAGTCATTTTTCAGTCATGTCTGAATCTTCATGACCCCCTTTGGGGTTTTTTTTTGGCAAAGATACTGGAATGATTTGCCATTTCCTTCTTCAGCTCATTTGACAGATGAGGAAATGGAGACAAACAGGGTGAAGTGACTTGCCCAGGGTTACACAGCTAGTAAGTGTCTAAGGCCAAATTTGAACTCACAAAGATGAGTCTTCCTGACTCTTCCTGATTCTAGGCCTTGTGCTCTATCCACTGTACCATCTAGCTGCCCACCTGGTTCCCTCTGGATGACATTAAATCCCTCAACTTCATTTCTAATCCTAGCTACACTTTCTGTCATGCCCCCAACCCCGGCTTACTAACTCCTGGCTCCTCATTGCCTCTTCAGACTCTCTCTACCAACATCATTCAGCAACTTCTCCACTCTATCTAAATATATTGCCTAACTCAGACTCTGGTGGCCATTATCTATCATCCCCGAGACCTCTCCTTTCTCAACAAATTCAATGCATGACTAAGCTTCCCTCTCTATACCAACTTCCCTCAAATAACCCAACCTCTCAGTTCCTCAAGCTACTCCATATCACCTACATATGGGGATAGTAACATCTTGGACCTTACCATCAACCATGAGTCTTCCATTTCCACAAGCAAGAACTCTGAAATTCCTTTATCAGATCACAATCTCCTATTTCATCCTATGCCCTACCTCTCCTGAATCCATTGTCTTCATCACAATGAATCCACAATCCCTCCACCTCCTTAGTACTTCTCCAGTCCTCAACCCTGCTCCACCCACACTCTCTGCCCTTCCCAGTCTTGACCACCTAGTGAAACACTCCAACTTTACACTGGCCTATATCCTCCAAATGTTGTCACTTCCTACCTTTCCTGTCTTCTTAGACATTCCATCCTTCTACATACTCTACAATCAAACCACACTGGCTATTCCCCACACTTGGAAGGTATTCCTCTTCTTAGAATTCCTGGTTACTTTCTTTTTTAATAGCTTTTTTTGGTTACATTTGAGTTCCAATATGTTTCCCTCCCTCCCTTCCAATCAAGCACTAGAGAAGACCAACATTTGACACAGACGTAAATATAGATATAGGTATAGACATATAGATATATGTGTATGAAACCATACAATGCATAGTTCCGTATATTGGTTCTTTCTCTGGAGATGGATAGTATCTTCTTTCAAAGGTTCTTTGTAGTTGATTTAAATATTCATATTACTCAGAATAGATTAATCATTCACATTTGTTCTTTGAATAATATTGCTGTTACCGTACAGAACATTCTCTTGGTTCTGCTCGTTTCACTCTGCATTATTTCATGGAAGTCCTTCCATGTTTTCCTAAAATCAACCTGCTTATCATTTCTTACAGCACAGTAGTATTCCAAGACAATCATATGCCACAAAACTTATTCAGCCATTCCCCAATTGATAGGTATTCCCTAATTTGCAGTTCTTTGCCACCACAGAGAGAGCTGTTATAAATATTTTAGAATACATATGCCCTTTTCCATTTTTCCTCATATATTTGAGATATGAGGCCTTTGTCCAAAATACTGTCTATAAAAAATTTCCCCCAATTTTCTGCTTTCCTTCTAATCTTGGCTACATTGGTTGTGTTTGTATAAAATCTTTGCAATTTAATGTAATCAAAATTATCCATTTTACAACTCACAATGCTATCTTTTTTTTATTCATAAATTCTTCTATCCACAAATCTGATAGGTAATATATTCCATGTTCTTCTAATTTACTTATGATATCTCCCTTTATGTCTAGGTTGTGCATACATTTTGACTTTATCTTGGTAAATGGTATAAGATATTGATTTATACCTAGTTTCTACCAGACTGTTTTCCAGTTTTCCCAACAATTTTTACCAAATAGCGTGTTCTTATCCCAAATGTCTAAATCTTTTCATTTATCAAACACAAAGTTATTATAACCATTTACTACTGTGTGTTGCATATCTACTCTATTTCACTGATCCACCATTCTATTTATTAGTCAGCAGCAGATAGTTTTGGTAATTACCACCTTATAATACAGTTTAAGATCTGTCACTGCTAGACCTCCTACCTTTATATTTTTTCCATTAATTCCTTTGATATTCTTGACCTTTTGTTCTGGCAAATTAATTTTGTTATTATTTTTCTAGCTGAATAAAATAATTTTTTTGGTAATTTAATTGGGATGTCACTGAATAAGTAGATTAATTTATGTAGAATTGTCATTTTATTATATTGGCTCAGCTCACCCATGAACAATTAATATTTCTCCAATTATTTAGATCTGACTTTATTTATGTAAAAAGTGTTTCATAATTATGTTCATATAGCTCCTGGGTTTGTCTTGGCAGATACTTTATATTGTCTATGGTTATTTTAAATGAAATACTTCTTACTATCTCTTCTTGCAGGACTTTATTGGTGATATATAGAAATGCTAATGGTTTATGTGGGATTTTTTATATCCTGCTACTTTGCTAAAATTGTTAATTTTTTCAACTAGCATTTTAATTGAATCTCTAGGATTTTCCAAGTATACCATCATATCATCTACAAAAAGGATAGTTTCATTACCTCATTACCCATTCTGATTCCTTCAATGTCTTCTTCTTTTTTCATTGCTATTGCTAGCATTTCTGCTACTACATTGAATAATATTGGTAATAATGGGCATGCTTGTTTCATTCCTGATCTTATTGGGAAGACTTCTAGCTTATCCCCGTTATAGATGATGCTTACTGATGGTTTGGGGTAGACGCTTCCTATCATTTTAAGGAAAAATCCATTTATACCTATGCTTTCAAGTGTTTTTAATCAGAATGAGTTGTATTTTGTCAAAAACCTTCTCTGCATCTATTGATAGAATCATGTGATTTTTGTTAATTTTGTTATTGATATAATTTATTATGTTAATAGTTTTCCTTATATTGAACCAGCCCTGCATTCCTGGTATAAATCCCACATAGTTACAATGTATAATCTTTGTGATATACTGTTGTAGTCTCCTAGCTATTATTTTATTTAGGATCTTTGCATCAGTGTTTATTAGTGAAATTGGTCTATAATTTTCTTTCTCTGTTTTTGCTCTTCCTGGTTTAGGTATTAGCACTATATTTGCTTCATTAAAAAAGTTTGGTAGGACTCCTTCTTTGCCTATTATTCCAAATTATTTGATATGGGAATTAGTTGATCTTTAATATCTGGTAGAATTCAATTGTAAATCTCTCTGGTCCTGACGCTTTTTTCTTAGGAAGCTCATTTATGGCTTGCTCAGTTTCTTTTCCTAAAATAGGTTTATTTAGATATTCTAAATACTCTTCTGTTAATCTGGGTAGTTTATGTTCTTGTAAGTATTCTTCCATTTCAGTTAAATTGTTAAATTTTTTGGCAGATAACTGGGCAAAATAAGTCCTAATAATTGCTTTAATTTCATTTTCTTTCATAGCATATTCACCCTTTTCATTTTTGATACTAATGATTTGGTTTCCTTCTTTTTTAAATAGTATTTTAAAATAAAATCACCTTAAATTTATTTTATTTTAAATTTTATTTTATTATTAAAACTATTTCATTAGTTTTTTTCATAAATCTAACTCCTAGTTTTATTTATTAATTCAATGGTTTTCTCACATTCAATTTTATTAGTTTCACCTTTGATTTTCAGGATTTCCAATTTGGTGTTTAATTGGGGATTTTTAATTTGTTCCTTTTCCAGTTTTTTTAGTTGCATACCCAATTCATTGGTCTGCTCTTTCCCTATTTTACTGATGTAAGCATTTAGAGATATAAATTTTCTTCTGATTACTGCTTTTAAATTTTGATATATTATCTTATTATTCTCATTCTTTTTAATAAAATTATGTACTGTTTCTATGACTTATTCTTTAACCCACTTGTTCTTTAAAATTAGGTTAGTCTCTAATTTTTAATCTGTGCTTCCATGGTCCTTTATTAAATGCAATTTTATTGTATTATGATCTGAAAAGGATGCATTTAATATTTCTGCTTTCCTACATTTAAATATAAAGTTTTTATGGCCTAATACATGGCCAATTTTTGTTAAGGTGCCATGTCCCGCTGAGAAAAAAGGTATATTCCTTTCTATTCCCATTCAATTCTATCCAGATGTCTATCATATCTAGCTTATCTAAGATTCCACTAATCTCCTTGACTTCTTTCTTATTTTCTTTTGTTAGGCGCATCTAGTTCTGAGAGGGGAAGGTTGAAATCTCCCACTATTATTATAGTTTTGCTATTTATTTCCACCTGTAATTCATTTATCTTTTCCTTTAAAAATTTGAATGCTATAGCATTTAGTGCATATATGTTTGGTATTAATATTACTTTATTATCTATGGTACCTTTTAGCATAATATAATTTCCCTGCTTATTTCTTTTAATTAAATCTATTTTAGCTTTAATTTTGTCTGAGATCATGATTGCTATCCCTGCTTTTTTTTTAACATTAGCTGAAGCACAATAAATTCTGATGCAGCCCTTTATTTTTACTTTATGTGTGTCTCTCATTTTTTTAAAAAATGTATTCTTGTAAACAACATATTGTCAGGTTCTGGTTTTAGATCCATTCTGCGATCCATTTCTGTTTTATGGGTGAGTTCATCCCATTTACATTCACAGATATAATTACTAGTTGTATATTTCCCTCCATCCTGTTTTTCCTCACTGTTTATCCCTCTCTCTTTTTTCTACCCTGTCCCTCCTCAGAAATCTAATTTACTTCTGACCATTGTCTCCCTAATCCACACATCTTTCTAAAAGTCCCTCCCTTATCCTATCCCTTTGCTCTCCTATTTTTCTGTAAGTTAAGAACACTTTTATACCCTACTAAATGTTTATGTCACTCCCTCTTTAACCCAATTCTGATGCTAACCAGGTTCCTGTACTACCCGCCCTCCACCCTTATCCTCCTCTCCACTGTAATAGTTCTTCCATTCATGCCTCTTTTGTATATTTTGCTCCATTTTACCTCTCCTTACCCAATTTTATTTTTAAGTATCACCCTATCATAAGCAACTCAACCCTAACCCCTCTGTCTATGTGTACTCTTTCTAACTACCCTAGTAATGATAACATTCTTAAGAATTACAAATAACATTTTCCCATATAGGAAGTAAACAGTTTAACCTTATTAAATCCATTATTATCAGTCTTTCATGTTTGCCTTCTCATGTTTCTCTTGATTCTTGTAAGTAAAATGTTATGTTCAGTTCTGGTCTTTCTCTCAAGAACACCAGAAAGGCCGTTAGTTCATTAAATATCCACTTTTTCCCTTGCAGGATTATACTCAGCTTTGCTGGGTAGGTTATTCTTAGTTGCAAAATCAGCTCCTTTGCTCTTAGGAATATTATATCCTACACCCTTCAGCTAAATCTTGTGTTATCCTGACTCCACAGTATTTAAATTGTTCCTTTCTAGTTGCTTGTAATATTTTCTCCTTGACCTGGGAGCTTTGAAACTTAGCTATAATGTTCCTGTGAGTTTTCATTTTGGATTCTCTTTCAGGCAGTGATAGGTAGATTTTTTTTTCAATTTCTTTTTTACCTTCTAGTTCTATAACTTCAGTGCAATTTCCCTTAATTTCTTTAAATATAGTGTCTAGCCACTTTTTCTAAAATATCATAAGTTTCTGGTAGTCCAACAATTCTTATATTATCTCTCCTCAATCTGTTTTCCAAGGCAATTGTTTTTCTAATGATATGTTTCACATTCTCTTATTTTTTCATTCTTTTGATTTTGTTTTATTATTCCTTGATGTCTTATGAAGTCATTAGCTTCCCCTTGCCCAATTCTAATTTTTAAGGAGTTATTTTCATTGGTTAAGTTTTGGATCTCTTTTTCCAATTGGTTGCCTTTCTTTTCATAATTGTCTTGCTTTTCTTGCATTACTCATTTCTTTTCCCAATTTTTCTTCAATCTCTCTTATTTGATTTTTAAAGTCCTTTTTAAGCTCTTCCAAGAATTCTTTTGGGGCTTGGGGCCATTTTACATTTTTCTTTGGAGTTTTACAAGAAGCTGTTTTGTTTTCTTCTGAGTTTGAACTTTGATCTTCACTATCACCACAGTTGCTACCTATGGTCAGCTTCTTTCTGTTTTTCATTCGATTTTTAATGGGCTTTTTCTTGGCTGTTAATTTTATGGTAAAGTTGGGCTCTGCTCCTGGGGTGTGGGAGACAATGTCTCAGGCTTCAGTATTTTCATGCTGTTGTTTTCTGAGCTCTGTCTTGGGGCCTTTTATATCTTGGTTCTTCCAAAGTCCTATAATACAAGGGCAGGTGTGGTCACGGCTCTTCAGGTTCATTCCTTGGTCTATAAGTAACCTCATGTACTCCTCTCTGCACTTGAGCCACGACCAGGGCCCCAGAACCGCTGTGGCAAATGCTCTTGCTCCCTTCGGTCCCTCAGGCAGCTGCAAGAGTCAACTCTCCCCTCTCCCTGGAACTGAAACCGCAGACTCTGCTGCAAGTGTCCACAACCAGCAGGTCCCGCTCCCTCAGTCACAGCACTCCTGGCGCATGCGCACTGCTCCTTCTCACTCGCAGCCACAGCCTGGGGTGACATCCAGTCAGCTCCCTTATACCCAGTCTGGCACCAGCGGAGGGCCCCCAACATCTTCCAATCCCCAACACTGTCCAAGGAGTGAAAGCTCCCCATGCTGAGGCTGCAGCCTACACAGCTGCCCTCAGGGTTTGCTGTTTGTTGATTCATGGAATCTGCCTGGAGGTGTCTGCACTTCAATCAAGCCAGACCACACCCCTGGAGGCCAGAGTTTACTAACTTCTTCCCAACTTGTGTCAGGCTGGATGACTCTACTTTCCCCCACTTCTAATTATTTCTGCTGCTCTAAAATTTATTGAGGCATTATTTTAAGTTATAGGGGAGAGCCAGGTAGTTTCCTGCCTTATTTTGCCATCTTCCCACAATTCCCTGTCTCCCTGGTTACTTTTAAGACGGCTCAAATACTACCTTCTACATGAAGTCTCTCCTGAGCTCCCCAGTTGTTAGTGCATTCCCTCCTAAAACTACCTTGCATTCATTGTGTGTGTGTGTGTGTGTATAATATATTTATTTTGGGATGTACATATCACCCCATTAGAACACAAGCTCCTTGAGGGCAGGTACTCTTTCACCTTTTTCTTAGTACCCCTAGCATTTTGCATAGTTCCTGGCACACAGTAAGTGTTTAATAAATACCTGCTGCTGGATTTTTTTTAACCCAAGGAACTTTCCAAGGTATTAAGTTGTACCTCAGAATTATTTGCAAAAAATTATCCATTCAAGTCCTACTCTGATGCCTCATAATGGGGTGGATATGACCCTGGATTCCTGAAGTCTATACCAATAGGACACAAATCCTAGGGTTTTATCAAACAGGCTTCCCACACAACCAAAGATCCATATTTTAAATAGCAATATTCTACCAGTATTACTATATAGCAGCAAGCCACAGAATACGTCTCCAAAGAATTAAAAATTAATATTACACAGTGGCAATGGAGAATGTCAAACAATATACTCCCCCTCCCCCCAAAAAAAGAAAGAAAGAAAGAAAGAAAGAAAGAAAGAAAGAAAGAAAAGAAAATTGCCTGTATTTTAACAGATAGGTAGGAAAAGACTGGTTATTAACATATTGGTCAATATTGGTCATCAGCTCTTTGTGTATAGTCAGATCTTTTATTGGTTGGAACAGACATCAAAATTTAGAAGGATGCCAAATCATAAGGATAAAAATAAGAAACTGACACTGGCTATTTTGGAGATCTGTTGACTCTAAAAATGGTTAAAAGCAAAGACATTGATTCTAATATCTGGTAACCACTTTTCCACATAGCTCCTAGGAAGCACTTATCACAACAGGTTTTATTTCCATCTCACCTCCCTTCAGTTTGCTCTCACCACCCAACAAGTAGGCTGTGCTACTGCTGCCCTTCATGAACCAAACAATGCCATGATCACTTCTCCATCTCGCTCCCCCTTCTCCTTCTTAGAAATCTGCACCACCCTAATAAGATCCTCTGAATCTCAAGAACACAGTCTCATAAGAAATGTAGTCTAGTGGATTTGAATAAATCCAATCCTTGAGAACTGGAACCTCATGGAAAATATAGTCTCTCCAATTAAGCATGCCCCTTTTGCATTAATATGTTTGATGAAAATATGGTTACACAGATGACTCTCTACAGCATTCCATTTGGATAAAAGATGGACAGAATCCCACCCTCAAAGAACTGAGAATCCAGTGGTAGAAATGACAACTAGAAAATGGGAGAATTCATTTTGGGGCTAGATTTTTGGAAAAGCTTCATGGAGAAGTTACATATAATATGGCCCCAGGATAGAGCTATAAATCACTAGGACTGTTCAAGTCCCTGAAGGAGTTACCCACCAGATGGAGGAGTCTCTTAACAGTCTATGTACTTATATCTTTGTGAGTCCTTTTGTGCCTGGTAGTAAGTGAATAAAACTGTTCTGTGTTTTGAACCTTGTAGTTCAAGGTACAGGGGGAATAAACCTGATGATCTCAAGAATAGTGCCTTTACTGAAGTTCCCAATGCCCTCCCTGAGGTGAGGGCGATGAGCCATGTAAGCTAGAGTGTACCCAGGTCCTTTGTGTCAGGGAAGAACTGCTGACACAAGGATTACTATTCAAAACCAAAATCATTTCAGTTTTCAAAACATAGGTAAATTTGGACAGGGATGCATTTTGCCAGAAAAAAAAAAAAAAAAAGTTTTAATGAGAGATTAAGTGTACTTAGCAAGAATAACCAGGATGGTTAGATTACTGATGTCACCAAACGGGAATTTTCTTTAGGAACTGGACTATGAGGACTTTACAGAGGGCATGCTGGCTGTCCTGTGGAAGACAGATAGCCTTGGTATGCTTGGCCCCAGAGGGCCCAACCATGAATAGTGGGTGGAACAGGCAAAGTGACACTTAAGACTTGATGTCAAGAAATAGCTGCCTAACCATTAGGTGGGCTGCTTTGGAAGGTGGTAGATGCTCCTGCATTGAATAATTTCAAGCAGAGGTCAGATTGGCCATTTATCAGGAGTGTTGTAGTGGGGGTTTTGGATGTATGCATAGAACTAGATGGTTGTTAATGTATCTTTCAAATCTGCCATTGTGTGATTCTGAGAGGGAGATACTAAGCTGGGAAACAAGATATCTATTTACATATAAATAATGCAATTACAATAGTGATTAGAGCTTAACCTGTTTGTAATTAGTTTGAATGTGCTAATTACAAATAATTCTTATCTATTCATGAAGGCACATTTGGCCATCCTCAGTTTTTAGTTGCTATGTCCACTGAACTTGAAATAAAAATGCCTTCGAAATAATCTGAAATCTTATAAATTCAGATGGCTTTCTCCCAGTTTGTCTGAATTAGTAAGGCTTTACCTTATGTAAAATGATCTATTGCATTGTATAAATTGCATCTCATAAAATGAGGACTTCCATTAAAATACTGATTATCTCAAAAAGGCAGTAATACTCTCAAACACTTATAATTCATGTGCCTACTTTAAGGTTTAAGATAGCTTTCTGGGGGCAGCTAGGTGGCGAAGTGGATAGAGCTCTGGCCTTGGAATCAAGAGGACCTGAGTTCAAATATGGATTCAGACACTTGACACATACTAGCTGTGTGACCCTGGGCAAGTCACTTAACCCTGATTGCCTTGTTTAAAAAGAAAAGAAAAAAAGCTTTCCTTCACCCTGTGACTCTCTTCAAATAATCATCCCCGCTCTCTCCTATTTGATATTATTGATCATTTTCTCTTCTCCTTGAGGTCCTCTCTCCTTTGTCTTCCTGGGACCCTTAAGGGACATTGTATTCTTACTTTTTTCCATCTCTCTGACCTCTCCTCTAAGTCTTTTACTCTCTCTTTTCTTCCTTTTCCTATTCCCTGAAGGTCAGCATTGCCTAAGGCCTTACCCTTCTTACTCCGTTTTTATCTCTCTCCTTACCCTTCTCACTCCTTCGGTCCTCTGTGTTGGTTTTAATTATCACCTCTATTTGGTGATAATTGCTATAATGGAAAGAGGGTTTGCTGTGGGTCAGAAGAAGAGGGCTCAGTTCCTGGCTCTGATAGTTACTTACCCTGTGACCTTAGGCAAGTCATTTAACTTCTCAGTATTTCATTCTCTGACTCCCAGGTGGGGTGACAATCCTTGCACCATCCACCTCTTAGGACTGATGTAAAGAATAGCTACAGAAAATGAGCCACCGCTGTCATGGCTCCCAAATCTGCATCACCAATAATCATATTTAGAAGTTGATCACAATTGTAACAGCAACTAAAATTGATTTTCTTTGAATGTAATGGAATGGTATCTCACTGTAGGTCTCAAGGGGTAGCATGGCACAGTACCCAGCACAGAGTAAGTGCTCACAAATGCTTGGTGGTGATTACTAGCATCTGTGACAGCCTCAGTACTCCCAGGCCACTCTCTAAGGCTAGAAATTGCCAAGGAGTTTTTACTCTGCACTGGTGGAGGGAATTTTCTCATTGGGAGTTCCTCACACCAATACAATCATACCTGTCTTGAGGAGGAGGAGGGGAGGAATCAATCACTATAAGAGCAAGGTGAAATCTAAGTAAGCAGGAAGATAGGTTCCTTTGTTTATGTCTGTTAACCTGTGTGGAAGTTCTGTGGGCAGTTACTACTGAATGTGATCTGAAAGTTACGGCCTGGCACTGTTTGCTAAAGCTAGGCCAAATATCGATCAATAATAACCGCGATTCAAAGTAGGCTTCCCAGCCTGCTTTTAAGGAAGCCCATGACACAGTAGCTACTGCAATTAGCTCCATTTTTTCCATATGAGGAAACTGAGGCTCAGAGAGGTTAAGGGTATGGTTCATAGTCACACAGCTAAGAAGTATCTCCAAGTCTAGGATACCCTCTGCCCCCCCTTCACTAATTCTGTATTCCCCTAAAAGGTATCCTCATTCCCCACAACAGTCACCATTTCTCACTTTCTGGTCAGGGTCTAAGCCCACATTCTCTATGCCCACCAAATAATGGTCACTCTCCCATCTCTACCACCATTTGCCATACACCAGCAGTCTTACTACTTCCTGACATCCCCAAATACCCTCCAGAACGGCAAGAAATTTTACCCCCTTATTAGTTGCTCCATAGCTGTGAGGACCCCATGGGAAGGCCTGCACCTGTGGGCCTTTTCATCTCCTAGCCTGGAAAGATTCTTATCACCTGACACCCAGAAAAACATGAGAGACAAACCACTTTCCCCTCCCAATGTCATTTTGCTCCCCCGACCCCTTCCTCCTCGTAGACCTGGAGCAGGCCCTTGGCCCACATGAGTGGCTCTTCCAGCAACCCCTTCTGCCTCTATCTAAAGATCCAGGCAAATGAGCCTCACAAGAGAGGCACTGCAATAATAATGCAAAAGCTCAGCAGCTCTGGGGTGCTCCTATCCCATCCCCCACCCTTATTTGTGCACATAGACCAATAGTGACTATGCTTTGAATGATATCATAGGCAGGAATGAATGAGTGTCCCTGGGTGTGAGTACACAAGCAAGTGAACACTAGTGAAACATCTGAGTTATCAGTCCTGACTTAATCTTTCACAATCCACCTTCTATATCCCTTGGCTGCCTCTTCTAATCACTGGCTTCTTGAGTAGCACAACTTAATTTATGCTTTGCTAATGTTGACACTGTTGTTGAGTGAAAGCAGAGACACTTGGGTTAAAATCCTGCCTCTGACACATACTAGCTGTGTGACCCTGAGTAAATCACTTAGTGCCCCCACGTCTATAGGTCCAAGTCTCTACATTGCAGAATGGGACATGTACTATTGAAGGAATTTCCTCACCTAGAGTTTCATAAGCTGAAGAAATCACAAGCTGGGTCTGATCTCATCCAATCTTTACATCTCTGGTCCAGGCCTCACTCCAGGGCTCTCATCACATACTTCCCACTTCCGTGATGGAAAGCTGTATCTGGCTTTCTCCTTGGCACATCAAATTCAACATATCCCATCTCTGCTTGGGCAAATCCTTTGCCCAAGTTTCTTTGCAAGGCCTTTCTGGATCTTCCCCAGCTAGGAATGATGTCTCCCTCCTCAAACAGCTCATAATACTGTGCTGGGAACTTCACTTGGCACTCATTTGCTGCAAATGCATTGTATTATAGTTTTCTGTGGATGATTCACCCACTCCCATTGTAAACTCTATAGGGGCAAGAATTGTGTCTCATTCATTTCTTCATCCCCAGCTTCCTGAACAGTGTATTCACTTGACCCTGCCCCCTCTCAAGCTATCATCCTATATCTCTCCTCCCTTTCACAACCAAACTCAGAGAAAATCCTCGAGCCTCATCCATCATGATACCTCTGAAGCATCTGATCCTGTTCTTCATAGTAATAGGGAAGTTGAGAAGTGGAGTGGGTTTTGGGGAACAGATAGGGAGTTCTATTTGGGACAAATAGAGTTTTACATGGTTGCGAGACATCCATTTAGAAATGTCCAACCTGAAGCTGGTAGTGAAGACCTGGCTCTCGGGAAAGACACTAGGGGTGGACATCTAGACCTGCATAGAAATAAGTAATCTCATGGGAATCAATGAGGTCAACAAGTAAGAGAGAGCAGAGAAAAAAGAGAATAGGATCCAGGATGGAGTTTTAGGGTCCACTAACAGTTAGAGGGTAGACCATGGGTGATGATAATCCTGGCAAGTCATTTCACCTCAGTGGGCTGAATTCAGTCTTCTCCTCTGAGGTCCATTCCAGCTCTAGATCTCAGATCCTATGTGAGACTTTGGACAAGTCCCTTCCCTTCACTGGGCCTCAGTTTCCCCCTCTGTAAAATGGGGGTTTAGACTAGATGGCCTCTGAGGTTCTTGCCAACTCCAGATCCATGATCCTATGATCAGTAGTGGGTGAAGTCACAATACATATGGCTGACGAGAGAATGTGAAGTGAGAGCATGGATGACTGAATACCGGGTTCCAGAATTCCATTCTTTGCCCCAAACCAATGTGGAGAGATTGAAGGTTTTTAACGGGGTACCAAAGTATTAAGTTACAAAGATGAATCTGACTAATGAGCAGGATGGATGGGGGGAGGGGACTGGAGGCAAGGACCAGGTAAATAGCTATTTCTGGGGTCCAGGAATGAGGTAAAAGGAACCCAAAGAAATGAACAGCGTGAGAGATGCTGCAAACAGAAGTCAATTTCTATAGTCGCAAAAGGAAGAGGGGATAACCTTTCAGTAAGCATGCAAAATGAACATGCTTTTAGCTTTCCCATTTCTCTCATTCTCTTTTTCTTCTTATCCTTGCCTCCTTTTTCCCCCTAGGCTGTCTGGAAATGCTCTACACACTCGCACACAAAAACCGTCACGTGGCGGACCTCCAATCATCAAACTCTGGCCCCTTCTGCTGTGTTCCCTGATTAAAAATAAAATAAAATAAAACAAAAACAAAATAAAGCACACACACATAAAATACAGGAATATGGAGTTGAAGAGGTAGGATTGGAGAATTACCTCCTTGTCTCTGAGGCCCCGTCTGCTTTTTTTTTTTTCAGGGCTGGGCTGTATTAAAACAATGCACAATGTTTCTGCCTCACTCAGACATTTCAGTCTGAATGATGCCCAAGACAAAGACATACCAATTAAAGATGACATTGTGTGAATCAGGAGTCTCTCCTTTTAAATGGTTTGTTATAGGAAATAGGAAACGATGCTTTCCTTCTCCCATCCAGAATCTGAACCAAACCCAGGAGGCAAAATTAAAACAAAGTAAAATGGTGAATATAATTTTTTTACTAATGAGAACTTAATCTCTAAATTCAGAAATAACCTGAATCAAATGCTCTCTGACCTGCGGTAGGCCTTGATTCGACAGGCATCGGACAACTCCTATTTCCTGCCTCCTTCTCCCTGCCCCCCCCAACTCTTTTAATCATTATCATTGTCTTGCCTTTCAGAGAATGATGCTACTTTGACAGATTTTGTTCTGTGACTCAATGAGTCATTCTAATTACTAAGACCCACTTTCAACCAATTTTACCTCCCCCCATTACCCTGCTACATCCATATTAAATGTCTCCTGATGGCTTCCAATATTTGGTCACTTGAAATTAATATTCCGACAATGTATTTGAAACAACATGGTAGAATTCAATGTTATTGTCTTAATATTTTCTTAATGTGTTCTTTCAGTGATGGCAATAGTGCATAACATAAAGAGAATACAGACATGCCTTCCTGACTACTACCTCCCATACCCCCAAGCGTTGTGTATGTATTCCAAGGAAAATATAACGTTTAGCAAAATTACCTTATGAGAGGCAGTTAATTCCCTAAAACAACATTCTAATTGGCCCAAAATATATATGAATTGAGGACATTGTATTAGGATTCAGTTTTACTGTATTAATGATATTGTTATCAGTAGTAATATTTGATCCAATTGGGTGCTCAAGAGCTGAGCAGAGCAGGCTTTGGGAGGCTTGCTCTCTGCTTATATCCTACTGGGATCAACTTGGCCCATACCTTCTTTCTCTCCCTCCCCCAAGTTATGGTTCAGACATAGCCACTGATACCACCTCAATGAGCAGGAAGGCATTGACTATAGCCCTTCTGGTAAAACAGAGGGACATTAGGACTTACCATCTACCCTGCAACTATACCTTCTGACCCATCAGGTCTTAGCATCTGCCCTACAATTAGACCCTCCAGGCCATCAGACATTGCCATATGAACTGCAACTAAACCTTCCTTTATGTATTGTCTCCCTCATTTAGAATTTAAGTCACTTGAAGGCCCGGGCTGTCTCACATTTTTATCTGTATCCCCAGCACTCCACACAGTACTCAGGACACTTGTTATTGTTGTCAAATCATTTCAGCCATGTCTGACTCTTTGTCACCCCATCTGGGGTTTTCCTGGCAAAGACACTGGAGTGGCTTGCCATTTCCTTCTCCAGCCCACTTTACAGATGAGGAACTGAGGCAAACAGGGTTAAGTGCCTTGCCCAGGGTCACATAGCTAATAAGTGTCTGAGATTGTATTTGAACTCAGGAAGATGAGTCTTTCTGAATCCAAGCCCAGTGCTTGATCCACCACACTGCCTAGTTGCTCCTGCTTGGAACATAGTAAATTCTTAATAAATGTTTTTCCATTCATTCATTAATAATAATAACTCACATTCATAAAGTTCCTTAAGATTTACAAAGTGTTTTCCTCACCAAAATCCTACGAGGTAGGCAGTGTATGATTGTTATTACCATCTTATAAAAGAAGAAACTGAAACAGAGAGATTAAGTAATTTGTTCAGCATCACAGAGTTAGTAAACGTCGAATCTGGGAATAGGTCATGATGTATTATGGTCCCCATTTTACATCCAAGGAAATCGAAGCAGAGGGAGGTTAAGTACTTTGCCCAGGGCCACACAATAAATGGTAGACCTATAAGCCGAACCCCAAATTCCTGACTCCAAGTAGAATATTCTTTCTACTACTAGTACAGTATCATGCTAGCCCCTTGTTGTACATGTCATATTTCCCCTACTAGACCATAAGGTCCTGCAGGTTATGAACTATATCCTATATGTTGTATGTGTAGTAGAAAAAGCATTGAATTTGGAGTCAGAAGGCCTGTGTTCAAATCTCAGTTCTGCTACTTAATTGACTTTAGGTAAATAATTTCTACTCTTTGGGCCTCAGTTTCCTCATCTGAGGAAAATATGAGGGTATACTAGAAGACACCTAAGTTCCTTTCTAGTTCTTAAGCTATAATCTGCTGATTTTTGGATCCACCATAGTGCCCAACACAGAGCTATCCGCAGAGCCAACGCTCATTTGTTGAATTGAATTGGAGGAGGAGAATGACCTGGTAGGAAAAAAGCACTGGATTTACTATAAGAAGACCTAGGCTTACATCCTGGCTCTGTGTGACCATGGGCAAGTTCCTTCCCCACTCTGGACCACAGTTTCCTCCTCTGTCAAATTTCAGAGCAGATGAGATGTGCTCTAAGTTGGCTTCTGGCTCAACATCTATGATCCTCTAGTAACATGGTATCTCCCTGTCTGTTTTTGTCACTTAGAGCAAACCAGAAGACTTCTTGGCATTAAGGAACTATCATATATACTGGTTCTGTGGTTCTCCGAGCCTTATATACCTTCACTGTCTTAATAAAAAAAAGCCTGAAAATAAGAAAAAAATAAAATAAAAAAATCTGTTTTCATCTTTGGGGTATTTGTAGGAGCTAGCATTAAAAGTGTACAAGTATAGTGAAAAGAACAAAGCATTTGGAGTCAAAGGAAATGGGTTCTGCAATGAGAAGGTGCATATCTCCCCTGGTGGAAAAAGTTTCCATATCCTAGAATTCTCTATATCAGTGAAATCACAGTTCAAGTCTCTCTCCCCTACCTCTGATATAATTTTGTATGATCAATAATGTACCTCAAAGTTTGAAGAAAAAGAGAGGGAGGGAGGAAGGAAGGAAGGAAGGAAGGAAGGAAGGAAGGAAGGAAGGAAGGAAGGAAGGAAGGAAGGAAGGAAGGAAAATGAAAGAGAAAGGAAGGGCAAGAAATTGGAAGCTATAGGCAAATAAGTTGCTTTCTTTTTCATTTTGGTATCATTCTTTTCTGTATTCAATCTTCATATAAATATGAATTTCTTCTTTATATGAATGGGGGAAAAGTGTTGATTCCCCACTAGTAAGTGGGGAAAAATAGAGGGAAGGACTGAATATTGTCACTGACTATAGTCCATTTACGTTAGCATGATAATAATTTATCACTGTCAGAGATTTCTTTGGTCTGCTTCATTATTATGTGACTTGGAACAGATTCAATTGGTTCATTTTTGCAACAGACTTAGAAATTAGAGTTTTAAACTGAAATACAGGTGATCATTTCACAATAGGATAAGGCAGAAAGGAAGGAACTGTCAGCAGCCTATGGGGAGAAAACTCAGGATAAACAGTCAGGAGCCATGGGTTCTAGTTTTTGCTATGCAACTAAATGGCTATGTGACCTTGAATAACTCATTCATCCTTCCTAGGACCAAATAGCCTCATCTCTGTGTAGTCAGTGAGTTAATCCTCTCCTTCAGAGTCACTGATGCCCATACTATGAACAGCCACTAATTTTGGAGAAACAGCTTGGGGTAATTTACATAATCTGTTCCAACTAACCTGAGGAAGTCAGGAGAAGAAGGGATAAATGGAAAGACTAGGCATGCCTCTCTAACGCCCAGGGGAATGGGGCCTGGGATAAAGACTACTCAGGCACTGGGGGAAAGAGGATACTGACTGGACAACCCAGATCAAAAAGCAAGACATCTGTTTGAACAACTACTTAAAGAGACTTTTTGTACAGAACTCAGGCCCTGGAACCCAAGTATAAAGGTTTTAATAGACTGAAGGAATTAGATGCCCCAGAGGTGGAAAAGAACTAAAGCACTAGTGTAATCACTCTATGGTCCAGCTTCTTGAAAGCTGGTACCTGGAAAGGAAGCAATTATCATCATTTGATGGAGAGATGAATAATAGGGAACAATAAAACAGAGCTGAGGACAGAACAACAGCAAATAAGACCCAGGTCACCTGCATGGAATAGAGGACAATAGCAGTTGAACACCAACAAGAGAACAATGATATACAATATGGAGGTGCAATAATTTACAATATGGACTTTCCCCTTTCTGTGGTTCTCATCAAGGTAGGACTATAAGTTACAGGGACTGTATGGGTCCCTTGGAGGAGAATGGTGCCATGGGGGCCAGGAAACATCTCCCAAATCTCAAGGGGCTTAGCACAGTGCCTGGCACGTAGTAGTTACTACATAAATACTTAATGATTGACTGGAATACCAATCTTTTCTGAATCTTTTGCTGGGAAAATAATTTTGTTCTATGTATCTAAGCCTTGTGAACCAGACTGCTTGTAAGAGGGAATTAATGGCTACCAGAATGTCAGATTGGAAATTTCCAGGTTCCATCTTGGTAGGAGTAAGAGCCAAATAAATGAAAGTTTCTCAAAGTTGAGATCCTTCCTCAGACACATTCTTGCTAGGTGACCTTGGACAAGTGACTTAACTTCTCAGCCTCAGTCTCCTTATCTGTAAAATGGGGATAATAATAGCACCTACTTTACAGAGCTAATGTAAGGATCAAATGAGGTAATGCATGTAAATGTATCTAAAGCATAACACCATATAAATGTCAGCTCTTATTTGTAAAATTCAAATGACCTGCATATCTACTTGTAGTATTTAATAAGATGGTTAGTTCAACATAATGAAGAAACACATTGGAATTCATCATGCCCAAAGGTAACTTTATACACACTGTTTTTCTCTATCACTACCACAAGTTTCTGGGAAGGTTAATTACTGTATTTGCTCTTTACAAAAAAAGCAAGGATATCATTTTCCGATTTGGGGAATGCTACAAATTCCAAAGCCAATCCCATATTTGGTAAAGAGTGTTAGATCTGGAGTCATAGGACCTGGGCTTGAATCCTCGTTCCTCTAGTTACTGCCTGAATGACCTCTCTGGGTCTCAGTTTCCTCAATTGTAAATGAGGTTAGACTAGATGGCCAGGAATTCCATCTCTGAATATGCAATCCTATGATATCATTTCTAAGGTTACTGCTTTAAAAGTAACAATTTGTGACCCTAAAAGCTGCAAAACATGGAAGGGGTTGGGGAATGACAAACTATAAGAAATGCAAAAAGGCCTGGGCTTGAGAGGCAGCTTAGATGTTCATAGCATCACACATTTCGAGTTATGAGGCGACTTAGAGGTCATCTAGTCCAACTTTATCACTGTATAGAGGAGAAAACTAGAGCCCAGAGAGAGGGAGGGACTTGCCCAAGGTCATATGGGTAGGTAGGTATCGGCACGGCCGCTATTCAAAGCCAGGCTCTCAGATTCTAAAACTAATGATTTTTGTACTGCACACTATTCTCTTTCAATTAACCTAAGCAGGAAAAAAAAAATAGACCCAGTGGAAAAAGGAGTGAGTTGGAAGTTGCAGGGCCTGGGTTCAAATCTTAGCCCTTCTACTTATTAAGGGTGTGTGTGTGTGTGTGTGTGTGTGTGTGTGTGTGTGTGTGTTTTCAAGTCCTTTCACCAGTATGGGCCTCAGTTTCTTAATTCTGTGAAATGACAGGATTGGATCTCTAAAATCCTTTCCAGTTCTGAGTTTATGCTCCTATGATAGGACTTATGATTCTTATGGTTCTAAATCCCAACTATCGATGTCTCTCTAGCCTAGATGCTAAGTTTGGGCTATGTTATTAAATAAAATGGAAAGAA
This sequence comes from Phascolarctos cinereus, assembly GCF_003287225.1. Classification (NCBI taxonomy): domain Eukaryota; kingdom Metazoa; phylum Chordata; class Mammalia; order Diprotodontia; family Phascolarctidae; genus Phascolarctos; species Phascolarctos cinereus. The sequence continues at coordinate 39,706,051 of NW_027556291.1, forward strand.
CTTAAAATTATCCACATAATGAAAACATACAGAAAACATTTTTATTGCCTTGCTAACCCCGATATTTAAAACAAAAAGATTATTTGTCTCTGAATGATATGAATATTTTGGCTCAATTCTCATCCCATAGATAGTACGAGAGGCAATGTTGTCTAGTGGTTAGAACACCGGGTTTGCAGTCAGGCTGACCTGGGTTCATATCCCACCTTGGATATTTACTGGCTGTGCGATGCTCTCTGAGTCCCATAACCTCTCTGAGTTTCAGCCTCCTCTTCAGTGAGAGGGGAGTTGGGGGAGGGGATGGTAATAATGGCATCCCTGGGTGTCTGAAAGGCTCAAATGAGATAATGGACAGAAAGCACTTTGCAAACCTTTAAAAATCAAAGCAGTTGCAAGCCTTTCTAAATGTAAGCTATTACTAGCACTTAGCCTGAGAAGGACCAAGACAGGAGGGGTTTATAAAGGTAATCCTTGAATATGAGTGTTGTCAAATTAAACACTGGGCTTCACAGCCAAATTGTGGAAGCTGGATCCACTTAAGCCTATGACTCCTACAACTACTCTTTATAGCTCCCCCTCCCTTCTTCCTTATCTGGGCCTCTTAGCACGCCAAGTGTTACTTAGGCAATTTACATGAGAATTTGTTTAACCACCGCTACCCATGCACAGTTCAAATGTGTGATCTGTGGCTATTTGATTATCCATTTTGGAGAGAGTCCCAAGGGGTGCTAAGAGGTGCAGGGAAGAAATGGCTAAGCTGGCTACCACATTTCAAGCTGTGATTTCTCCCCCTCTATGCCAAGAAAGTTTTCAAAGCTCTGTCCTGCACAGTCAGAATAAGTGGCGATTTATAAACCCAATAAACAGCTATCAAATTCTCCACTTTATTTTCTGTGTCATTAGAGTAAGAGTCTAGACCCCAGGGAAATCTCATTGTGAGAACTCTCTCCATTATGAAGATCGTGACTAATTAGATAAGTCCTAGGGAATTGACTAAGACACATACCAATGGAGTGACCTACCCAGGGCCACATAGCTTGTATTCAGTAAATCGACAAGCTTTTATGAATCATCTATCTCATGCCAGTACTTCACTACGTTCTAAAGGTGAAAAACCTAACAGTCTCTGTCCTGAACAAGCTTACATTTATACAGGGTCAGAGAATGAATTTGAACTGGGATCTTCCTAACTTTCAACCCAACGTTCTATCCTCCCTTTCTACATGATGTCTAAGCAACCAGACAGAATGGGGAATCCACAAGGCTCAGACTAAAGTCCAGGTGTCTTAATTCTGACATTAGTCAGAATTCTCTCAGTCTTCATCCTGATGCTTACCTTTGTCTAGACCAGTGCTTCTTAAACTGTGAGTCACAGCCCCATATGGGGTCACAAGTAGTAAAAGGTTTATGAATGTGCAACAACCAAAAATTAATGAAAAATCAAACATGCAATGAATCCGAGGTGTTTCTGGCAGCGCTTGCCCGTGTTGCATCATGCAACTTCACTGCAGCCTTGGTTCTGAACACAAAGCATGCACACTTTGCACTGAGCATGCCCTCAGGCCACAAAATGCCACCTAACTGTCAGAAACATAAAAAGGGGTCATGAGTGGAAAAAGTTTAAGAAACCCTGGTCTAGACTAGAGTCTAAACTCTTCAGTCTAGAGACGAGGCTCTAGTCTAGGCAAAGGTTTTTTTCTGAGTGACTGGATGACTTGACATCCTGTGGCAGTGTCCTCAAATGTCTAAATTAGGAGAAAAGCAGTGAAAGTTTCTTATCTTTCTTCAGCATATTAACTATTCAAATGAACGAGCATTTATTAAGCAAAATCAAAATAGCAAGCAGCTCCTTCCCTCAAAGAGCTTACCTTCTCTGGGGTAAGTGGAGAGGACAACACATACACAGATGAGTAAATACAAATTAAATGCAACATAGTTGGGGGATAGGGTGGCTGAGGTGAGGAAGGAGAGCACTTTGGGTGGAGCAGACTGACTATACAGAATAGAGAGGTGGCAAATGGAGCTTCCTGGACACAAACCATTACGTTGGCTGATTTGACTAGTACATAGAATGTTGAAGGAAGAGTAATTATTGGGGATGAGGGTAGGATTATAACTTCAGCCTGGAAAGATAGGTTGGAGACAAAGTTCTTGAGCAGTGGAATGACATGGTCCAACCTATGCTTTAGAGATATCAATTTGGTAGCTGCGTGGAAGACAGAATAAAGAAGAAAGAGGCTGTATATGAGGAAAGTGATAGAGAAGCCATTGAGAGGTAATAATGGCCTTGAATTGGGGTATTGGTTGTATAAGTAAAAAGAAAGGAGGGATGTAAGAGATTTTGTGAAGGTAGACTTGACAAGACTCAGCAACTGATTGGGGATGGGAGTATGGATCTGGATAATGGATGGTGGTCCCCTCAACAGAAATACGGAAGTTGGGAAGAGATGGAGATTTAGGAAGAAAGATATGTTGAATTTGAGACACCTACAAGTTATCCAGGTGCAGATGTCTAACAGGCAGCTGGGGATGCAGGATTGAAGCTCAGGAGAGAAGTGGCAGACAAACAGAGATTTGAGAATTATCTGCACAGAAATGATAGATGAAACCATGGGAACTGATGAGAGAGAAAAGAAGAGGTTCACACATAAGGAGTGAGTACTTGAATGATGCAAGGACCCAAGAAGAATGAGGTAGAATAGACGAGAGGAAAATAAGGTGAGAAGAGCAGCATGGAAACCCAGGCAAGGAGCATATGAGGAGAAAGGAGTCAAGACCAGCATCGGAGCTTTGCCTAGAGGTCAAGAAGAATGAGAACTGAGGAAAAGTCATTGGATTTTCAAAATAAAAAGATCATAGATGCCCTTGGAGAGAGCCGTTTCAGTTGAATAGTAAGGTCCCAACACATATTACAAAGGTCCGAGAAGTGAAGCGACAAAGTAGAGGCAGCTTTTTCTCCAGGAGTATTTACGTAAGTCAGTAGCAAGCAACCTGCAATACAACTGTCCCTTGCCCTTAGCATGTAATACTGGGTGTCCTAGTTATAATGTCTTTGTTCTTTTGTTTGCTAGCTAGGTCTTCAGTACTGCTACACTATCGTTTCCTTACACCTCCCCATCCTCTTCAATCGTTATCCAAGTCTTCCTTTAAGTTCTTCTCAGGGGGTCTACTCAGTGTTCTGAGGGAGTTCCTCAAGATCAAGGTCCTCAAGTGACATTGCATGAACACCCATTGAGGACAAGGGTGACTATTCAATGTCACTTCCGCAATGTGACCGGCCTTTTTTCTTCCCAAGCTTACATTTCTCTGGCACTCTCCTTTATGCAGCTTTTCCCACACATCCACTACCCACCTCTCCATTGATTTTTGGGCGGTCCTCAGCTTCAGTGCTTTGGAGACTGGGGTAGTCCATCACTCACACGTAAGTATTACACTCATTTTAGAAATGAGAAAATTGAGGTAGAGACTTGAAGTGACTTGCTTTAGGTCACATACCTGTATGAGAGCCAGGATTTGAATCCTTATCTCCTGACGTGTACTTTTTCCACTACACATTTCTTTTTCCTCTAACAGGTCCTTCAGCCCCTACTTTCTTCCATCTACAATCAGACTTCCATCTGAGAATCATTTGCATGTGTAAACTCCTCTTACTAGATTTTAAGCTCCATAAGGGCAGGAATAGTGGTGTTAGCCTGGTACATTGCACACAGTAGGTGCTCAACAAACATTTGGTCAGTAAAAGAATGACTACATGAGTAGCTTGGCTTAAAATCCCACATGCAAACCCAGCCCATCACAATAGCCTCCCCAGTCAACAGTTGCTCCCTTCTCCAATCCATCCATCCAACCACTAGATTGCTACTCTTAAAGCATAGATCCGGGTGCTGTCTTTCCCCAGCTTAAGAAGCTTCTATGACTCCCTGTCATCTCTAGGATAGTATAAAAACCCCTCTGCTTGGCATTTAAAAACCTTCACAAGTTAGTTACAGTCTACCTTCCTAGACTTATGGTCCATTAGGCTTCCTCATGTTCTAGCCAAACTGGGCTATCTGATGTTCCCTGTCGAGGACATTTCTCCTCCCACTCTTCCCCACTCCCAGAGTGCTCTGCCACCTCACCTCCAAGTCTTAGAATTTCTGCCCCCATGTAGAGCTCTTTTCATGTGCTACCTCCTACACAAGGCCTGTCCTGAATCTCTCAGCTGTTAGTCATCCCCTCACCCAGTTATTAATTTGTACTTACCTTGTATATATTTATTTATTTGTGTACATGCTTCCTCCACTCCTACCCTGCTTAGGGTTAAAAAAAAAAAGCTCTCTGTAGGAAGAAAATATTTTGTGTTTTGTCTTTATATCCCCACCACTGAGCACAATACCTGGCACACAGTAAGCACTTCATAAATGCTTGGGGAATGAATGAACAAAGATACAGGGCCTTGGAGACCAACCAAAAGAAATAAACATCTCTACTGTTTGATATTGACCCTCCAAGTGAAAGGACAAAGGGCATAAACCACCCCAAATGTTAAGTCAATTCAGCTTCGAACCTGAAGGTCCAATTACCAAGCAGGATGAATGTATGCCATACAAGGGCACACTTCTCTATTCTGCCATATTTAGGAATTGGATCAAAAAGTTATCTGTGTTACACACTAACAAATATTCCTACATATGAAAATAGCATAGTTGTTCATTTCAAAGTACAGCAACTATACTTTCTAGCACTGAAGAAGTTTCCAGCTCAATGTAGGACTAAAGAGGATTTCTAAGGGACAAGAAAGCATCACTTTAAGCACCATGCTAGCATGGAGACATGCCTTTTATTTAAATGACTGTACATATGTGTTTGAGTGTGTGTGTGTGTGCGTGTGCACGTGCGTGTGTCTGCTACACAAATCCGAGTCCTATTACTGATGACTTCATGTATACCAAATATGTTTTAATTAGTGCAAGGCTACAGAATCACCTCTGCTAGCAACCAAAGTATGCCTCAGGCGGTGCATTTGGAGAATTGAACACAAATTAAAAACAAATACATAATTACCTTTTCCAAAAGATTTCATATTTAATTAAAAGATTTATAGTACATGTAGACTCAGAAATCACTTCACCCGCAAAAGAAAATGTTTATATACACACATATATGTTATATATAAGCAATGAAAAGATGGCACAGGGCATTAGTGTTGAAGCACTGAGAGGTCTCACAATTACCACAATTACTTTTCCTCATGACCCACAAATTAGGAATTCATAATAGTTTACATCTGAGTCAAAATGTTACAATGGATCTTTTCCCTTTAAAACCCAAGAAGAGTTATTGTCCTGGTTTCTGATTTTCAAGTACTACAGTCCAACTATTCACTTATCCAAAGTGATTACACTGCTAATAGCAGCATTTGGACCTCAATTCAGTCGTCAAATAGCTGTATTATGCCATTAGTCAATACGCAATTACATGAAATCTAATGGAGCCAGATGCATGCAATCCAGAATCCAGACATACGCATGTATTTAGTTTCGTGCACATAAGCAAAAGATGAAGTTAAACACTACTCCCTAAGGAGGGAATTGCAAACATCTTATTTACAACACAACTGTGATTTTTCATCTCTGCAATCGTCCCAGCCTAACAAAATTAATGTAAAGTTTTATCTTCTCTGTGTTACCACATTGGCAAAAAAAAAGATTTCATTCATGAGGGCTCCTAGATTATATAGAGGCACTCTTCCCCCCATCCCCTATCTCTTCCAGGACATTGGCTTTTTATTAGAGAATCTTATGATAATGCCTTAAGGTAGCCTCATTCACAAGATTAAATCTCAGCTGAGGAAGGCAGAGAGGCAAGAGTCCAACACTACAACAGGGAGAAACAGAAGCTGCATTTCCCATCTCTTAGCAGACAAGACACTCTAATCACAGAAGATGCAGCAATGATCAAGGAACGAACGGATGCCTCCTGCAACAGATGCTGTACTAGGGCGAAAGACAAAAGCTAAAAGAAATGCATAATGAGTTTGAAAAGATTTCTTTATCAAACATGTCATTTGTTTGAAGGACTGGCCTCCTTGTTGTCACATGTGCTGGATCAGCTTGTTAGCAAAGCGAAGCCTGATGAGGGCTATGTACTGGCAATTGACGAGTCAATTGAAATCACTGATGTCGCTTCCCTGTGCATCTTCATTTAATATGTCAATGGGCAGAAGTTAACGAAACACACATATCACCACAGCCAATCAGATGCAGCTCAGCACAGGGTACGAGGGCTCCAGATAGTTTGGTCAGTTGCAGCGCTGTTTCAAAGAAATCATATCACCTTGTCAACAACACATACTCTGTCCACAACTGATCAGAAAAAAAAGAACCCACAATATAGTTCTGTCAGACATACTCAGACAGGGATTAAGCCAGGGGCTATTCTTACACAGTGAGATATTAAAACGCATTCCCACTCCCCCAACCCCAAACATGGTCAACCATGCAACGTAGACACCAGCTTCTCCCAGAGTTGACTTTGGAGCCCATCTTCCTGAGGCTGATGACAAGAATGAACTTCTTGATGACTTGATAAAGTCCCGGGCTCCTAAAAATCAAAATATTCTTTTTCTAAGAAAACTGCAGTAGAAAAAGAAATGTAAAAAGACAATGTGAGAATAAACACTGTAGGTACACAGTACAGAGGACAAAGCAGTTTTATTTTTCACTTAAAAAATTAACACACTGAACTTTTCTCTAAGGTTGTGTTTCTACTACTCCCTCTCCAACCAAGTTTCTTAAAGTGACGCATTCTTGAGTTGGGGTGAAATGGGGGTGAGGAGAGTGGAATATAAATTGTTGGTTCTTGGCTGAGGTGGTATTTGTTGCTGGACATGCTATTAAGAGAATTGTATCACAAGATTTAGACTTAAACAAATTCAGAGAGCAAGGAGGAAAGAATTTTTGACCAAACAAGAGACAGAGAATATTATGAAATGCAAAACGCGTACTTTTGATTACATTAAATGTAAAAGGTTTTGCACAAACAAGATTAGAAGGAAAACAGAAAGCTGGGAAATAATTTTTGCAGCCAGTGTTTCTGATAGAGGCCTCATTTCTCAAACATACAGATAACTGAGTCAAATTTATAAGAAGACAAGTCATTCCCTAATCGATAAATGGTCAAAGGATATGAACAGGCAGTTTTCAGAGGAAGAAATTAAAGCTATCCATAGTTATATGGAAAAAAAATGCCCTAAATCGCTATTGATTAGAGAAATGCAAATTAAAACAACTCAGAGGTACCACCTCACACTTATCAGATTGGCTAATATGACAGAAAAGGAAAATGATAAATGCTGGAGATATGGGAAAATTGGAACACTAATGCATTGTTGGTGGAGTTGTGAATTGATCCAACTTTCTGGCGAGCAATTTGAAACTATGCCCAAAGGGCTATAAAACTGGGCATACCCTTTGACTCAGCAATGCCACTACTAGGTCTGTATCCCAAAGAAATCATAAAAAATGGAAAAGGACCCACATGTACAAAAATATTTATAGCAGCTCTTTTTGTTGTGGCCAAGAATTGGAAATTGAGGGGATGCCCATCAATTGGGAAATGGCTGAACAAGTCGTGGTATCTGAATGTAATAGAATACTATTGTGCTGTAAGAAATAATGAGCAGGCAGATTTCAAAAAAACCCAGAAAGACTTATATGAACAGATGCAGAGTGAAATGAGCAGAGCCAGAAGAACATTGTACACAATAATAGCAACATTGTGCAATGATCAACTATGATAGACTTAGCTCTTCTCAGCAATACAATGATCCAAGATAATTCCAAAAGCCTCACGATGGAAAATGCTATCCACATCCAGAGAAAGAACTATGGAGTGTGAATGTAGTTCAAAGCATACCATTTTCACTTTTTTGTTTTTTGTTTCTCATGGTTTTTCTCTTTTGTTCTGATTCTTCTTTCACAGCATGACTAATGTGGAAATGTGTTCAACATGACTGTATATGTACAACCTACATCAGACTGCTTGCTGTCTTAGGGATGGGGGGAGGGAGAAAAATTTGGAACTCAAAATCTTATAAAAATGAATGTTGAAAACTATGTGTAATTTGAAATAATAAAATGCTATTAAGTGGTGGGGGAGAGAGAGAATTGTACCAGAGAGAATGGTCTACTTAAGTCTGTTAACATACAAAATCTTACTTTTCACAATCCAATCCAATAGCCATTTCTCAAATGTCTTCTATGCGCAAGACATGGTACTAGGTGCTAGAGACAAAAAGTCAGAAAGAAAAGTAACCCTGCCCTCTAGGAGTTTACATCCCATAGGACAGATACAACATGTAAATAGATAAGTATATTACAGAACTTGAGGAGTGGGACTGATCACTGATAATAGGGATTCAGAAAGGTCAAGTGGGAGGTGGGGCTTAAGTTGAGCCTTGTAGGCAGCTAGAGAGTCTAGACAGGGGTGGGGAACCTGTGGCCTCGAGGCCACATGTGGCCCTCTAGGTCCTCAAGTTCGGTCCTTTGAATGAACCCAAACTTGAGGCCACAGGCTCCCCACTCCTGGCTACGATGTGGTGGTGAGCAAGGACAGTGAATTCCAGGTATGGGACCAGCCGACACTATACTATATAGTTCTCCCAAAATGGACAGTCTTTACCCAGGACTGCCTAAGATGAGATGAGGAGGAAGAAAGAAAAATAGACAATAGTGATAATAACATTATGGGATCATAGGTACTCGAGCTGAATGGGCCCTTAGAGGCCTTCTACACCAACTCTGTCATTTTACAGATAAGGAAACCGAGAGCTTGTGAGGCTAAAGACTTTCCCAAGGTCACACAGGCAGTAAATGGCAAAGCTAAGGTTCAAACTAGTAATAAGAGAAGACACCAAGGTCCCTCTGTTCTCAAGAAATACCAGCCTGTTTCTTTGATCAGCATAATCTGGACATCTCTTTAACTAGATCATCTTCACACAATGTTTTTAAGGTTAAAAGGTAAGAAACATTTTAGAATATTAGAGTTCAATAACCTCTATGATGTCTTTTCACCCAATTTCAACATAAGCCACGTAAAGAGGAAGGGCACCATCATAATAAAATAAGATCTGAGGTCTTACTGAAAAAGTAGCAAAACTATTTTTTTTATATATCTATAATAAATAGACCAGCTCTTCCCCATCCAAATGACCCCTCCTGGTTTTCCCCCTTTGAGGGGCTCACTGATTCAACCAAGGAGGCTACCATAGCTCAAAGACGACTAGAAGTTCCTCTCAGGCAACTGACTTCAGAGGCACTTTACAGGATACCCAAGAAAATTCATCCCATTCCTTGACAGCCACATCCTCAGCAATGTGGAATAATTTAAGGCTCTATCTAGATCAACAAGTATTTATTTATCACCCACTATGAGCCCCAAGGCACTATGACAGGTGACTGAAAGGCACCTCAATATTTATTCCCTTCTGTCCTCACACATTATACTACCACCACTGCTTTAATCTAATTTAAGGACAAAATCATTTCAATCAAATCCTGATTGTTTCAATCAAATGAAGGTTTTTTTTAAAAAAATCAAATGAAAAACACGACCTGGAACCATTAAAAATATTTTTAGTACATAAAATCAGTCTTGCTGAGACTAAGTATACTCACTTAGTAAAATAATGAAAAATAGGCATTTAATAATATTTTAATTTTACATAGTTAAATATTCATAGCTGTGTTCATAAAAACCACATGCTTTATCTAGTGATTATATTTATGAAATGCAATATTTCTTATATGCCCTTCTGTGCTTCTAATTGTTTTACACAAACACTATTAATTTGCACCATAGTACCAACAATTACGTGTGTATATATATTAGAAAAAGATTTCAAGATATGAAAAACAAGAAATTAACCAAATGAAAAACGAATGAAATCTCAGCTGTTTGGCACAGTTACTTATGTCATGTAACCTTGCTCAAGTTGCTTAACCTCTCTTGGCCTGGACACGGTGACCCCCAGTTCTAAATCTCTGATCCTTTGACTTCGAAGGTCCTTTCTAGCTCTAAAACTCTGATCCTAATGAATGAGATAAACCCGTAAATGGCATTTCTGGCTTTCTTTCCTATGGTGACATTCAAACTAAAGGAATACATTTTTTATTCTGAAATAAGAAGAATCATTGTAGACAGTGTAAAAAATGTAACAGCTCAGTTGGCTGTGTCTAAGGGGCTCTCAGGAGGCAGAGGTAAGCAGATGAGGACTAAGGACTGTATTTGGGAGGCTCAGCCACTTGCTAGGTGAATGATAAATGAGGCAAGTCACACTCAGCATCTCCCGCCTGGCAAAAGGAAAAGAATATCTGCACTACCTACCTCAATGCTTCGTGGGGAACAAAATGCTTTGGGAGCTAGGGTAGAATGGACAGGAGAATGGGCACAGGACTGACCTAGGTCCAGTTTGTACCTGAACTTGACTTTCCAATAAGTAGTCCTCCAGTCCAGGGGACACAGGCCCTCCAGGGATGGCCCACTTTCTCCCTGCACAGCTCTCACTGTAAAGAAACTTTCCCTGCTAGCAAGCCTAAATATGTCCCTATATTTTCCACCCATCCCTCCTGGTTCTGCCCTCTAGAGCCAACCAGAACAAGTTGCATCCCTCTCCCATGTGACAGCCCTTCAAATATCATTATTATTAATATTATTATTATAGAGTACTTCTTCATAGACTCATCCTTATCTCCTTGATGGAGTTAAATAACCCTAAGATCAAAATGAGATAAGATTAGATTCTCGCTTCTCAAACCCCCCCTCCAATAAGTATTACAGACTCAGGTCATTATCCTACTTACTTGGAGTTTTAAGGGGAAAAAAACCCAAGTAGATCTAAAAACCCCTAAAAGCAGGCTACTCTAATCAGGCTGAAGTTGGGCTGTATTTCATAATGGCCTAATCTGACAAATAAATTCCCTGATAGTCCTTCATTAAAGATGTTACAGACATTGGAAAATTGAGACGCTATCGTTGCTAGCACCTCTCTGAAGCAGCCTGGATGAACTGCATCGAAGCAGCAGCCTCAGCTGCTGCTCTGAGTTCTCATGCTCCCAAATCCTCTCCTTTGCAGCCTCTGCTCTTTAGAATTCTAGTCAATGTGCCAGAAACCAAGTTTATGTTCAGTTTTCCCCTATACAGGAATGTGAGGAAAGGGTGGCTGGTTTAGTTAAACACCCCCCCCACCCACACACAAACACACACATTAGATGCAGATTTTTCTCAACTCAGATCAATAAGCAGACAGCCTCAATTTAGTCATTTTTCCCCTTTAAAACATTATCTGATCATAGATTGTCAAGAGCTGGAGGAGGGACCATGAGAGATCCCTGAGCCAACCTCCCTTCTCCCACCTCCATCCCCTCCCATTCCACCAGCACCCTCCTAAGCTTTCTTAGCCAAACTCCTTAATCGATTCTAGAATGAATATTTCTTAATATATTCTTCACAACTCCAATATCAGTAAATACATACATTCAAAACTGCACAATCTTCACTGATGGAACTTACTCCCTCACCCCAGATTTCTGCAGGTGCAATTAGAAAATTAAAGGAAGTCTGGCTAATTGAGTTAGCAATACAAAGGACACAGATACTGAGAAAATCATTACAAGGCCAAGCCTCCTAATCCCACAGGTTCGCTAGGCTCTGGATAAGGTCAGGTGCTGGCTTATTTTTTTTTTCTTACTATGTTATAGAAACCACCATCATCACCAACAACTATTTAAATTGTTTGGTTTAGGGAAAGAAATCTAGGGAGCCTGTGTCTTCAAACACAAACTTGTAAAATGACTTTAACAAAGGAAGGTTTTTTTTGTTTTTGTCTTTTTTTTTAAAGTTTCTCAACCGCTTTGGTTGGGAATGTGAAAGGTGAAAGTTTCTTTTAGAAGAAAAGATTCAAGATCGTCAGCCAGGTCAGACAAAATAATATTGGATTATGCAGTGAATTCAGTCTTCACCTTCCTCTTCCCATTTATTCATAGACTAAGGGGAAATGGAGGGGGAGAGAGCGGTTCTCTTTCACTTCCAGTTCCCACATGGCTTCTCAATTTAGGATGAATTATTCCAAGAGAAGAAAACCTTTCTATACCTCCACTAGATGTACTGCTGCTAAGACCTGGATTATCACTTCATGTCTCTGATGAATCTGGGCACTTAGGGGACTTTCAAATTGGTGTGGTTTTCTTTAATGTCTCAATAAACCATCTTTAAATGGTTGCTTTCCCCTACACACACACACACACACACACACACACACACACACACACACACACACACTATAGGGACTGGATGAGAAAACCTTGCCGTTGTATAGGACTTTGTAAAGCACAGCCATTATCTAATTGGGTCCTCACGACAACCTGCAAGTTAGGTTGGGGCCGGCACCCCTGCTAGACACATAAGCCAACTGAGACTCAAGAAAGGTTAAACGATTTGCTAAAGATCACAGAGCTAGTACCTGGCAAACTTCAGACTGTAACCCATGTCTTTTGACTTCTCCTTTCCTGCTTTTTTCAGTACACTCCAGCTGTCTCTGCAGCTGGAGTGGTCTCTTCAAGTAATCACTGACCCTGATATCAAGTACTGAGAACACTGGCAAACAAATGAGGCACAGATAGCACATAACCTGTTGGGCCCCATTTCTTGTCTAAAAAGGGTACATTCATCAATTGTCTCAAATACCAGACAACAGTCCATAATGACATCTTCAAGATGCAACAGCTTAAACTATAGCCTATGCAAAGATTATTTAAATGTACCAAAAAATGGGAACAAAAAAGGACCAATTAAAAAAATTAGACCCACCCTGTCAGCAAACAGCATCAGCCTTTCAAACAACAAAACTTCGATTTAAAGAGTGTCTCTATAGTTATTGTAAAACTCTATTCATAGCGCTATTTGGGAGGATTAGGGAGCCCAGGAAGTTACAGCAAATTAAATCAGAGAGCCCTTGGTTATTGGGTGGCTAAACCTTTTGAAACAAAGCTCCTTACTTAGTTCTAACTTCAGCCTTGAAAATCAGACCTTGGCTGCTACCATTTCAAGGACTGAATCTTCTGATCACTTACAGATAAGTAACTTGGAATCATTCAGTTTTAAGAGCTTCCTGCCAACTTTTCTGGTCCCCAACCTTTCTACTTGGGGATACTAAATTTCAGCAGAAGGAAGCAGTATATTGGATATTTTTCCTTGGGAAGTCTGTTAGCCAGCAAACACCACTGTATCCATCAGCCCTAAGTTGCAGGCAGTCCATGCCCATAATTCCATGCCCTTAATTCCCTGATATCAATGGCAGCTTTACTTCTCAAACAGCTAGAGAAACAGCCCTAGGTTTGGAGAGAAGAAATGTCAGCCATATAGCTCTTCACGTCATTGAAAACTCGTTTAGCCAACAGATATTATTTGTTAAATGCTTACTATATGTCTAAGCACTGGGGATACAAAGGCAAAAACAGTCTCTGCCCTCCAGAAGTTCATGTCCCAGTGGGAAAGCCAACATTTAAGCAACTAAGTAGATAAAAGGTACATATACATTAGATAGAAGGTAATCTCAGGGGGGAACTACTGGCTGCTGGGGGTGGTGGGGAAGCCAGAAAAGGCCTCCTGCAGAAGGTGGGATTTCGGCTGATCTTGTGACAATCTAGCATGTGGTCCTGCAAATTGTAAAAGAACAAACTTCTCAATTGTCCAATGGAAAAACTGATGGAAGGAGACCTAACTGGGAATATTCTAAGTCAAATTTTTTTTTTGAACAACGACTTAACTTGTCATTTCTCCATACTGATGGGGAAATGTAGATAGTTTCCAAAAGATTCGGCCAATAGAAAGCTCAGAGCTCAGAGTCCAGAGTACAACACCCCCCCCCGCAAGAAAAATCAAGTTTATACTGAGCATCACGTACTGATTGCCTTTGATCTCTCACTGATGTCAGTCCTATCGTTAGGTTCATTCAGGGAGGCTAGTAGAGAAAGGGGTGGATATTCCTAAAAATAAAAATTAAAAATTAAAAATTAAAGAAGTCGTGGCGTTTTCAGAACCAGGTCCCATGTTACTGAAGCAATGTCTCTGATTTGCAAGAGGGATACAGAAGAAAAGAATAGAAAATCCAGGGCCTGCCTAGTTCTCAAGATGCTAACCAAACTATATTTTACATTCTTGAATCAAAGCCATCATTTCTGTGGACTGAAACGCTGGGAAGACAAGTCCATAAATTTTTCACTGCCGAGAAAGGCAGGCTTGCAGATTTTTTTTCCCCTGGAACGAGTGCTTGAGGCATCTGGGACAGTTCAAAAAGGGAGTCTCCCCTTGTGCCTTCATGAACCCCACCCCCACCACCCCCCAACAATCAGATCTTTGGAAACCTCCAGATGATTTAACTGACTTTTTCCATTTTGCATTTTGGAATTTCACACAACACAGGGCCTACGCCTCACACACCAAACACGGTCATTTTCTTAATGGCTTTTAGGTCAAAAGCAACCTGAAAGATAACTCGGATTTTTCGCCAAAGAGGCGATCAGAAGCGAACTTACACCTTTTCCTCGGGAGGAAGCCAAGGGGCGCCTTAGAATTCGCCAGCTAAACCGGGTTCTTTCCCTAGCAGCCTCAGCCGTTTAAGTCCATCCTGAAAGCAGGTTTTCCTGAGCCGGGCTCCGCCCCCCCTCTTCCCCCCCTTAAAGTAAGACCACCAGCTGTTAATGGCACACACAGAGGCTAAGACAATACCGTTTTCCAGGCTTACATCTAAATTAGATATGCAGAAAACCCCGGCTCAGCATATGCAGATGACGGCCCTCCAGCAGCAAAGAAAGGGGCCCGCCGCAGCTCTCCGCGGTGCATCCCTTTGGGCGCCCGAGCTCGTTTTGTTCAGGGATGGCGCCTGCTTTCTTCGGTGGGGTGGAGTGGGGGTGGGGTGGGATGGATGGGGGAAGGAGGGCGCGGAGGGAGGACGTTTTCCTATCCAGGACTTGGAGGTACAGTGAGCCCTCCTGAAATCTCCCTGCTACGAGCTATATCGAAATAGTACGTCTCCCCACCCCCACCTCCGGGGCCCAAGGGGTGCTTATAAGCCCCGGGAGGGTTCTGTGGGCCAGTGGCTCCGGGGTGGGTGGGTGAGCTTCCCTCCGGCTCGCCGGCCTAGTCCGAGGCACCTCCCCACCCACCCCTCACTCCGGGGCGGCTCGGTCAACTTCCCGCGAGCCCCAGCCCAGGGCCCAAGGGCTCCGCACTCGCTTGGGGACACTTTTGCCTCCGCGAGGAGCAAAGGGCTGCGAAATAACAAGGAAGTTGAAGAGGCAGGACAGAACAATTCCGCAGCCCCACTGCTTCAGCACGGCTGCACTCCGCAGGGGGTTCCCATCCCTCAGCCATGTTCGCGGCTTCAGAGCCGCCCCGAAACCAGCCCCGCCCCCGCGGCGGCTGCGGCTCCTAGGGGCAAAGTCCCTTTCAACTCGAGCCCAGAGCGCGCCACCCCCTCCCCTCCCCTAACCAATCTCGGGGCCCAGGCGGGGGGGGGGTACACTGCGCCTGCGCATTTGACTAGGGGCTTGCGGAGGAGGGGGTCCCCAGAGCTCTCTAAAGCCAAGGGGCACAGGAAGGGTGGGGTCCTGTCTGGAGTCCCCTCTTTGCTCCCAGCCTATGCCCCCCTATCCTTGAGCTGAGAGCAGCCCTCCCATTGCGAACATGCGTGTGTTCGAGCCCCAAATACCCAGAGGCTCTGGGGTGGCCAACTTTTCTCCTCTGCTCCTGGACGTGGCCGAAGGAGCCAGGACTGGCCTCAGGTCTGACAGCAACGACCCCAGGACCATGAGGATGCTTCAAGGGGAGGCCCGCTCCCTCGGACGCAGCCCTGGGCTGGGCTGGGCAGACGGCATGGGTTTGGTGGTGACAGAAAGGACCCGAGACGAAAACCGCGCAGCCAAAGTTTGCGGCTGGGGAGTGACCAGGCGAACCCGCTGTTCGTGGGCCTTGCTTAACCCTTTGATGCTCGCTGGTGCCCAGGTGCCTGCCAAGCTGTTCCCACTCACCCGTCCGCTCTCACTCCCTCTCGGGGCCTTCCCGCCGGCGGCCGTCACTGGAGGGAGGGAGAGGTCTGAGGGTCTTGGGGGAGGAGAAATGAGAGGAGAGGTTTAATGTCTTTTCCCCAAAACCCCTCGGAGCTGGACTAAAACCTGCTAAGGATCTGCTGGGGATGGACCAGGAATGTGTGGCTGGTCCCATCACAGGCGCTGGGACGCCGGGGTCCGGAGGTGGGGTCTGGTGTTCAATTGTCAGTTTCCGTGCAGGAGCAGGAACTCTGCCTGTCTTTTAGGGGAGTATTCAGGCAAGAGGCATTCAATGCTTTCCGGAACCCCTGAGCTAAAAAGATCAGGGCCTTCACTCCCCTCCCCTCCCCAGCCCCCTCCATTGGCCGGGATGAGGGGTAGAGAAAGAAGAAGAGGGGAGGAGCGAGGAAGGCTTTCCTAGCCCAGCTTTTCTCGGGTAGCTGGGAGTGAGGGGGAGCTGCTGTTCCCCTCCCTCTCCCGCCTCAGTCTGGGTTGAAGGGAAACCGCCTGTGGCCGTTTGTTGGCCTCTTCATCTTTCACCTGCCAACGTTTTCGGGAGGAAAAGCGGTAATTTTGAGTTGGTAGCGTAAACACACGTGAAATAAACTCCCCCCCTTTCCCGTCTCGCGTCCAAATCACCAGCGACAGAACCAGGGCCGGCCTGGCCTGACCCCCAAATGAACAGTGGCTCCTCTGGGGTTGCTGCTGCTTCTACAACTACAGAGCTACCGAGCAGCAAGTTTTATTTCCAAAGCAGCCTGTTGGAGATGAAAGGAAAACAACGGAAATTCGAAGCCCCAACAACATTTCTTGGATAACAGGACACTTGTAAGCTTTTCTTAGCTAGGATGTCAAATGCAAAATTTCACTTGCTTCCCATCTCCACCCCCACCCCCCCAACCCTTCCCCACAAGCACAGGGAAATAAAAATTAGGGAAATTTGCCTGACCGCCTCCCCTCCCCCAGTAACGGGGGACCTGGGCACTTCGGAGATTTGGTAGGCTTCCTTGGTGGCCTCATCATTGTTATTAATTATGATTACGCTCGTTCCGATAGTTTGCCTTTTCTGGCCTCTCCTAATGCTAAGCTAGAATGATTTCAAAGGCACTACGTGGAGTTCAAAACTTTTTCAACCGAAGCCTATGTCTTGCCACCACTCTCGGTCCCTGTCCCTCTCTCCTAAAGTTGGCTTGAGGGAAAAATGACAAGGGAAATGATTTAAGGCATGTTTCAAAAGAATCCCCCCTCCCCCAATCCCAACATTTTTACTCAAACTCCTCCATATTCAAACCTCTTTCATTTTTAAGGAAACTTTTGCTGAGATTTGAAAATCATCTGGGATTTGGACAGAAGGAGGAATACTGAACTAGGGAACTGTCTAGTCCATGGAGACCTGGGTCCAATAACCTTCCTCAATGTCAAGGTCAAGCTGAGGATGGGGAGTGCAGGAAGGAGTCTGACGTCCTCCCCCCCATCCCACCCCCCACGTGTAGCAGGTCCAATGTGTGATGACTGAGTACCCAGTCTCCTCTTGCCGCTGGCCCCAAACTACTGGAGAAAAGTGCAGGAGCCCCCCTTTTACAAAAAGACGATCTCTCTTTCCCCTTTCCCCTAGCAGAGCTGTTTGCAGGGGGCCAGCCGCAGGTCTCCGGGCCTCCAGACCCAGGCACAAAGTTGCCTTGCAGGCAAGCCAGTGTGAATTAAGGACCTCATCAATAATTCATACTCTATTGACAAACTCCCGCAGGTAGCCTTTCTTTTAAATTATTGGTTAATTTTTAAACAGGAGTCGGGGCCTCCAATAAAATTGCAGTTAATCAGCGCCAGATCTCCGGAGTAGCTGATTTGAGATTGGTGGATAGTATTGGAGTATCTGGTTCCGTTTGGTTTGGTTTGTTTTGCAAGTTAGACAAAGAGGCCACTAGCACATGGAAGAGCCCCAGATGCAAAAATGCTGCAATGTAGCTGCTACATTAGAGAGTGCAAAAAAAAAAATCCTTCCTCTTCCCCCCCCAAAAAAATTACAGGTTTGAAAACGATGGTGAAAAAGATCAAAAATCACTTTATGCTATTTTTTAAGCCCAAGCATTGGCCCGAGAGAGAGAAGTATTAATTATAAACCTATTCATTAAATTCCTGAATATTTTACAGTTCCATATTATCAGCTTCCCATCCCCAGACTTGCAAATGTGGCATGTATGCAGAATGGTCTTTGAAGTGTTTAGCATCTCCTATTTAAAGTTCTCTAAATTTATGAATAAAGGTCACTTTAGCCTTGCCCACTCCTCACCAAAAAATTAATAACAATAAAGTAATTCATTGACCAGCAGTGACTTTTTAAAATGCCCATTTTAAGAAAATTCTGTGTTTTTGTCCAAATGGAGATAGAATGGAGAAGAACGTTAATATGTTTTGTTTTGTTTTTATCACAAACCAAACAGCCACGTTTCATATTACTGATTTTAATGGAAATAATGCTCTTCACATCTTTGCCTACAAATCATGAGGTTTAAAAATACATATTTTTTTGCAAATGTTTTTTTTGTCTTTCCATAATGTCTCTACAGAGCTGCTGCAATCATCATCATATTGGCTATTAGCAACACAGTTATGAGTGATAGCTGGT
The DNA here is from genome assembly GCF_003287225.1 of Phascolarctos cinereus. Classification (NCBI taxonomy): domain Eukaryota; kingdom Metazoa; phylum Chordata; class Mammalia; order Diprotodontia; family Phascolarctidae; genus Phascolarctos; species Phascolarctos cinereus. The sequence goes on from NW_027556291.1 coordinate 39,724,762, forward strand.
TATTGAACTATATATACAGCAAAACAAATCCACCTTAGCCATCAGAATTCCAATACACTAAGGTTCTCTTAAGAAGCACTTTAAGCAAAAGTAAACACATCGAACTGGCCTTTTTACTCACCACCAAACTGTTTCAAACTTATGCTAGCTTCTTGAAAATACATATATATGTGTATATATAGATACAGACATATATAGGCATATGCCTGTATCTCTATATAGAATAGACATATATACATGCATAACACTGCAATGTTCCATCTTTAATGCAAGGGAAAGAAACTAAGGGACATAAAACTCATTGTTACCTTCTGTTTACATAGGCAGTGCAGGGACATTTAAATCCAGCTTCTCAGTCTTTGAAGTGCAAGATTGAGATGTCATGGTCACTAACAGAACTGATTAGTAATATTTGATTTGCATGCCGAAAATCCAGGGCAAACATATTAAACTTGCAGTAAAACACTCATATGAGCTAAAGAAGAAAAAGGAGGGTCTTCCCAGATTGAAACTGACACTGTAAGTAACCTACATTGTGATAGAAAAAAAAATTCCACAATTTAAAAATAAAAAAAGGAATCTGCATTAGTTTTTTTTCCCCCAATCCCACCAAACCGGATTTATAGTTCACGTCCCCAATGTAGGGGAGGGGGGATGCTGTTACAAAAAAAAACCAATTATAATAATAATAATAAAGAGAGAAAAAGGAGTCAGTGGTTCCAAAACTGTAAATTGTGCTCTTCTTTCCAAACAATCAGACTTTTAATGCTAAAGCAGTTATAATCCAAAGCTGTACAGAGTTTGTTAGAAAACATTTTCCCCCATAAATATTGTTCAGTTCCCGGCACTTGTATCAATAATTAAATTACAAACGATAAATATTGGCATCATGGGTACGTATTTACAAGAAAGAAAAAGTTATTACAGAATGCTACTTCATACTAGACGGTCACCATCTGTGTAGAGCAACACCACAGCCTCATCCTGAAAAAAAAACACTCAACAGTGTCGACCCCATTAGACAAGAATACATTCACAAGTGTAATGCTTTGAGAAATAAAGTTCAAGACATAGCAGGACTTTGGCACGGTTTAAGACTGCAAGAGTTTAAACAATCACCACCCAGCCGGAGAAAGATTCCCATCATTTTAACATCACACCATCGAAAGGCCTTTTTTTTTAACTTCCTCTCAAGAAAAAACAGGGCCAGGGTGTTAAAATGAAGGCATCAATTCGGCAGGATTTGGGGGGTTGAGTTGAGTGGAGGGGGAAATTTAGAAAATAAACGAAATTCATTAGAACGCCAAAACATGTTTTCTAATCCTGAGAAAAGGGCAGGGTTACCTCAGAGATCTTGCCAGACCTTGCCAAAGACCTTCCTGGATAATTGCAATTAACAAGATGTAGCCCTAGACGGTTGCTTGCGTAAAAAACTCCATTTCCGTCTGGATTGGTCTCAGTTTTCTTTTTTCTTTCTTTCTTTTTTTTTTTAAACGCATTTGGTCCGTCCTATAGTTAATGGGGTTTTTGGTGTTTGCTTTTGTCCTCAGACGTACCATTCGTTAAAATTGGGAGGAAGTCCCGGGTTGTGGCTGGTGCTAGTCTGAACTGCGGAAGGAGGGGTTTTAGCGGACTCTTTACTGTTTGCAGAGGCTATAGCGGGTGGTGTGGCAGATTCATAGCCTGAACTGGCAGCAGGGGAGGAATCTGACCCTTGAGATTCATGAACCTAAAATTAACATGTATATATTATAATATAGTTCCAACTAGCAACGGTTAAGCAAAGATAGCAGAATTCTTGCACATTAAGAGCAGGATCATTTATCTACCTGATAAAAGGTAAATAAAGGTCATTACATGCTTCCTGCTTACCACCAATTTTGTGAATAGACAGAAATCGTAACATGGAAAACATTTCTTAACCGAAATGGAGCACTACATAACGGAAAGCAGAATTTCTTTTTTCTTATAGTGACCCTTCCAACTTTTTTCCCCTCCACCTAGGACATCCAGTTATTCCTTCCAGGGTTGCAAAATCTTAATTTCTTTAGAGCACTGATTCCTCTCAGGCTATACAGAAGAGAGATGAGCCTAGCCCCAGCTGAGTAGGCAGTGGCCAGATATGCAACAGTAACTGAAGCGTTTTCTTTCTTGTTTTATCAGAGACAGAGAAAGAAGGAAATGAACTACGCTGCCATTAGCCTCCAGAGCCACGGCATCCATTTCGGATGGAACCGCGGGGGTAGGGTGGGGTGGGGTGGGTATGGGGGGAACGGGGGAGAAATAAACAAACTAGCGAACTAAAATACACTGGCTTCATCAGTTGCAACCAGTTCCAAGCTCTGCACGTAAACAGCCAATTGTTCCCTCTTAGTTCCACCCTCCCAACCAACCCCCAACATCTATCCCCACTCCCCCACCCCTTCCCTTGCCCCCTCCCAGAGTTCCCTACCCTCCCTTCCTCCCCCCCCCCTCCACGGACTAAAGGTGTCAAAGGGGGGGGATCGGATTTAAGGCGCAGAAGCAAGGTTTGCCTCGCTTGCACTTTCCTTTTTGGAAAGAGCCTAAAAGATGACTGTTTATCAACAACGAACCGCTAATCAAGAGATAATTACCTTCATGTGTTTCCTAAGAGAGCTGGGGTGTGTATAAGACTTGTCACACACTTTACAGATATAGGGCTTGTCGGATGTATGCACATGCATGTGCTTCTTCCTGTCACTACTGTTTGCAAAGCGTCTATCACAGCCTTCAAATTCACATTTAAAGGGTTTCTCACCTGCAAAAATCAGAAACAGTTAAGTAGCCTTCCGGGGGGGGAAGCAAGCAGCGCTTCGGGAATTGTTGGAGGGGGGTTGGGGGGAGGGGACTAAATCCAGCCAGAAATGACCAATTTAAGCTGGAGGAGGAGGAGCAGGGGGGGAAAAATCAACCTCTACGAAAACCCAACTTTCTCTCCCTAACTCCTGGGCTCGCCTCTACTCAGCAACCTCCCCGAATCCCTAGAGAACACCTCGCTGAGGTATTAGCCCCAAAGTGTGGGACAATAGGATTTGTTACGTTACAGTTCAATTCAATCCGTTCTTTGTGGCTTTTAATTTGCCCCCTTTCAAATGCAGCGGTGGTGCCCAGTGAAGTGTTAAAGGCAGAGCCCGAGCACTTCAGGTTCCAATGGCGAAAACTATATAAATTCAGCAGCTCCAGACAGTTTTACAAGACGTGCTGAACAAGACACGAAAATGTGTCGCTCTCGCCTTTTCGAGTTTAACTTTCCTCGTGGAGTCCTGAATGGAACCTAGAACTCCAAATAAAAATAGTTTGACAAAAGTATCAGTGATTTAATTAGGAGATGTGCCAATCAAGACTAAAAAAGAACGGAAGTAACAGAAAATTAGATGACATTAGCATTTCTATGGTTTGCCTTCCTCCGAGTGGAAGCGGGGAGCCGAGAGTCATCCCCACTCAGACCCTGACTGATTTCCTTCATATCATCAGCCCCCGAAAGGGAGACAAAAAGAGGACGCACGGAGGGTGGAGGAGCCCTGCTCTCCTCGCCGCCGCCGGGGGTCGGGGATGGGGGGGGGAGCTCGCGGGTCCCAATTAGCTCTCGGAAGAGGATGGGGAGGAGGGCCAAGCCCGCGTCCAGAAGGTTTTTCCCATCCAGCCCGGGAAGTTAAACTGGGGACAAAGTTGCCAGCAAACCGGGCAACCGAGAACTGAAAATGACCATGTTCGGAGGAGGGCAGCGGGGGTGTCTGTCATTCTCTCTCTTTCCCTGGTTGTCTCCGTGCGCGTCCCCCCGCCGCCCTCCTCCTCTTCTTCCTCCTCCTCCTCTTCAAGCCCTCTTAATAGACCCCCATCCACCCGGGCTGTCGCCTAGGCTTTTGTTGGTCCGGCTGGACACCTGGGGAAGCCGGAGCATTGCACAGGGGTCAGGGCAAGGGGGAGGAGAGGGCAGCTCATCGCTCCGGCCCCAGTTCCCTCCCCACTGTGCCCCAAGCCTTCCCCCCCAAACCCTGCACCCTCCCGCCCGGCGCCCTTACTTACCTGTGTGTGTCCTTTTGTGAATCTTGAGATTCTCGGAGCGGGCGAAGATCTTGCCGCAGCCCGGGAAGGGGCAGGGAAAGGGCTTCTCGCCTGTGTGCACGCGGATGTGGTTGACTAGTTTGTATTTCGCTTTGAAGGACTTGCCCTCCCGAGGGCACTCCTCCCAGTAGCAGATGTGGTTGTTCTGCTCCGGCCCCCCCACATGCTCCATGGTGACGTGCGTCACCAGCTCGTGCATGGTGCTGAAGGTCCGGTCGCAGCTCTTCTTGGGCCGGCCCAACTGTGCCTCCTCGAGCCATTTGCACGCCAGCTCCTGCTTGATGGGCTGGCGCATGTAGCGGAAGAAGGCGCCCGGGCCGTGGTGCGCCGCGGCCGCGGCCGCCACGTTCATGCCCATGTTCACGTTCATCGGGGGGGTAGTTGTGGAACTGGGCGCCTGCGGCGTACGGGTCGGTACGAGGACTGCCCACTGCGCGGTAAGGGTCAGGACGGCCGAACAGCTCTCCTCGCAGCCCCAAGTGCACCTGGTTGTTGTCCACGTGGGCCGTGGGCGATGGGTGACTCGGACTCTGCTCGGGCAGCCCGGGGAAGAGCAAGTAGCCCGGTGGCTCTGCGATGCCCGGGGGTCCGTGCAGGCTCCCCGGCGAGCCAGCGAACAGCCCATGCTGGCCGCCCCCGGAACTCGCCTCCCCGAGGCCCGAGCCTCGCTGGCGGAACAGAAAGTCGCGCGTGGAGTTGAAGGCGGCCGCGGCTCCCCCGTACGAGGGCACCTGGCCGGCGTGATGATGATGGTGGTGATGGTGATGATGGTGGGGGACCCAGGGCGTTGGCATAGCCCGAGCCCTGCGGAGTGAACGCCGAACTCTGGCCCGAGGACAGGTCGTGCGCCGCTGCTGGGCTCAGCTTGAAGGCGGCGGCCGCGGCATGCGAAGCGTCCCCGAAAGGACTGAGCCCCATCCCTGCCGCCTCCCGGTTAGACATCTCATGGTGGCGCGGGGCTCCGAAGCCCCCGACTCCCAGCGAGGGGAATTGAGGTCCTCCGTCCAGTAGCATCGTCATGGATGGAGGGCGCCCCGGCAGAGGCACCAACGACGGTGGCGAAGGAGACGACGGCTGAGGCGCGGGAGGAAGAAGTCGCTGGAGCGGCGGCTGCAGAAAGCCCAAGGACTAGGGACAGTGCAGAGACCCCGAAGGAGCAACCAGGGGCAGCAACTTTCAGGGTCTGAGTGTCTCCTGCAGAGGGAGATGAAGGAGGAGGGGAAAAGAAGAAGGAGGGATAAGGAGGAGGAGGGAGGAGAAGAAGGAGGAGGAAAAGCAGAAGGAGGGAGGGAGGAGAAGCTCTGGTACCAGATCTGCTTTACGGAACTACTAAAAGCACAAAGAAAAAATAACAAAAATAATAACTGGGAGCGGAGTTGGCAAATCTTGCACCATACACAACAAACCTTTCCCGCCCACCACCCCGACACAGAAATAAAAATGATGATATTGAAGTGGTGGAGGAGCCCGCTCTGGGTCAGAGAGCCCCCTCCCCACCAGCCCCAGCAAGCCGGGATTCTAGGGAAGGAAGAGAAGGAGTTCACCACCCTCTTCTCCAACAGAGTAATGTCCTTGGACTGATAAAGTCAATCACTCACTCCTGGCACATAAACCGACTCAGGAGGTAGCTCGCTCTGAGCCAATGGGGAGCCTGCTGGCACGCCGTCACCTGACCCCCGGCTGGCCCGGCCATTGGCTGTTTTGCTTGTGATTGGCAGGCTAGAGCAGGGAATATGGCAGCTTCATTGAAAAGGAGGCTCCTGATTGGGCTGTGTGCCTTTTAGCGACTCCCAGGTAAGGTTAATGGGGGTCTCAGCGCCCAAATATTTTGTTTACTCGGGTCCAGTTTGGGAGTCGCTGAGCACCTGGGATCCGAGCAAACGCACCCTCCAGTAGACGCCCCACAGCCCTCCTTCCCGGGCTTCTTACGCGTTATGCACCTGGTTCAGCGAAAGAAACTCTTCTTTCTTTCGATGTTATCTCCCTCCTGACATCTCCCACTAGGGTGGCTGGGGCTGGGGGCTGGGGGTGATCTGTCTATTTTTCTTTCTGCTCCTACCTCTCCAGTTACCTGAATCTGAATCTGAGTATTAACATCCAGAAGCAGGGTAACGGCAATTGGTTTTAGAGGCCCCGCAGTCGACGACAGGAGCGATGGGCATTTGCCCCAAATGTCCACGCTCATTGACTAGGCTAGGCTCCTTCCATCCATTTCACTCCTGCCCCTCCATTGACACCATAGCGTGTCTTTTTTTTTTTAAAGACACCTATGGAAAAAAATAGAATCGAGACTAAACCAAGCACGTTCCCTCGCCTGCCCCTCCCTCAGTAATTGGGTGCCCCCACCTCCCCACCCCAGTAGCCAACTGCTTCCCATTCCTTGAGGGAGAAAAATCGGTTGAAACCCGGGTGGGCTTCCGAGCGAAGATTCTTCTCTCAGAGCTTTAGCCAGTGTTCGCTTTCTCTCTCGCTTTCTCTCTCTCTCTCTCTCTCTCTCTCTCTCTCTCTCTCTCTCTCTCTCTCTTTCTCTCTCCTTCCCCCCTCCCCTTCTCTCCACAGCCGCCCCCTCCTCCTCCTTCTCCCCCACCCCTCCCCCTCTCCCACAACCACCGCCACCCCTCCAAAGACTGTGGCTCAGGCGGCCTTTAAAACTAACGGGTTGAACCAGACCGATTTCTAAAGAGTTCTAAATCCAATCCTTCACCCAAAGGGGGCTGCTGGGAGGTGGAATTTTCCTCCCAAGACACCCCCCCCATATGTTACACCCACCACCACTTCTAAACAGTATCAGTGTTTGCTCCGACCTCCCGTGTCCGTTTCAGAAACCCAGGGCAGAGTGCATAGATACTGAGTGTCCTTTAGACCACAGTTGATTTGGAGAATTGAGTTTGAGGTCTGGGGAAGGGGGAGGGAGGGAAGTAAGAGTGTTGTGTTTTTGTTTCCCCCCCTTTTTCCCCCACTATCCCAATGTGTCTCTGGGAATAATGATGAGACTCAGACAGCACTATAAATCCCCTCATTTTCTGTCCTGGAAAGCCTTTGCAAAGAGCGATGGGGAGCAAGGGTGGGAAGAAAAGGCCGAAAGAAAGATGGCTGTAATTGTAATATCCTGCCATTTGCAGAGCCCCCAAGTCTGTGCATTGAGCCAGGCTCACAGGATTGCCGCCGTCTCTCCGCAGGAACCAGCAAATCTGATCAAGTTCAGAGGCGCATTGAGAGACGCTTCAAGCAGCGCTTTATAACCTCGGCTCTTTCACACCCTGCCTCCCAATCAGCCCCGAGAAAGACTGCACATTCTTTATTTTAGAGTTTGCAAAGAGGGGGAAGAGAGGAAAAAACCCCCACCGGTATAAAGTCTTCCCCACCAGTAACCCCATCTCCCATCAAACCAATCACAATTCACCCTCCGCATCTCTACAGAACACTCACAAAGTTGAAGGTGAGTTGCCGCTTCCTTAAATATATTACCTCTGAAAACTCTCGCTGATGAAAGTAGACTTGGGGGTGGTTAGGGATGGATAGGGGAGACCAACTTCATTTCTGAGGGGGTTTGCACCAAAGAACAAATATGGCTAAATCATGCAAATGAATTCCCCAGAGTCTGAGTTATAAAAAGAGGGGATTTCTTTCGTTTTTTTCTCATTTCTTTTCTTACCTTCCCTCGTTTTCTATTCTTTCTTTCTTCCCTTCCCTCCTCCCACTCTACCCCCAATCCCTACTCTTGGATCGCTGTTCTTGTTGGGGAAAGTACAGTTCCTAGGGGATAACCTAGGTGATAGTAGGGAGAGGGAAGGTTTGAGCTTCTTTGGGGCCCCATCCCGGCTGGGTAGAGGTGGGGGCAACCAATGCAGTAACCTCCTTGGATGTGTTTCTGATTGTCCATTTCCAATCTCCCTGGGATCCAGGAATCATCTGTCCTGGGGGAGTTTGAGAGGGAGGGGCAGTGACAGGGGAAGGATGTAAAAGAGAGAAAAACTAACAAGGGTCGGCCAAGTTTGCCCAACTTCTCCTCGTCTGTTGCAGTTGGGGGGGGGGGCTGGTTAAGCTGTTAGGCCTTTGACTTACCTGGCCTGGGATGTCTTACTCCGGATGACAACAAGCAGAGAATTAATTACCTTTAGCACGTGTGCTCTTGTCTCCGGGACAAAAAGGCATAATTCAATTAGGTCCTCAACTGAGAATGGGGGGGGGGTAGGGGAAATGGCTGTGAAGTTGTTTGGACAAAAGAACTTTGATTCCTGCAAGTTCTCCTGGGCAGCTCAGCTCCTGATCTGAAGCTTGGAGGGGGGCGCTATTGGAAGCTGAAAGAGGGGGTGCAGAGTCAAAACCAGAGTGGGGACTGTGGAATCTAGGGACTGAAGGGTAGTGAGATTGGGTGCCCCATTGCTTCTTTTGGCCCAGCTGCTCTGAGAAATCGGAGACTGAAAGCTTGCCAGATGTATGGAAGCTATAGGCTGTTTTTAAAAAAGTGAATGAAACCCCCTTCCCCACAAGCTAACCATGTTTTTGCAGAGAAATTGAACTTTGCATGGGATGATGTCCAAAGCCCCTTCCTTCTCTATGACCTTATTTTTCTATGGCAGTGTCCTCTCTCCACCTCCACTTCTATCCCCAGCTCCAGCTGCCGAGTTTGAGGAAGGGGAGGGGGCACATCCTTCAAGCAAGACGACAAGGGACTAGAGGGGACACAGCCAAGCAGTGCTTGGAAACATTGAAGAAAGTCAGGCCCTGTCTCCAGTGTTGGGGAGTCTCTCGTCTTGGAAAGACTGAAAAGGCACTTTGCAGGAGGCATCCTCATTTTTCGGATCCATCGTGGGGCTCCCTGGGCAGCCCTGGTGTATGCGCTTTACATGTGTGCTGGGCAGCATAAATTAAGACAGAAATCACTCTAATTCACTTCCCACTCCTCCATGGGCTGGCCTCAATGCATGTATATGTATATTCGTGCTACGTGTGAATTTGGAAGCATAGGAAATACTCTGTATTTGTGCTCATAAGAAATAGATGCTCTGTGTGTGCTTGTATACAGATGGAAATATACTGGCATCCTCTCCCTTACCCCAAGTTCAAACCCCAAGTAGAAACCAGATTTATTTTATCTCCATATCTGGGCATTTGGATATACAGCCAGAAACTCTGGTCTGTCAGACAGACATGTCTGGAAACCAATTCCTGCCCTCCCCCCAGTTCATCTTCCAAAAAGCAGGAAGGGGGAGAGCAGGGAGGAAATTTAGGGAATTGATGTAATCTGTTAGCATTGTGTCTTTGGGCAAGACAGGGCAGCTGGGGAAACTGGCCACGAAGCTCTTATTTTTGCCTCTTCTAAGGCTACTAGGTCATTTTGGGGAGTGGGGGGAGTCTTTTCTCACGTACTATCTCCTGTGGGCTCCAGTAAGGGAGAAGAAGGCAGAGTGGTGCCTGGCCTTGAAGCAGGCACAAGGCAGGGGACTTCTGGTCTGTGTTCATTGCAGAACCGGTTGGCCAGCCCACACTCGAAAACATTTTTTTAAAAGACCCTTTAAAAATCCAACGAGCGGATTTCCGTCCTGCCCAGGGCTTCCTAATTTCTTGTGCAGTAAATGAAATGAGAGAAAGCTGGAAGGGTATGATCCCAAGGAACTGACCCTGGAGGGCCCTTGGGCTCTGGACTCTCCCTTTCCTAGGTCCTACTGGATGTCCCCTATCTCCCTATCTCCAGATTCCTGACTTTCACCAAGTCCCAAAAGAGAAGCTGCAAGCCCCAACACTGAGGGGGGAGGTGCTTTGAAACTTGGTTCTTCTGCTTAGATATCACTCTTAATTGACTTAGATGGAAGGGAAGGGGATCAGATTTAAATATTGATCTCCCATCTCCTCCAGAAGTTTTGAAAGGTAGTAGCTGAGTGTGCTGAAAGTTTTTATTGCCTATTTAAAGAGTTCTCGCTCCCCAGAGCTAACACAAGAATCATTCAACCTAAAATACCTTTTATAATTCAGTACAGTATCGAGAAATCGGGTAGCAACATCATCAGCCTAAGAACTGTGGTTTTCTCCCCTCTTCTGCCCTCCCCACTCACAAAGGCATTGCAAAATCCAGTTAAATTCAACTGGAAACCAAAGAGAAAGGAGACATTTTTTCATTGCAACTGTCAATCAGGACAGGGCAGCCACTAACATCAAGTTGCCCTTGAACTTCTTTCTAGGCTGGAAGACTCCAGGAAACAAGTCTCCACTTTCCAAGCAGGAAAGGTACTGAGTCCAAATGGAAGAGCTCAGAGCAAAGCTCTGGGGTAAAAGGAAGCCTAGACTCTATAGAAAAGTGGGCGACTCCCAACACATTGGGATCCATCTAAGTGCAGGCCAAAAAAAAAAAAAGATTGCATAAATCATTGGGAAGACTGATCAGCAAAGCACCATAGAGCTAAGAAAGGTGCAGAACCACTGTATTTCTACCTCCCACCTTGGGGTTAAGTAGAGGGAAGAAAATGTGCAATGTTGGCACTGGCTTGCTAGTGGATAATGTCCACCAGGTCAGAATGACCCTGCATCTTCCAGGGTCAAAGATCACTGAAGGACACCTATCTTTCTTTGCCTTCCGTGGGGAGAGAGAGAGAGAGAGAGAGAGAGAGAGAGAGAGAGAAGAGAGAGAGAGAGAGAGAGAGAGAGAGAGAGAGAGTTAGTTCCCAGGCCAAATCACAGCCAGGCATTAGAAGTGACTGTGTTGATTGGGAAGGATTTCCCTCGTTCCCCCTAGAGAGCACAAAGTTTGGTGGAGAATCAATTTGGAGATACTGAATTCTTCTATCCTTCCCTCTCCTCTCCGAGCTTTGGTTTCTGCTTGAAATGAAATCTGTCAACCACAGCTTATCACACCCACAAAATATGCCTTCTTAGAAACAACGACGACAAATGTGCCCAACTCCCAAGCCAGAGCCAGAGAAGTGTCAGAATCTCCTGGCTTTGACTGTGTAGCTTCTGGGACTTGAGCCTGGTCTTTACATCAATAGGTGTCATACAGTGTGTGTGTGTGTGTGTGTGTGTGTGTGTGTGTGTGTGTGTGTATGTCTGGGGTGGGGGTTGAACCTTAGGGATTTTCACAAATCTTTCTGGCCATGGATTCCAAACCCTCACCTCCAGCTCCCCCTAGGTCTTGCCCTAGCAATCTCCAATTCTTTCTAAGCAACATTCCACCCTTGATGGGGGGGAGGGGGAGGGGAGAGTAGAGAAGGCCTTAAGATCTATCCTACCACTTCCACCCACTGGGCCTCCCCAAGGAAAGAAATGACATTTCCCAGATCACACCCCCTTTCCAACAAACTGACTGGCATTGGTAGGGCCCATTACAAATGAATAGAAAAAAGAACTTTGAAATTAACATAGAATTCTGATCTTCCTTACTACTAGGGGTGGTGGTGCCCTAACTTGGGAGGGGGGAGTTGCCTTCTCCACCGAGTGACATAGTTTACCACCTTGTAAATTAGAGGAGGCTTTTGCCTTTTATTTTTTTTAAGCTTCCTATTTCATCCACTACAGGGAATCCAAAGATCCCTTTGCAGGCTCAGTAACTCAGTTGTTTTGTTTTCAGGTCTAACTCTGGCTTTGGAGAAGGGGAGTTCAGAGAATAAGAAGGGAGGGAGAAGAGGAGCAGGATGGAGAAAGAAGGGAGGAAAGAAAAGCAAAAAACATAGCTAATATCTCAATCAAGGACGAGGCGACCTCTGACCCGGAGGGTGGTTTTATTGTCTTTCGCCTTTTGCGGAGGAATACACAGTTTATTGACCCTTCTGCGTGACTGCGCCCTGATGGGCAACCGCAGCCGCCGAGCTCCTGGAAAGCATGCGAGCTCCAGTTTGGCCCCTACCACCTTCAGCATCAGCTGGGAAGCACAGAAGGAGCAATCCTGGTCTTGGGCTCTGCTCGAAGTAGATGCCTTTTTGGACTCGCTTCCTAAACTAAACCTGTTCCTTTCGCCAAGAAAGAAGAGACTGACGCTCTCTCTTCTCCATTCTCCTCTCTTCCATCCTTTCTCGGCCTCCCAACCCCACTTCCCACTTCCAACTGAGCCCCTACCTTTAAAAAAAATTCCTTTTTTCTTCCCTCGAAATACTCCTCTCCTTGAATCCTTTCCTCTCCCCCCCCCTTCATTTTCCCCACCAGAAAAAGATCAATCCAGGGTTTAGACTTGGGCACCGAGGAGGTTCCAAGCCCAGATCCAGCCCAGTCTTTCTGCCTGGGGTGGGGGTGGGAGTGGAACTGAGTGAATGGGAACTCTGGGAGTAGAGGAGGTGGGGAGCTAGGGCCAAACTCGGCGAAGTGCTGGTGGTGGCATCAGTGACAGTGTCGAGAATGCGGAAGCTACCCTGTTTTCATCTGGGGTAAACGCAAGCTTCTGTTCTTTTTGCCTCTGTTACACATCTGGCGGCTTCTTCTCTCGTAACAACCTAACTTTTAGGGTGAATTCCTAAGTTTCTCCCCTCTATCTCATGGTCCTCCTCATCTGGTACCAGGAGTGATGACTTAATGAACACCTGGCCCCCACAGCGCCCCCACACACCGCGTTGGGCTTCTGAAAAACGCGGTGTCAAGACCTTCTGCGTAGAGCACCGCTTCCTCCGTTCTTCTCCTTCCCTCACCGCCCCACCTTAGGACTGGATAAGGCTATGGCTTGAGATGGAACCCAGGCAACCAGAACCAAGCTAGCCCTACCCTATGCGTAGCTGCTCCGAGGTCCTTATTTGTCATTCAACACCCCCAGGCTAGATCCGAGTCAGTGATCAACCCCCCCCACGGAAGCTGCCCCCTACAAACTTGATCCAGAGTGCTGACCTAAACTGCTTCCCACCTAGAATAAGGGCCCGGTGGGGCCAAGCACAAAACAACCATCCTGGGGCACCCAGAGTCACTGTGATTTTCAACAGGTGGAGACCTCAAGGCACGCGTGTCCTCTTGAAGTGCGGGGATAAATCGGGGCCCGATGCCCAATTTCCAAGGATCTGAGAGAAGGGAAACCAAAGAAAGGAATTCGGAGGGAGTTTTTGCTATCCAGCCCAGAGGGTTCTGGGTCAGTGATTTGGGGGAAGGGATCCTCCCTGAGAGCTTTATGAAGCAGCATTTCCCGGCCCAGACCACCCCCTGGGCAAAGTCTTTGGCGTCTGGGACTTGAGGCCTCCTGGGTCCACCCCATCTCCCCTCTCATCAGGAGTCTGGCTCCCTCTGACAACGGCTGGCTGATTCTTTGCGGTATTTCAAGAAGCGGGAGATCCCCGGTGAGACAGCAGGGGGAGCTCCAGAGCAGTGCAAATTATGCCCACTCCCTCCCTGGTCAGATAGTGGGCCTCTAGCTCCCTTCCAGGGCAGTGTCAAGCTCTCCCAGCCCCGCCAGCTCCTTCAGTCTAAGCAAGAAGCACCCAGGAACAATGGCCTTGGGGGGTGGTGCTTGTCTTCGCCCTTCCTTTTCGCCATTCTCCTGTTGTAGAACGCTCACCCCATAAACATGCCTCACTCCTCCACCCCGTGGCCATTTTTCAATAAGGCCAACTGATCAAGTGTCAGTCAAAACAAAATTCAACAGGATTTTTGCTTAGATTTTTGCCTAGTGAGCAGAATCTCTTGGTTTTTCCTTTGTCCAGATGGATCCACTCTTCCCTCTTCTACTGTAGATTCAGTAGATTCCATTGAGCCAGTTTTCCCAGGACTCAGGGCTTGACTTTGGGGGAGGGGAGGTCTATATCAGCTCATGCCTCTCCTTACACACACACACACACACACACACACACACACACACACACACACACCCATATACACCAGTCTCAAGCTCTGTTCATTCTTACTCTGAGGGACAAAAATAAACCTAAGATTTCCCCTAGCCAGTCACCAACAACAACCCAGAAACCTGGGAAGAAGCCTGAGACGGAGCTTCAAGGCCATACTTCCAGATGTCCTTCAAGTACTGCCCTGTTCCACTTGACCTTGGCACCTACCCCACCAGATATATTACTTTTCCTGCCCCCCTCCTTCTAACATAGAGCCTTTTTTCTTTCTTCTTTCTAACTCCTGCCCACTTTCCCTTTTCTTTGCTTTTGGCTGGGAGGAGTCACCAGCTTGTACCTTCATCCTCTGATCAATGGATTAAGCTGGTAGAGCTCCAACTCCTCCTTCCCCTTAAGTCATCTCCTGACCCCTATATCTGCTCCCTCTCTCTACTTCTGCCACCAAGCCCAAATCTATCACCTCACATTCTTTACCGGATGTTTCTGAGCTAGGAAATCCCAAACCAGAATAAATATTTACCTCCTATCCCTAAGCCAGTCTCCTCTCCCCACCTCCTCTATCTCTACTCTCAACACTGAGGCCAGGAGGGAAATAAGAAGCCAAAGAGGCCTGGGGCAGGAAATGTGCCAAATTACTCCCATATCTTGCTGAGTTTTATCAAGGATGATCTTGATTTTATTCCAACTAAGAAATCGTGCTGTTTCTCTCACAGATCAAAATTAACATGGGAAGATAGTCAGAAATTAAAATACTTGGAGCAGAATCCTTGAGGACTCTTCCATTTCATCCGCTATGGCAGGTCTTTACCTTTCTACTCTTACCTCCCCCCACCTCCAAAGCTTGGAGGGTTTGTGGTTATCAAAAGGGAGGAAATCCTCTTTTCCCTCCTCCTTTTTCTCCTCTTCAACCTTTAAAAAATATATATATTTTATCAGAACTCTTTTTTTTTACATTGTTACTTCCCCACCAATGAGGCCATCCTTCACATCTGTACTGTTATCAAAACAAAGTATAGTTAAGCAAAAGAGATGAACACATTGACCATGTCTAAGAGTGTATGCTTTATTCTACACTTACCATCCTTCACACTTGAGTTCCAAGGTCAGCTTCTTCCTTAGTCCTCTGAGGTAGTCACTTCATTGATCAGAGTTCTGAAGGCCTTCAATGTTGTTTTCCCTTATGTTATTGTGATCATTGAATAAATCATTCTCCTGCTCCATTTACTTTGCTTTGTATCAGTTCATACAAGTCTTCCCAAGTTTCTTTGAATTTCTCATGTTCATAATGTATTATGGCACAAGAATATTCTATTACATCCATATATCAAATTTGTTCGGCCATTTCCCAATCAGTGAGCATCTGCTTTCCTTCTAGTTCTTTGTTATTGCAAACATTGCAGTTATAAATATTTTTGCATGTATGCGACCTTTCCCATTGTCTTTGAGGCCTCTGGGGCATATGCCTAGGAGTTGTGTCACTGGAGTAGTTTAGTAGTATTTAAAATAGAATTCCAAATGGTCTTCCAGCAGAATTGGATCAATTTACAACTCTACAACAGTGTGTTGTGTGCCTGTCTTCTGACAGCCCCTCCATTATTTACTATTTTTAAAATTTAATCATATCTGCCAATCTGATCATCCTCCTTTTTTCTTCTCCTCCTCTGCTCCCACAACAAATTTAGCTTCTCTCACTGACCCAGTCTGTGGGTTCTGGGTTGACGAAATAAAGACATTCTACCCTTTTCCAAGTTTTCCAGTACTTACAAAGGGCAGCAATGTCTTGCAAATAGGGGACTGGCTCTCTGAGCCTACTACTCCACAGTTGATTCTCGTCTGAGCTTGGGAAGCCAAAGGGAGAGGCTGAGTGATAACAGTATCTGTGTTACCTACAGATTCTTTTAGCAGAGAGCTTTAGGCATTGTTATTATGCTGGCTATCTTTTCCCCTAGCTGGTTTGTCAGCCTCTCCTACTCATCCGTTACCCCAAACAGGTTGAGCTGGTTTGAGCATGTTTCCCAGGTACCTGCAAAATAGAGTAGAGAGGAAATATTGAGAGGAAAGGATGGAGTTGCTAAATGCCCAAGTATACACTTTCCAAACATCTAGTTGATTATCTGAGGGTTTAGGGGTGCATTTAAAAAAAATAAAAGATATGCCTCTTTCTCAATTGTGCTTGATTTAGTCTGACTCTGTTGTCATTGCAATGTCTCTGATATATCCCAAAGGACACTGCTAGACATAGCTGTGGCCCTCTTTATTTTCCCATTTTTTGGTGGGGGAAGGGAGTTTTCATCCACTCAATTTCACTTCTGACCATTTCCTGTGTGTACTTTATTATTTCTTATTAATTTTCCATTGTCTCTATCTTCCTCCAGACTTCTTAGGCCAGATTTGGACATTGCCTCTCTGACGGGTTCAGACTGAATGCCTTGACCCCACTTTTCCCATTCCAGGCCTAGGAATGATAGGTAGGAAGATGCTAATTCTAGTTAGGGTGCTGACCTGAACCCTGGGCTCTACCAGTAGGGAGTTGGGAGGCATTACAATGCCACATGGGACCCAGGTCTTGTTGATGGATTTTCTTAGGTAGGCCAATTCTGAGTAATTCCATGAAAAAAAAAATTAACCCCCCCCCCAAAAAGAAAAGAATAATGAAATGGCAAAAGTATACACTGGACTTATAAGACTGTGTTTCCTGAATGCTAGAAACAAACCTATGAAATGATTGTGTTTTTACTGCCAAGTGTGATGTGTGATGGGTTTTTTTGTTTATTTTATTTTTTTTAATATAAATTTATTTATTTGTAGTTTTCAACATTCATTTCCACAAGTTTTTGAGTTTCAAATTTTCACTCCGTCTCACCCTCCCCCCACCCCAAGATGGCATGCATTCTGAATA
Source organism: Phascolarctos cinereus (assembly GCF_003287225.1). Lineage (NCBI taxonomy): Eukaryota > Metazoa > Chordata > Mammalia > Diprotodontia > Phascolarctidae > Phascolarctos > Phascolarctos cinereus. The sequence goes on from NW_027556291.1 coordinate 39,741,496, forward strand.
TCCCTTCCCCTAATCTGTCCACTTTTCTTTCTCTCCCCCCTTCTCTTATCCCCTTCCCCTTCTATTTTCTGTAGGGCAGGATAGACTTCTGTACCCCATTTCCTGTATTTCTTATTTCCCAGTAGCATGTGAAAACTTTTTTTAAACATATGTTTTTAAAACTTTAGGTTTCAAATTTTCTCTCTTCCTCCCTCCCCACCCACCCTCATTGAAAAGGCAAGCAACTCAATATAGGTTGTACATGCGCAGTTATGCAAAACACGTCCATAGTAGACATGTTGTGAAAAACTAACTCTATTTCCCTTAATCCTATCTGCCCTCCCATTTATTCTATTCTTTCTTTTGACCCTGTTCCTCCTCAGAAGTATTTACTTCTGATTACCCCTTTCCAATCTGCCCTCCTCCTATCATCCCCTGCTCTCTTGTCCCCTTCTCCCCCTATTTTCTGTAGGGTAAGACAGATTTCCATACCCAATTGAATGTGTATGTTATTCCCTCCTTAAGCCAAATCCTATGAGAATAAGATTCACTCATTCCCTCTCACCTTCCCTGCTTCCCTCCACTGTAAGAGACTTTTCTTTTCTGTTTTTTTGTGAGATAATTTACCCCATTCTACCTCTCCCTTTCTTCTTCTCTGAGTATAATCCTCCTCATCCTTAATTTTATTCTCCAGATATGACCCCTTAATCTTCAACTCACCTGTGCCTTCTATCTATCTATCTATCTATCTATCTATCTATCTATCTATCTATCTACATATACATACATATAATTTTTTCCTCCAACTACCCTAATACTGACAAAGGTCTCATGAGTTATAAATATCATCTTTCCATGCAGGAATGTAAACAGTTCAACTTAATAAGTCTCTTATGATTTCTCTTTCCTGTTTACCTCTTCATGTTCCACTGAGTCCTGTATTTGAAAGTCAAATTTTCTATTCAGCTCTGGTCTTTTCATCAGGAATGCTTGAAAGTCCTCTATTTCACTGAATGACCATTTTTTCCCCTGAAGGATTATACTCAGTTTTGCTGGGTAGGTGATTCTTGGTTGTAATCCTATCTCCTTTGCCCTCCGGAATATTATATTCCATGCCCTGTGGTCCTTTAATGTAGAAGCTGCTAAATCTTGTGTTATCCTGATTGTGTTTCCACAGTACTTGAATTGTTTCTTTCTGGCAGCTTGTAATATTTTCTCCTTGACCTGGGAACTCTGGAATTTGGCTATAATATTCCTAGGAGTTTTCCTTTGGGGATCTCTTTCAGGAGGAGATCTGTGGATTCTTTCAATTTCTATTTTGCCCTCTGGTTCTACTATATCAGGGCAGTTTTCCTTGATAATTTCTTGAAAGATGATGTCTAGGCTCTTTTTTTGATCATGGCTTTCAGATAGTCCAATAATTTTTAAATTCTCTCTCCTGGATCTATTTTCCAGGTCAGTCATTTTTTCCAATGAGATATTTCACATTGTTTTCTAATTTTTCATTCTTTTGGATTTGTTTTACAGTGTCTTGATTTCTCATAAAGTCACTAGCTTCCAATTGCTCTATTCTAATTTTTAAGGAAGTATTTTCTTCAGTAATCTTTTGGACTTCCTTTTCCATTTGGCCAATTTTTCTTTTTAGGGCATTCTTCTCCTCATTGGCTTTTTGGACCTCTTTTGCCATTTGGGTTAGGCTATTTTTTAAGGTGTTATTTTCTTCAGTATTTTTTTGGGTCTCCTTTAGCAAGCTGTTGACTTGTTTTTCATGATTTTCTTGCATCACTCTCATTTCTCTTCCCAGTTTTTCCTCTACTTTCCTTACTTGCTTCTCAAAATCCCTTTTGAGCTCTTCCAAGGCCTGGGACTGATTCATATTTTTCTTGGAGGCTTTGGATGTAGGAGCTTTGACTTTGTTGTCTTCTTCTGGTTGTATATTTTGATCTTCTTTGTCACCAAAGTAAGATAATATAGTCTGACTCTTTTTGCGAGCTTGCTCATGATCCTGGCCAATTACTTGAGTTTTAAACTCTTTGTTAAGGTAAGAGTCTGCTTCCAATGTGGAGAATGTACTGTCCCAAGCTTCGGGGTTTGTACAGCTGTTTTCAGAGATACTTGTAGGGACCTGTAAATTTTCAGTTCTTCCAAGGTGGTATGATAAGGGGTGAGGTGTTTACTCCTTTCCTGGCCTGTGACCACAAGTATTCCTTTCTGTCCTGTAACTGTGAGGAGGGGTTTCACTCCACAGCCACTACAAGCTCCACCACGCCAGCGTTCCTCCTCACCCTAGCACCGCCGCCCAGAACTGTGACCCAGATCCAAGCACGGGCAAAGCAAGAGATTCCTGCCTCAGCACTGGCAAAGAGATCCCTGCAGTCCCTCTCTGATCAGCCACTGGATTCCCCCTCAGTCTGTGGGGGGACCATGCTCTTGGGAATGAAGCTGAGACCCCGCCTTCCTGTCTCAGCACCGACAGAAACAGACTTTTCCCACTGACCTTCTAAGTTGTCTTTGGCATTAGTAGGTTGAGGAGTCTGGAAACCTCCACAGCTGCCCATGGTTCACTCCTCTGAGGCCTGCTCCAGGTTCGCTGCGGCCTGTGCTCCCAGCCCGGGACGATACACCTTTCTGATCAATCATCCAGGTTGTCTTGGGCTGGAAATCTGTTTCACTCTGTCTTTTTGTGGGTTCTGCTGCTTCAGAATTTGTTTAGAGCCATTTTTTATGAGTATTTGGAGGGGTTTGGGGGAGAGCTCAAGCAAGTCACTGCTTTCACTCCGCCATCTTGGCTCTACCCCACACTGATGTGTGATGTTTTAAAGAGCCCTCATAAGCCAGGGTGTCTACAGTGGCCATTGGGATTGTGTGCCTCCTGTGGAGAAGGCTCATCCATGGGATGTCACATGGGTTTCTTAACCTCTGAGGCCTTATCTTATGGAAGTTTGTACAATACACAGAAAGATATATTAGCAAATAATGATGGTGGGAAAGACTAGGCTGTGCTACCTTCTTTTCCAAGGCAGGCACCGCTGCTTACATTTCTTTTTTAAAGGAAAGCAGGTTGGAGACTGCTCTGCCTGGTAGGCGGTCAACCTCTCTGGGGCCTGTCTCTATTGGCATTTTTTCCCACAGTTCACAAGAGCTCCCAGATTCCTTTCTTTGACAGAGATAGGTCAGAATGAAACTTTTCTCTGTAGAGGGTTGGACTGAGAAATTTCTTAGTTTCCCCTGCCCACTCCCCTATTCCCCTTTGTGACTTGGCCTTGTCTCCAAGACTGATCCAAAGAGGACGCAGGCTTGAATCCCAAATGCTCCCATTTGGGAGGAGGTGGTCTCATATATGCTTGTCAATAGCTTCCTGAAGAAGACTCCTGGGGCCCCCAAATCATTACATTTTCATGAAGAGGACAATCAGATGTTCTCTTCCTAGAAGGGAAGGCCATAATCTCTTCTTCCCTCCCACTAGCCTCTTCAGGTTTGCATTTGGCCAATTCTCCCCCTTTCAGCAGTCAAAGAATCAGCAAATCAAAAGCCACTTGTTTCATCATCATCATCATCATCATCATCATCATCATCATCATCATCATTCTTATTCTCCTCCTCCTCCTCTTCCTCCTCCCCTTCCCCTATAATCAACATTCTCCTAAGCTCCTGAGTCATCAGACTAGGAGAGTGGGGCCAGGGGTTAGAAGCAGATTGGGCTGGTGACAAACCCCATGAGACTGCAGGGCTTTCTGGAAGCAGTGCATGGGGCTGAGTCAGAAAGCCTAGGTGTATTTCACTGGTGTAATGAATACCTGTCTTGGGTGTTCTGCCCTGGCCTATCTCTGGGTCCTTAAGGAATCTCGCTGCAAAGGCTTGAAAGGGGACATGATTACTAGGGGAAAATCATAGCCCTTGCAGAATGAGGGGATGCCCTTATCACTCCTCATGGGGAGCTTGAGTCACAGAGTGTTTGGTGTCTTGGAGATTTTTTTTCCCCCCAAGGCAGGGGATGAAGTGGAGGGTGGAGTTTCCTACCTCTCCCTACCACCAATCCCACCTCAACCTTCTAAAATACCAGGATAGGAAAGAAAGGGAAGTGTAGTTCTTAAACTGCAAACCTTTTTCTACTGACTGGGGCATTCTAGGGTTAGGTAACAAGGCCATTCCTGGGCCCACCCCTTGGCTTCCTCTTAGGAGAACTATCTTCTGGGGAGTATCTTTGGCTTCTGGGGGAGCCACTGGGTCTCTTTAGGCTGGGAAGGTGGACCCCAGAGGGATTTCCATCTTCCCCTATCCCGCCCCAACTTCCCATCTCTGGGCCCTATTTTTTTGTCGCTCTCTGGGGAAGGGGTTTTCTGGGTTCATGTGGTGGCCCTTCCCTGGCTACCGTGAGGGGGTGGGGGGATACCACCTCCACTTTTTACCCAGTGGTTCACGATTTCTCATCATTTGCCCCCAAAGAACGGAATGGGGGTATGCGCCTCATGGTCGCCAAGGGGTTGAGGGAGAGGGGGGAGGTACTGCTTAATTAAAGGGGAAGCCGCAATGTCGGGGCCAGACAAAAGCTGGCGTGCAGAATAAACTAATTAAAACATTGTGTTTGCAATACATTTTATTTCTCGCTCTCCCCTTTTTGATCTCCGCTGCGTTTTAAAGAAATGTCATCGCACCATACAGTGAGCCGTGAAACGCTATTTCCTTATAGTGTGCGGCGCTTTTCAAAGGCTAGTGTGATATAGTTTAGAAAGGAGACCCCGCTGTGAAAGCTTGCGTGTCTTCTCTTTACCAAACTAAGCTCTTGTCAATCATGCCCCGGCCTGGCCAATCAGCGAGCCCCCTTTTGGAAAGCAGCTCGTCCTGCTGTGCTTTTATATATCACCCCGCAGCATGTTTTGATGCATTTTTACCATCACTTTAAGGGGTTTGAATGTGGAGGGGAAAGCGCGCGGTAGCTCACGCCCCTCCCAGCGGTAGCTCACGTGCCTTCCAGATTTCCGGCGCTTCACAGCTTACCAGACTGTTGCGCGGCTTGGTTTAGTCTTGGGCGTGTCGCCTCGTTTATGGATTGGCGGCGTCTTGTGGTCCGGAGAGGCACCGCCCCATACTAGTGCCGGAGCCCAGCACCTGGGAGGTGCCAGAGCTTGAGTGGTTGGAGCCCAGAGTTGGCGCTGCCACTTTAGGTCTGGGAGACGCGGGCTAGATTGTAGACAATCCCTCAAAAGCCTCGTTCCTCCTCTCGTTTGACCACATCCTCGACAGCCTCGGGAGCCAAAGCGTGTGTAGGAAAGGAGGGTCGCGGTGGGTTGGGCTGGCCTGGGGTGTGGTGGGATGTGACCCCCGGGGTTCGGACCCCTTAGAAAATTCTCTAACATTCCCCTGAATTCTGCCTTTGGCCTTGATTTTCCCTTTCTCTCCCCTTCCCTAAAGCTCAACCATGGCCAGTGTCGCGGAGGGGAGTTCCTCGGGGACAACCCAGGCCTCCAGGCGCAGGAAAGCCTCACAGCCCAGTATGTCGGCAGAGGCTTCCGCGCCCTCCACACGGAGACCGAGATCGAGGACCAGGGCCAGGGCTCAGGCTACGCTCGAGCCCCACTCCAGCTCGGCCTCGGTCTCCCGGTCAGTCTGCAGTAGCAGACGCCTCCAGGCCCAGCACGCTGCCTGCCACAAGCGGGCTGCCTCCCTGGGCTGTCAGCTCTCCTGTCTCTGGGCGACTGGCCCGGAGGGGCAGACCAGTGAAGAGGCTTGTTCCAGAGTCTTCCGCTCCCTGTCCGAGTTAGTGAAACATGTCCTCAGGGAACACGTCAGAGGAGCCGATGAGGCCCTTCATGTTTGCCATTGGCTGGGCTGTCCTCGCCAGCACCAGCCATTTAAGGCCAGGTACAAACTGGTCAACCACATCCGTGTGCACACGGGGGAGAAACCCTTCGTGTGCCCCTTCCCATGGTGCAAGAGAGTGTTTGCCAGGTCGGAGAATTTGAAGATTCATAGACGGTCCCACACAGGTCAGTTAGTGTTTCCGATTGATAGGGAGTGTGGCCTTAGTGCTGGAATGCCGGCTAGCCTGGTTGGGGGATGGGAGGAACGAGATGGGGAGGGGGAGAGAATAAGAATGAGGGAGGTGGAGGGAAAGACGTGAAGAGAAAAGAGGAGGAGAAAGAGACAGATGGAAAGACAGGGACAGAAAAAGAAGGGGAGACAAAGGAAAATGGGGAGAAGATGAAGAAGAGAGGAGTGGGGGGAGACAGGAGAGAGAGTGGGGGAAGAGCGGAGGAAGTGGGGGAAAAAACTAAGAAAGATGTGGAAGAAACAGGAGAGAGGAAAAGGGAACTTTTTTTTACTGCAGTCTTCTTAATTCCAGCACATCTATCTTGTTAACAATCAATTCTGACTTTAGCCAGAAAAACTGCTTTTTTTTTTTAAGTGAGGCAATTGGGGTTAAGTGACTTGCCCAGGGTCACACAGCTAGTGCGGGTCAAGTGTTTCCGTCTGAGGCCACATTTGAACTCAGATCCTCCTGACTTCAGGGACGGTGCTCTATCCACTGCGCCACCTAGCTGCCCCCAGAAAAATTGATTTTTGATAGGTCATGGGAACAGAGCAGTGTCTGTCTCTAGGTGTTTAGTGTTTCTGTGTCCTTACCATATCACGTTTTGAAGTGCTGGCCAGAGCTGGCCCTGGGCAGCTAGGTGGCACAGTAAATAGAGAACTGAGCCTGGAATCAGGAAGACCTGAGTTCAAATCTAGCCTCAGACACTTCCTAGCTGTGTGACTCTGGGCAAATCACTTAACCTCTATTTGCCTCAGTTTCCTCCTCTGTAAAATGGGGAGAACATCATCTACTTCCCAGGGTTGATGTGAGGATCACATGAGATAATATGTATAGAAGTGCTCCGGACAGTGCCTGGCATGTAGTAGCCATTTAATAAATGCTTATCTCCCTCCTTCCTTCATTGCTCCCTTACTCACACTCAGAGGTGCTGAGCATGAGGTGCACTTGTAGCCCAGATATACAAATACAAGCACCAGAGAATAAACAAGCCCAGAATCCTGCATTTCCTCTAGGACTCAAGTTCTCCTAGGCCTTAAGTACTTCCATATCAGTTGCTGAGAAGCCTTAGTATTTTGATGGGAGGTGGGGGAGGGGATTAAGTTTTGTTCAGTTTCATTTTGCTTCCCAAACTCTCTCTCTCTCTCTCTTTTTGTTTGTTTGTTTTGCTTTTAGGCAATTGGGGTTAAGTGACTTCCCCAAGGTCACACAGCTAGTAAATGTCAAGTATTTGGTCTGAGGCCCGATTTGAACTCAGATCCTCCTGACTTCAGGGCCGGTGCTCTATCCACTGAGTCACCTAGCTCCCCTCTTCCCAAACTCTCTTAAGGGAACACTAGACAGCATGCCTTCCCAACATAAACCCAAGCTTACCATTGTCAGCCCTGCCCTATTTCCCACTGGCCAATAGAAGCCTTTTCCTGGGCTATGAGGTCATCATGAAGACACACCAATAACCACAATAACAAAGAAAAACGGGCAGATTTCCCATTGAAGAAGGCTGGGCAGGCACTCTGTCTCCATAGCCCCTGTCCTGGGTGGTATCCCAGCTTAAAGCTCTGCCCTCTTTCTGTCCATTGTCACTGATTTGCAGATGCACTGAAATGTTGAAAATCTAGGGTAGCTAGAACGTGTCATTGGAGGGTGAGTTACTGGTTTGTAGGTAGAGTGGTGACTTTTCTGAAAAGGACCTCTCCAAGCTGTTATTAGCTTTGGAACTCTGCTCCCAAGAATTCTATGCCTTGGGGTAGTGGAAAGAACCCTGGAATTGGCATCATAGAATTACAGGACTTAGTGCTAGAAAGGGCCTGAAGGACCTGTTAGTACAGCATCTTAACCATTGTTATGTTCTCCCCCTCCTTCTCAGAATCATGTTTGCAAACAATTGAAGAAAGTGCTAAATTTTAGTTAGATGTTTGGGAAAATAAAGGTCATTTCCCCCCATCCACATTCAGACTCCTGAAATCTGTCCACCGACCCCTTAAAAAGCCCTGATCTTGTTCAGCTCCCACATTTTACAGAAAAGAAAACTGAGGCCTAGAGAACTAAAGTGACTTGTCAAAGATTAGAACCTGATTCTCCAGACTCCCAAATTCAACAGACTCCCTCCCAGAGCTAGGTCAAACCACAGGCTCTATTACCTTTAGCAGATGCTCCCCCTGCCCAACTTCATCCATAAATTTCTATGGACGGTTGAACGAGATAACTTCCAAGGCACCTTCCATACCCAAATCCCATGATCTTCCCAAAATGCTCCTGCTTGAACCCTTCCCTGGATAGCTCTCTGGTTGTATACCCCACTCCACCCCAGCTGTCTCCTCCACTTAGCAAGGAGAGGATTTGGAAGGCAATGTTCTGGGATAGGGGAGAAGGGGAATCAGCCCTGCTCTGTTCACTCTTTATCTGCCTCAGGTTTGGGGGCCAAACTCAAGTTTAGACTAAAGATAGACTAAAGTAATCAAGACAGGAGCTAGAAGATAAGAAGCATCCCCTAGTCGGGTCCTGTCCTCTCAGTGTCGGTTTCTCCCCTCCCCCTCATTTTAAAGACAAAGAATATTCCAAGAAACCTTTTTTTGCTGAAAGGAACTGGAGAGGAGGACCCTCCAGGCAGGTTGTAGATAGAGAACAGCAAAGCAAACTATCCCCGACACAATTGGATGCAGGTGCCTATGTGGGCTGCTTTTTCGGCCTTTTCGAAAACTTGAAAGGGGCTGGTGGGTTGCCATAATTTCCAGACCGTAGCATGACTGCCATCTACCTTAGTGTCTGTCACTGAGGCGGCAGATCACACAGACATTTCTGAGAGCCAGAGTAGTTAAAAGGTGCAGGGGTAAAGGGGATGGGGAGGGGGGGAGGGGGAGAGGGGGAGAGTTACCAGTACAAAAAACAATCCTCAAGTAATGGGTTCTTTTGATCTGGGAAATTACTTGTTGCCTCCTGTTAACACGTTGTTATCCTGCTTCCAAACTCCATGGCATCTGCTGTATAAGGATTTGGGTTTCTATTTCTAGGTGAAAAGCCATTCAAGTGTGAATTCGAAGGCTGTGATAAGCGATTTGCCAATAGCAGCGACAGAAAGAAGCATTCTCTCGTGCACTCCAAAGACAAGCCGTACCTCTGCAAGGTCCAGGGCTGCCAGAAGGCCTACAGTCACCCCAGCTCCCTTCGAAAGCATCGGAAATCGCACAGGGCTGGCCTCAAGGGAGCCCCTGCTGACACCGACGCTGCTGCTGCTGCTACCACAGAAGGTCCCAGTAGTTCCAGTTCAGCCCCTTCTCCTAGGCCCAGCACCTCTGGGACCCAGGAGAGGACAGCCCCCACCACTACCAAGTCTAGGAAAGCTGTTTCCCGAAAGAAGCCCCACTCTAAGGTCCCCAAGGTTGCTGGCCCTCAGACCCACAAAGGTTCTACCCCTCCAGCTCCCACAGTTTCCAGCCTGTCAGTTTCTACCTCTCCAGCCCCTGTAATTTCTGTTCCTAGTACAATTGGATCGGTCCGTACACTTCCTACCTCAGTCCACAAGTTTTCTAACCCTGTGGCATGCCCAACTTTGAAGCATCCAGCCCCGGCAGTTACTACCCCACCACTTACTGACTCCCCAGCAAACCTAGCTCCTAAACCTGCAGCCCATATGGTTTCCAACCCCCCAACCCATGTATATTCTAGCCCTTTAACTTCTAACATCCTGGCCTGCCCAATTTTCAACCCTCCATCCCACCCAGTACCTGGCCCTTCATCCAGCCTGGCTCCTAGCCCTCAGACCCAGGTGGTTTCTAGCTCTTCAGGTCCCAATATTTGTAGCCCTCCAGGTTCCAGTACTTCTGACCCTCCAAAAGCCAGTATTTTTAGCCCTGCTCAATTCAAGTTTTCCAGCTCTCTAGACTCCACAGTTCTTAAACCTCCAACTTTCAAGTTTTCTAGCCCTCTAGGCTTCAAGGTTCCCAACTCTCCAAGCTCCGAGTTCCCCAGCACTCCAAGTCTCAGGATTCCCATCTCCCCAGGCTCCAAGCTTTCTAACCCATTTGGTTATGTCTTTGATTTTGGTGCGCTGGGCTGCTCTGGTGATAGCAAGACACAGGCCCAGCCAGTGAAGACTAACAAGGGAGCCAGTGGGCAACTCCAGTCTGAGTCCCACTCTTGGCTTGGAGCTCCCATCACTGTCCCTATCTCTGGGCCAGGAGCTCCTTTTTTTCACTCCGCTGCTGTCCCTAGCAGTTTCCCAAGGAGCCAGCAACCCTTAGTGTGGCCTGAGTGCTGGAATGCCGGCTAGCTCAGCCTGGTTGGGGAACGAGATGGGGAGGGGGAGAGAATAAGAATGAGGGAGGTGGAGGGAAAGACGTGAAGAGAAAAGAGGAGGAGAAAGAGACAGATGGAAAGACAGGGACAGAAAAAGAAGGGGAGACAAAGGAAAATGGGGAGAAGATGAAGAAGAGAGGAGTGGGGGGGAGACAGGAGAGAGAGTGGGGGAAGAGCGGAGGAAGTGGGGGAAAAAACTAAGAAAGATGTGGAAGAAACAGGAGAGAGGAAAAGGGAACTTTTTTTTACTGCAGTCTTCTTAATTCCAGCACATCTATCTTGTTAACAATCAATTCTGACTTTAGCCAGAAAAACTGCTTTTTTTTTTTAAGTGAGGCAATTGGGGTTAAGTGACTTGCCCAGGGTCACACAGCTAGTGCGGGTCAAGTGTTTCCGTCTGAGGCCACATTTGAACTCAGATCCTCCTGACTTCAGGGACGGTGCTCTATCCACTGCGCCACCTAGCTGCCCCCAGAAAAATTGATTTTTGATAGGTCATGGGAACAGAGCAGTGTCTGTCTCTAGGTGTTTAGTGTTTTCTGTGTCCTTACCATATCACGTTTTGAAGTGCTGGCCAGAGCTGGCCCTGGGCAGCTAGGTGGCACAGTAAATAGAGAACTGAGCCTGGAATCAGGAAGACCTGAGTTCAAATCTAGCCTCAGACACTTCCTAGCTGTGTGACTCTGGGCAAATCACTTAACCTCTATTTGCCTCAGTTTCCTCCTCTGTAAAATGGGGAGAACATCATCTACTTCCCAGGGTTGATGTGAGGATCACATGAGATAATATGTATAGAAGTGCTCCGGACAGTGCCTGGCATGTAGTAGCCATTTAATAAATGCTTATCTCCCTCCTTCCTTCATTGCTCCCTTACTCACACTCAGAGGTGCTGAGCATGAGGTGCACTTGTAGCCCAGATATACAAATACAAGCACCAGAGAATAAACAAGCCCAGAATCCTGCATTTCCTCTAGGACTCAAGTTCTCCTAGGCCTTAAGTACTTCCATATCAGTTGCTGAGAAGCCTTAGTATTTTGATGGGAGGTGGGGGAGGGGATTAAGTTTTGTTCAGTTTCATTTTGCTTCCCAAACTCTCTCTCTCTCTCTTTTTGTTTGTTTGTTTTGCTTTTAGGCAATTGGGGTTAAGTGACTTCCCCAAGGTCACACAGCTAGTAAATGTCAAGTATTTGGTCTGAGGCCCGATTTGAACTCAGATCCTCCTGACTTCAGGGCCGGTGCTCTATCCACTGAGTCACCTAGCTCCCCTCTTCCCAAACTCTCTTAAGGGAACACTAGACAGCATGCCTTCCCAACATAAACCCAAGCTTACCATTGTCAGCCCTGCCCTATTTCCCACTGGCCAATAGAAGCCTTTTCCTGGGCTATGAGGTCATCATGAAGACACACCAATAACCACAATAACAAAGAAAAACGGGCAGATTTCCCATTGAAGAAGGCTGGGCAGGCACTCTGTCTCCATAGCCCCTGTCCTGGGTGGTATCCCAGCTTAAAGCTCTGCCCTCTTTCTGTCCATTGTCACTGATTTGCAGATGCACTGAAATGTTGAAAATCTAGGGTAGCTAGAACGTGTCATTGGAGGGTGAGTTACTGGTTTGTAGGTAGAGTGGTGACTTTTCTGAAAAGGACCTCTCCAAGCTGTTATTAGCTTTGGAACTCTGCTCCCAAGAATTCTATGCCTTGGGGTAGTGGAAAGAACCCTGGAATTGGCATCATAGAATTACAGGACTTAGTGCTAGAAAGGGCCTGAAGGACCTGTTAGTACAGCATCTTAACCATTGTTATGTTCTCCCCCTCCTTCTCAGAATCATGTTTGCAAACAATTGAAGAAAGTGCTAAATTTTAGTTAGATGTTTGGGAAAATAAAGGTCATTTCCCCCCATCCACGTTCAGACTCCTGAAATCTATCCACCGACCCCTTAAAAAGCCCTGATCTTGTTCAGCTCCCACATTTTACAGAAAAGAAAACTGAGGCCTAGAGAACTAAAGTGACTTGTCAAAGATTAGAACCTGATTCTCCAGACTCCCAAATTCAACAGACTCCCTCCCAGAGCTAGGTCAAACCACAGGCTCTATTACCTTTAGCAGATGCTCCCCCCGCCCAACTTCATCCATAAATTTCTATGGACGGTTGAACGAGATAACTTCCAAGGCACCTTCCATACCCAAATCCCATGATCTTCCCAAAATGCTCCTGCTTGAACCCTTCCCTGGATAGCTCTCTGGTTGTATACCCCACTCCACCCCAGCTGTCTCCTCCACTTAGCAAGGAGAGGATTTGGAAGGCAATGTTCTGGGATAGGGGAGAAGGGGAATCAGCCCTGCTCTGTTCACTCTTTATCTGCCTCAGGTTTGGGGGCCAAACTCAAGTTTAGACTAAAGATAGACTAAAGTAATCAAGACAGGAGCTAGAAGATAAGAAGCATCCCCTAGTCGGGTCCTGTCCTCTCAGTGTCGGTTTCTCCCCTCCCCCCTCATTTTAAAGACAAAGAATATTCCAAGAAACCTTTTTTTTTGCTGAAAGGAACTGGAGAGGAGGACCCTCCAGGCAGGTTGTAGATAGAGAACAGCAAAGCAAACTATCCCCGACACAATTGGATGCAGGTGCCTATGTGGGCTGCTTTTTCGGCCTTTTCGAAAACTTGAAAGGGGCTGGTGGGTTGCCATAATTTCCAGACCATAGCATGACTGCCATCTACCTTAGTGTCTGTCACTGAGGCGGCAGATCACACAGACATTTCTGAGAGCCAGAGTAGTTAAAAGGTGCAGGGGTAAGGTGGGGGAGGGGATGGGGAGGGGGGAGAGGGGGAGAGTTACCAGTACAAAAAACAATCCTCAAGTAATGGGTTCTTTTGATCTGGGAAATTACTTGTTGCCTCCTGTTAACACGTTGTTATCCTGCTTCCAAACTCCATGGCATCTGCTGTATAAGGATTTGGGTTTCTATTTCTAGGTGAAAAGCCATTCAAGTGTGAATTCGAAGGCTGTGATAAGCGATTTGCCAATAGCAGCGACAGAAAGAAGCATTCTCTCGTGCACTCCAAAGACAAGCCGTACCTCTGCAAAGTCCAGGGCTGCCAGAAGGCCTACAGTCACCCCAGCTCCCTTCGAAAGCATCGGAAATCGCACAGGGCTGGCCTCAAGGGAGCCCCTGCTGACACCGACGCTGCTGCTGCTACCACAGAAGGTCCCAGTAGTTCCAGTTCAGCCCCTTCTCCTAGGCCCAGCACCTCTGGGACCCAGGAGAGGACAGCCCCCACCACTACCAAGTCTAGGAAAGCTGTTTCCCGAAAGAAGCCCCGCTCTAAGGTCCCCAAGGTTGCTGGCCCTCAGACCCACAAAGGTTCTACCCCTCCAGCTCCCACAGTTTCCAGCCTGTCAGTTTCTACCTCTCCAGCCCCTGTAATTTCTGTTCCTAGTACAATTGGATCGGTCCGTACACTTCCTACCTCAGTCCACAAGTTTTCTAACCCTGTGGCATGCCCAACTTTGAAGCATCCAGCCCCGGCAGTTACTACCCCACCACTTACTGACTCCCCAGCAAACCTAGCTCCTAAACCTGCAGCCCATATGGTTTCCAACCCCCCAACCCATGTATATTCTAGCCCTTTAACTTCTAACATCCTGGCCTGCCCAATTTTCAACCCTCCATCCCACCCAGTACCTGGCCCTTCATCCAGCCTGGCTCCTAGCCTTCAGACCCAGGTGGTTTCTAGCTCTTCAGGTCCCAATATTTGTAGCCCTCCAGGTTCCAGTACTTCTGACCCTCCAAAAGCCAGTATTTTTAGCCCTGCTCAATTCAAGTTTTCCAGCTCTCTAGACTCCACAGTTCTTAAACCTCCAACTTTCAAGTTTTCTAGCCCTCTAGGCTTCAAGGTTCCCAACCCTCCAAGCTCCGAGTTCCCCAGCACTCCAAGTCTCAGGATTCCCATCTCCCCAGGCTCCAAGCTTTCTAACCCATTTGGTTATGTCTTTGATTTTGGTGCGCTGGGCTGCTCTGGTGATAGCAAGACACAGGCCCAGCCAGTGAAGACTAACAAGGGAGCCAGTGGGCAACTCCAGTCTGAGTCCCACTCTTGGCTTGGAGCTCCCATCACTGTCCCTATCTCTGGGCCAGGAGCTCCTTTTTTTCACTCCGCTGCTGTCCCTAGCAGTTTCCCAAGGAGCCAGCAACCCTTAGCAATAGTAAGTGAATTGGAGAAGCCCTGCTCTTCCAACGAAGGGGAAGAAAAGGAAGGAAGGGAAAAGGAAAAGAGAGTGGAAAGGGGAGGAGGAGGGGAAAAGGAAAAGAGAGTGGAAAATGAAGGAGAGGAAAAGGAAGGGGAAGGGAAAAAGAAGAGACAGGGAAAAAAGGAAGGGGGAAAGGAGGGAGAGGGAGATCAGGTGATGGAAGCCTCAGCCATGGGCCAGAGGAGCCCCTCCTTTCAGGGATCTTAAACCAGTGAGCTCTAAGGATTTGATGTGCCCTCTTCCCACCCTTTATCCCTAAGGGCCAGAACTGGGCTGGGAGAGGAGAGTGGCCAATACAGTTTTTTCAAGTGTTTGCTGTTTAGTGGAAGTCAGGGTGGGGTGCCCCCTGCAGTTTTGGAGGCTACTAAATTCCCCGAGGGCTGGGCTTGTTATCCTTGTTTGCTGCCCTCCATGGTGTTTTAGACATAGTAGATCCCAATAAATACTTTTTGAATTTATGAATGACTTCAGTGACTTTCTTATTTCCTCCTTTTCACATGTTCCCCCGTTCCCTTGGCATAATGAAAAGAAGCATTGGATTTAGAGTCAGAACATAGGGTTTCATATCCCAGATCTGTTCCTTATTATGTGTGACCTTGGGCAGGTCACTCAGTTTCCCTGGGCCTCAGTTTATTCATCTGTAAAATGAGGGGAGTGGGCTAGATGGCCTCATGTTCCTTCTGGTCCTAGATCTAGGATCCTGTGATCCTAAATCCTTTCCCCCTCTAAGCCTCAGTTTTCTCATCTGTAAAACAAGAGGATTAGGCCTTGGAGATCCCTGCCTGCTCTAATTCTCATGATCCTTCCCCTTATGCCCATCCTGATTCTTATCTAGACTTTGTCTTCAGCCAATAACTTTTTGCCCCTAGCTCAGGATGCCATAGAGGGCAGAAATGGTCCCTGGTATTGCCCAAATGGGTACAGGTGGCAGTGTATATTTATGTGTGGTGGGAATAGAATATTTAGGTATCTCCCCATCCTATCCCTATGTCCTTGAAAATGCCAATGTGTGGGACATAATGTATTTATTACAACTTGGAGGAGGAGGGGAGAACTCTGCAAACTAGGACAATCTGGGATGTGTGCCTCACTTCTTGAATCAGATCCTCTTCCTGTCATGGATATTCTAAGTATGGGGGGGGGATGGGGAAGGGAGGCTCAAAGATCTATTAGATCTTCTGCTAGATTTTCCACTGAAGAATGCTTCCTCAGTTGCTCCTTTTTCTATGTAGCAGCTTTTTTTTTTTTTTAGCTATCAGCATAGTAGGGCAGGAACATAGGCATGAGGGGCACAGGCAATTAGATTAGATTAGTCATTAGACCAAGATTTGAATTTTGTCTTTGCTTACTTACTGCCTAGGTGACCTTGGGCAAGTCTTTATCAGGTCTAAAGCTATGAACCTAAGATCATAGGTGGCTAAGGTTTTCAGATGAGACAGATGTCTCCAAGCTATGGCTGCATATGATCTGTGTCTAGAACTAGTGAGGGTAGAGGACTGAGGGTGGGGTGAAGGTACTCCCCCAACTTCCATTCATACCCAGCCACAGCCTACTTGCAAAGAAAGATGACCAGCAAGGGAAAACACGGGAAAGCAAGCTAGAATTCTGAGCACTTGGAATCATTTGGTGTCATTCTAGGCATGGCTCAGTTGTCTCTCAGTACTGGGAAGGACAATGATTGGCAGACCCAGTCAACTCTCCTTTCTCTTAGCCCCATAACCCATAGAGTGGGCTGGAAGGACACAGATTTATCTAGGTTGCAACCTTCCACAGCCAGACCAGGCCCTCATGCCTGCTGCTCCTCCTCGACTGGACAGACCAGTCAGTCTTACCCCTTGCCCTCCACCCTCCAATAGCAGAGAAAGGACACAGGCAATAACAATTACTTCCACAATAACCTTTGTAACCCTTGGTAGCCTAGCTTCATCCAGACACACAGGCAAAGGGGAAAGGCTGATGTAGCCTCTGGAGGACACCCTTTCAGCCTCCCTTAGATTCCTCTGGGGTCCAGTACTCTGGCCCAACAGTGTAGGTGTCAAATTTGGACACCACAGAGTGGAGGCCATGGGCTGAGGAGAATACAGCCTCTGTACTATGGTTTCAAACCAGACAACACACGTTTCATCTTGGGGATTAGCCAATCCAACCACATCTCTTATGTATGTGTGTTTCAGAAAGGGGTGGATTGGTATCTTTGGTCATGCATGCCCTTTTGCAAGGGGCCAGAGCACATGTGTTCCTACCCATGAAGGCAAAATGCACATCCCCAGACAGTTCTGCTAGACCCTTCACTTCTTCCTAGAGCCTGGCTCAGGATCTGTCCAGCACAGCTCAGGCCTGTCCATAGTCGGAACTGCTTTCTCCAAGTTTCCTGAATGCCACACCACGGACCAGTAGCCCACCTTCCTCCACTTCCCCCTTCACCCTGTGCTCCGAGCTGCCTAACCCCGCCGCCCCATCCTTGCTGCCTTTCTCGTGTGCTCCCAGTGTGCTCGGTCACTTTGAGGCTGGATCAAAGGAGAAACTTTCACCCTGATTCCGGCTTTCTCAGATCTCTTGGGGAGGGGGCACTCCCACAAACCTTCTAGGCCCAGCTCTCTAGGACACTTGGGAGTCCAGCCAACCCTAGTAAGAGAGAGGGGAAAGAAAACGCCTAGCCCGGGGGCTGCAGCTTTAAGTGAGCTCCAGGGATTCTGGAAAATAGAATCTGCATTGGACCTAGTGGGTGGCGGGGGAGGTGGGGGTGAAGGAGGCAAAGGGAGGGGGATTCTCCCTCAGCAGCATCCCGCAAACTATCTCCCTCTACTCGGAGCCTGGGGTCTCAGCGGACGTGACTTGGGTGCAATCCGCAGAGGGCATATACTGCCTGCCTCTGGCCAGGGCACGAACGCTTGCTTTCCAGGACCCTTGCGCCAAGAGCAACTTTGGAAAAGGTTAGAAAACACAGTTGTTCTCCAAAGCGCCGCGAAGTCTGTGGGTGAGGGAGGCTCTGTCCTGAAAATACCCAGGGCAACAGGGCATTATGAAAGCTATGCTCCTTGACTTAGGGAGAGGGGAGGGGCAGTATACTTTGGGTGCAGGGCTGGGCTTGGGAGGGATGGTATGGTGCCTCCCCAAGTAACAAAGGAGCCCAAGGCAAAGCCCCTTGGGGACATCTCCAGTCGGGAAGTGGTAGCCCAGGAGCCCAAATTCTCAGGATCCCCAGAGCCTAGGCACCTTTCTCTCAAATGGGGATATCAGTTCACTCTATTTAGCTCCATGAGTTGGCCAATATTTACAGGGGTGTGTCCATTGACTTTATTTAGAAAGGCAGGCTGCTAAAGCTGAAGTTCTAGCTCAACACTTGGTATTATCTCTGTGATCTAAGGTGATTGATTCACTTGACTCCCTCTGGGCCTCAGTTTCCTCATCTGTAAGATGAAGGGGTTGGACTAGATGATCTCAAAGGACCCTTCCAATTTTATATTTATAATCCTATGACCTTGGCAAGCCACTTAACTACTGTGCCCAATTTCCTCTGTAATATGAAGGACATTGGACTAAATGACCTTTGAGGTCTCTTCCAACCCTCAGTCTTGTGACTTTGAGCAAATCACTTAACCTCTCTGGGCCTCAGTTTCTTCATCTCTAATATGGAGGGGGGGGGGTTACCATATGAGCTCAGAGGGCCTTCCAGACTCCAAATCTATGATCTTTTGATTTTAGTGATTCCCTCTGCAGCCCTGCTCCTAAGATTGGCCACTTAAAATTAGGATGTTGTCTGGAATGGATCTTTCGCTTTGCTTCCCAAGTCCTAAGTTAATCAATCAGCAGGAAGTTATTGTGTACCTACCATGTGACAGGCATTGTGCTGAGGCAGGGAAGTAACTTCCTGCTTTATCCAGTAACACTGAGCAGTGCAGTGTAGAGATGGAGTGGTGGAATACATTGGGACAAGGCCCTCAACCAGCTCTACCCAACCAGCTCTACTCTCTTGGAGAGTATTGAGAGCCCCCACCCCATATCGCCTTGAAAATCATCCTACAATGTGAACAGACAGTTCTCAAATGAAGAAATTAAAGCCATTTATAGTCATATGAAAAAATGCTCTACATCGTTATTGATTAGCGAAATGCAAATCAAAACGACTCTGAGGTGCCACATCACACCTATCAGATTGGCCAACATGACAAAACAGGAAAATGATCCATGTTGGAGAAGATGTGGGAAAACGGGAACACTAAGGCATTGTTGGCGGAGTTGTGAAATGATCCAACCATTTTAGAGAACAATTTGGAACTATGCCCAAAGGACTATAAAAACGTGCATACCCTTTGACCCAGCAATAGTACTTCTAGGGCTATATCCCCAAAAGATTATACAAATGGGAAAAGGACCCACATGTACAAAAATATTCATAGCAGCTCTTTTTGTGGTGGCAAAGAATGGAAATTGAGAGGATGCCCATCCATTGGGGAATGGCTGAACAAGTTGTGGTATATGAATGTAATGGAATACTATTGTGCTATAAGAAATGATGAACAGGCAGACTTCAGAAAAACCTGGAAAGGCTTGTATGGTCTGATGCTGAATGAAATGAGCAGAACCAAGAGAACGTTGTACACAATAACAGCCATGTTGTGCAATGACTAATATTGAGAAACTTAACCCTTCCCAGCAATGCAAGGATCTAAGACATCTCCAGAGGCCTTGTGATGGAAAATGCTATCCGCATCCAAAGAGAGAACTGTGAAAGTTGAATTGCTATTTTTTTTCTCTTCTGTTGAGTTTTGTTTCCTCTTTCTGATGGTTCCTCCCATTGGTTTTAATTTTTACTTACAACACCACTAATGTGAAAATATGTTTAATAGGAACGTAAATGTATAGCCTATATCAGATTGTGTGCCGTCTTGGGGAGGGTGGTGGGGAGGAAGGGGGAGAAGAATTTTAAACTCAAAAGCATATGGAAGTGATTATTGATAAATCAAAATAAATTAATAAAAAACAAAAAAAAAATCATCCTACAGAGCTCAGAGCCCAAATCAGGCCTGCACTAAGTCTGATGACCTTTTGCCATAGGCAGCACAAATATTGTTAACCATATTTTACAGACTACCTTTTTTGATCCTTGTAACAAGCCCAAGCTTTTGCTGGTGTATAGTAACCTCATTTTACAGATAAGGACCTCCTGAGTGTTGGGGGCAGTGTGCACATCCCAGGCTCCTGATTCCACACATTGTAGAAGTTAATGAGTCAGGTACCAGTATCATTGGGAAAGGCAGGAGAATGACCTGATAGATGAAAGCAACAAGGCTAGGAAAACAAGGAAATGAAGAGATGGAGGCTTCCTTCTGTCTTGGTCTTTTGCCCATGTTTCACCAGGGCCAATAAGGATCAAGGGCACTACAGTAAGTTTGGAAGTGCCTAATGGGGCTCTGACACTGGCAGCCTGAGCCCTTGGCCTTTCAACCAGGAGTGTGCTAGTAAATGTTTGACAACCAGCTCTCTTAAAAGGTAGGAAACACTTCTAAGTTGAATCTGCACCATTGACAGTTTCTCCATTACTTTCTTAAGTCTAGACAATCACCACAACAATGAATCAAGCCCTGGTTTGTAGTTTACCAGTTTCTGAGGTGTAAGTGCTCACACTGCAAATTTAACAATCTCTGGTAATGTTCACTGGTAAAAGTTTAATAATCAGCCATTCAACCAGCTCCAGCACACCCCTTCCTGCAGCCCCACCCAGGACTCCCACCCTCTCTTCATCAGTTTTGGATAGAATGGGATGGGGGCTTGGAGAGAGGAAAGGAAAGCAGTGCTGATAGCCCAGGACACACATCGCCTTTGAAATCTCTTTCCTGTTCAAGTTTCCCTGTTTCTGTGAAGGGCCCACCATTCTTCTAGCCACGCAGGTCTGTAACTTCAGTCATGTCCATTTTAATTCTTCCCTCTCCTCACACAACATCTCTGGCATCCATCCCCTTCTTTGACTTGATTTATAATCTTGGGGCAGATGAATTCTGAAAGCCTTTGGCCAAGTTCTGCCTGTGGATGTTCATCGCAACAGTTTATTTCCTACTGTATCGGCTCCCCAATCCAAGTGAAGTCATCCAGGTTCTGGGCCTCAGAAATACCTGGCATGCCCACACTGACCTCTCCCGAGTTTTCCTCCTTCCTCCTCTGGAGTTGCATTCCTGTTCTGTATACCCACTGTCTGGCTCGTTCCACAGGGCTCTTTGGAATACCTGCTCTACTGTCAAAAAAATCTCAACACAATTAGACTTACCAACCCTCATTTCCTCTAATGCCATCCCTCAATGACCTTCATTTTTGGAGACCCATGCAGACCATGGATCTGTAGACCATCTTCTTGTGAGTCCTTGCTTTTGTTTCTTTTCTGGTTTTTACACCACTGATATTTCCCACTGTATCTCTTTTCCTCCCCCTTCACTTTCTAGAGAACAATCCCTTCTTAAGGAAGGAAAAACAGTTCAGCACAATTAACCAAGATATCAAAACAGTCTGACATTTTATGCAGAACTCCACAGCCATAGTATTCCACCTCTGCAAAGAAGTGAAGGGGGAGGGGGAGGGGAAGGGGAGGTACATTCTTGTATAACTTCTTTGGGCCAAGCTTGGTCATCATACTTTTTTTTAAAATAAGTTTTTATTGATATTTCTGCTTCTTGATATTACCATAGTGTCCCATGTATCCCTCCCCTTCTCTTCTTAGAGGGTCATCCTATGTGACAAATAGTATTTTTTAAGAGAGGAAATAAAAGTCAATACAACTGATAGATGTGTTGGAAAAGTTCAAAAATATGTGCAACATGTAATGCCTGTGGACCTCCCACCTCCACAAAAGGGTTAGTTGGGGGCATCTTCTCAAATCTCTTCATTCAATTCTTATTTGATCTTTATAATTATATTACATTTTCTTTTGATTTTGTAGTGTATAGTTCTTTACATTTTCATTGTGGCAATTATTGTGTATGCTGTTTTCTTGGCTCTGCTTGCTTTACTTTGCATCAGTTCATGTGGATCTTCCCATGCTTCTCTGTATTCATCGAATACATAATTTCTTACAGCACTGTAATATCTCATTACATTCTGTACCACAGTTTGTTTAGCCATTCCTCCATACATGGGCATCCATTTTATTTCCAATTCTTTGCTATAATACAAAGCACTGCTGTAAATGTGGTAGTGTATATAAGGGCTTTCCTTTTGTCATTGGCCTCCTTGTTTTCCTAGCCTTGTTGCTTTCATCTATCAGGTCATTCTCCTGCCTTTCCCAATGATATTGGTACCTGACTCATTAACTTCTACAATGTGTGGAATCAGGAGCCTGGGATGTGCACACTGCCCCTAACACTCAGGAGGTCCTTATCTGTAAAATGAGGTTACTATACACCAGCAACAGCTTGGGCTTGTTACAAGGATCAAAAAAGGTAGTCTGTAAAACATGGTTAATGATATTTGTGCTGCCTATGGCAAAAGGTCATGAGGCTTAAAGTGGGGAGAGGTGGAAATACCCATCAATGATGGAAGTTGGCAATTCACCTGCAAATTCTAGTTCTGGAGAGGAGTTTGGGACCTAAGAAGGAATGCGATCCTCCCAGGTCACACAGCCCATGTGGACCAAAGGCAGAACTTCAGCCAAGGTCTTTCACATGCAGGGGTGGGCCATCTATCGACAATACCTGTGATTCTCTTTGGAGGCACGTTTCCTGGGTTCAAATCTCAATCCTGAACTTATTAACTAGATGGCTGTGAGCAGATCAGGTGATCTCTGTGGTTTTCAGTTTCCTGTTAGGAACTGAAATTTCTCAAGGCCCTTCTCACTCCAAGCTTTATGATCCTATAAATGATTCAGTATTAATACACAACGAGAACTTTACATTTCTAGATATGCTTCCCAGTTCTATTAGTAAGGCAGGTAATAAAGCCTCCCACTGTACCTCCCAGTTGGTAATAATTCATGCCTCCTTGGATCTTTCCCCCTTAATATCCCAGCTTCAACAAAGAATTTAGTTCAACACACATTTATTGAGAATTTATTATAAGTAAGGTAATATGCTAGGCACTGAGGAGAAAACCCTTAACCCCAAAGGCATATATTATTATCATCATCATCATCATCATCATTATTGTTATTATTAGGATGTAACACATACATAAAAAAGTAAGTAAAAGGTCATTCAAAGAGGGAAGAACATTAACAGAGAGAATCCAGAAAGGCTTCCTGTAGGAGGATATATTTGAGCTGAGTACTGAAAGAAGCCAGAGATTCTAGGGGTGCAGAAGAGAAGAGAATATATAACATCATTTGGCATATAGAACACATGAAATAACTCTGGAAAGGTAGACTTGAACTGGCCTGTGGAGGGCTTGAGAGGACAGGGTGAGAAGTTTGTGGTTTTTCCTGTGGGCAATGGTGGGGTGGGGTGGGGCACTGTTCAGGGGAGTGACAAAGAGATATGGCCTATCTATCCACACAGGAAAGACCAAGTAGGTCAAGAATGCCTTTTTCCTGGATTTCAGCATGCATCTGAATGGACAGCCAATAGAGTTTGTCCAATAGTATAGAAATCTGGGACAGACAATAGACATGGCCTGTAACACCACTGCCTTTGAAAAGCTAAAGAGGAGTATGACACAGAGGGCAGTGGAAAGGTGCATGATGGGTATAAGTGGACTATAACATAGAACCAATGAGGAATTCCAAAGAAATAAAGAACAGGAGGAAAGAGAAAATGGGCTAGTCACATGGCAAGAGCAAGGGGTGCTAGGTGGAGGGCCAGAACAATCCACTGGCACCTTCTCAATGTCAGGAGAAATGGAGGAAAGCCTCCACTTCAGCACATTGTATGGATACCATGTGGCAAGCTTGCAGGAAGACATGAAGGAGAGTCAAACAGGCAAGTATAGATGGGTTATTTGTATCATTAGAGGAAGTTCCCAAATCAGCAAGATCACAGACCTATTGGAGCAGGGGTGGGGAACCTGCAGGCTCGAGGCTGCATGTGGCCCTCTAGGTCCTCAAATGTGACCCTTGGACTGATTCCAAACTTCACAAAACAAACCCATTTAATAAAAGGATTTGTTCTATAAAACTTGGACTCAGTCAAAAGGCCGCACCCAAGGACCTAGAAGACCATGTGTGGCCTAGAGGCCACAGGTTCCCCATCCCTGTATTGGAGTGTTACAGGAATAAGTGACATGGTTTGATCTGGTTCTCAGCTAGGGTTGACTCAGGTTGGCATGGTGGTTCAGGCTTGAGATTGGAACTAAATGAGACGCTCATAAATCACATAACATTTAACAAAAGGATTTACTTAACAATAGCATGGAAAGGCTATTCAGCAAGGATACAGCTTTGGTTCTGGGGAGACGAAGTTCTCTTCTTCGTAGAGAGGAAGTTCTGATCAGGAGGATGTATTAACTGGCATAGCATCAAGGAAGCCCTCAAGCTAATGAGCTAGACTTTTTATGCCCTAGGTGACTAGCCTGCTACATCAACAATTCTAGCCTTAGCCCTCTGGATGAATTAAGTCTGAAGTAAGTACAATTTCCTTGTCTTTTTAGAGAAAAACATGCCTAGCCTACATGAAGTAGATATACCTCCTGCCACAGACCAGTGTCTTAGAAATAACAATTTGGCAGCCTCTGGAGGACAGATTAGAGAAAGGAGAGATTAAGAGCAGGGAGATCAATTAAGAGGTAATTGCAGTCATCCAGGTGAGAGGTGAGGAGACCTGAACTGCATTGATGGCCATGTGTGGGACAGATGTGAGAGATGTTTTTAGAAGTATTATTGGCTATGCTTGGCAACTTACTGTATCTTGGGGGTAAGGAAGAGGGAGGAGATGAAATGCTAGGTGCTAGGAATCACAAAGCTCCACGATAAAGTCTCTGCCCTCAAATAGCTTACATTCTACTGCAAGGAGATACAAAATGTGCACAGATAAATATAATTCAGAGTAAATTGAGGAGGGAGAGAACATTAACACCTTAGGAAACGAGGGGAGGTTTGTAAAAGGAAGCAGTACCTTAGCTAAGCCTTGATAAAGGAAGACAAAGGTTCTGAGAGGCAGAGATGAAGATGGAATACATCCCAGTAGGCAGCATGGTACACTGTAAAGAGTATTGGCTCTGAAGTGAGAGGATGTGAGTTCAATCCTACTTCTGATGCTTACCTCCTTCATGAGGTAAGTCACTTCACCTCCATGGAAATTCCATTTCCTTTCCTGTACAATCATGCTGTTGAACTAGATGGTTTCTGAGGTAACTTCTAGCTTTAGATCTGTGATGCTATGATCCAGACATGAGGTATTAGTGATGTTGTAAGGAAGAATGAGAACCAATAGAAAGAGGAAGAGAAAACAGAGAAAACAAAACAAAACAGAAGAAAAAAATAGCAAATAGTATGCTTCGATCTGCATTCAAACTCCGTAGTTCTTTCTCTGGATGTGGATAGCACTTCCCATCATGAGACCTTTGGAGATGTCTTAGATCTTTGCATTGCTGAGAAGGGTTAAGGCTCTCAAAGTTAATCATCGCACAATGTGGCTGTTACTGTGTACAATGTTCTCCTGGTTCTGCTCACTTCACTCAGCATCAGTCCATGCAAATCTTTCCAGGTTTTTCTGAAGTCTGGCTGCTCATCATTTCTCATGGAACAATAGTATTCCATTACATTCATATACCACAACTTGTTCAGCCATTCCCTGATTGATGGGCCTCCCCTCAATTTCCAGTTCTTTCAGGCATGAGGTATTGTATGGCCTGTGCAAATGTATGGAGGTGGGAGAGCACAAGACATATGTGTAAGATGATTTTATGGATCAGAGAAGGGAGTCACTGTAAGTAGGAAGATCAATTAGGAGGTGATTGCCCAGAAGTAATGAGTGCCTGAACTATAGCGGTGGTTTGTAAATGGATAGGAGACAAAATGTGTCATAGAAGTGTGATTGGCAGCACTTAGAAGCAGATTGGATAGGAGGGATGACAGAGAGGGAAGACTCAGGGATGCATCTCCAAAATAATGAGCCCAGGTGACAGGGAACATGTTAGTGACTGCAACAGAAATAAGGAATGTTAGAGGAAAGATCATTTTTTACCTGTTGAATATGAGATGCTTATAGGATATTTAGGAAGAGAGACCTCCTAGGTGTCTCCTACAGGTCTGGAGTTCAAGAAAGAAATAAAGCTTTTGGAGTCATCTGCAAAGGTGGGGTAGCTAGGTGGTACCGTGCACAGAGTTTTGGGCCTGTTTCTCAGGAATACACATCTTCCTGAGTTAAAATCTAGCCTCAGATACTTACTAGCTGTATGACTCTGGACAAGCCACTTAACTCTGCCTCAGTTTCCTGAGTTTCCTGTCTGTTAAATGAGCTGGAGAAGGAAATGGCAAACCTCTCCAGTATCTTTGCCAAGAAAATCCCAAATAGGGTCATGAAGAGTCAAACAGGGCTGAAAAACAACTAAACAACAACAAGCAAAGAGATGATCTTTGAATTTTTGGGAATAGATGAGATCATCAAAGTGAACAATGTAGAGAGAGAAAGAGCCCTACAGAGATCCATGGAGTGCGCCAATAGCAGATAGCGAGTGTGACATGAATGATGACCCAGCAAAGTAGACAGAAAAAGAACAGTCTAAAAGGTGAGAGGGAAACCAGAGGAGAGCAGTGCCATGGAAATGCAAGGTAGGAGAAGATAACAAGGCGGATTGGGGGAAAGAGGCATGGTGTAGATTGTTGATGACGTCCAGAGGTACAAGGAGATCAAGATGGATGAAGACTGAGAAAAGGCTATCTGATTTTGCATTGAAAACATTGATGATGACCTTCTTGGGAGCAATTTCCCTTGAGTGGCAGACTTGGAAACCAACCTGCAAAGGGTTAAGAAGTGAATGGGAGGTAAGAATGAGGAGACAGTAAATTTAAATGATCCTTTCTTGGAATTTGGCAATAAATTAGAGGATAGCTACAGGACCATAACTTGAAGGGATGGAAAGGTCAAGTGATATTTACTTAAGGATAGGAGAGAGATTTGAATATATATATATATATATATATATATATATATATATATATATGTGTGTGTGTGTGTGTGTGTGTGTGTGTGTGTGTGTGTGTGTGTATAATATATGTACATACACATATATATTATGTTTTATATATATATATAGGCTATGGGAAAGTATTCAAGATCAACCAGAGAAGGAATGAATGCTCAATGAGGTAAGCTCTAAGAAGAGACTGGAAGAGAGGAGATCAAAATCCCAAGTAGAATGGTTTGCCTTGACAAGGAGAAGAATCATCTATTTCTTACCTCAGAATAAAGGAGAAGGAGAAGAGGACGGGCGAAGCTGTAAGAAGGTTTTGATATGTGGGATAAGTTATACTGGCACTTGTTCAGTCATTCAGTTGTGTCTGACTCTTTGTGACCCTACGGACCATGGCACACCAGGCCCTTCTGTCCTCCACTGTCTTCCAAAGTCTGTCCATGATGGGGTTCTCTTGGCAAAGATACTGGAGTGGTTGGCCATTTCCTCCTCCAGTGGATTACCTTTTGTCAGAACTTTCCACCATGACCTGTCCATCTTGGGTAACCCTGCACAGCATAGCTCAGTTTCAGGAAGCTACAAGAGCCCCTCTGCCATGACAAGGCAGTGATCCAGGAGGGGCTACTGGCACTCAGTAGATGCTTAACAAATGCATCCTCACTTGTTTGGTTACATAAGGGAGCTCACGATGGATGGTCTTGCTTTTCTCAATAAAGTGGCAGGCCAAGACATCTGCTGAGCGACAGGCATGCATGGCAGTTCTGAGAGCTTGCAGAGAAAAAACTGGGATGGGAACAACCACCGAGGGGTTGTGAGACAGAGACACAATTAGGGCACAATAAGAGGATTGCATTGTAGCAGTGAGGAACGAATTGAGTGTAGAAAACACTCATTTGTACTGGACCCAGTCCACATGTTTATGTGATTTTCTCCAGAGGTTCACAGCAGCTTAGCAGTACAACCAGAGAAGGCAGATGGGATGGGAAAGCATTTATTAATTGCTTACAATGTGCCAAGCACCAGAAATACAAACAGAACATCAGGATAGTCCCTGCTCTTTCTTTTTTTGTAAATATAAATTTATTTATTTTTAGTTTTCAATATTTACTTGCACAAGATTTTGAGTTTCAAATTTTCACCCCATCTCACCCCTTCCCCCACCCCAAGATGGCATGCATTCTGAATATTCCTTCCCCTAGTCTGTCCTCTCTTCTATCTCTTCCCCCTTCTCTTATCCCCTTCCCCTTCTATTTTCCTGTAGGGCAGGATAGACTTCTGTACCCCATTTCCTGTATTTCTTATTTCCCAGTAGCATGTGAAAACATTTTTTTTAAACATATGTTTTTAAAACTTTAGGTTTCAAATTTTCTCCCTTCCTCCCTCCCACCCACCCTCATTGAAAAGGCAAGCAACTCAATATAGGTTATACATGTGCAGTTGTGCAAAACACTTCCATAGTAGACATGTTGTGAAAAACTAACTCTATTTCCCTTAATCCTATCCTGCCCTCCCATTTATTCTATTCTTTCTTTTGACCCTGTCCCTCCTCAGAAGTATTTGCTTCTGATTATCCCCTTTCCCAATCTGCCCTCCTCTCTATCATCCCCCGCTCTCTTGTCCCCTTCTCCCCCTATTTTCCTGTAGGGTAAGACAGATTTCCATACCCAATTGAATGTGTATGTTATTCCCTCCTTAAGCCAAATCCTATGAGAATAAGATTCACTCATTCCCTCTCACCTTCCCCTGTTTCCCTCCACTGTAAGAGACTTTTCTTTTTTTTTTTTTTGAGATAATTTACCCCATTCTACCTCTCCCTTTCTTCTTCTCTGAGTATAATCCTCTCTCATCCCTTAATTTTATTCTCCAGATATCACCCCTTAATCTTCAACTCACCCTGTGCCCTCTATCTAGCTATCTATCTATACATACATACACATATTTTTTTTTCCTCCAACTACCCTAATACTGACAAAGGTCTCATGAGTTATAAATTTCATCTTTCCATGCAGGAATGTAAACAGTTCAACCTTAATAAGTCTCTTATGATTTCTCTTTCCTGTTTACCTCTTCATGTTCCACTTGAGTCTGTATTTGAAAGTCAAATTTTCTATTCAGCTCTGGTCTTTTCATCAGGAAGCTTGAAAGTCCTCTATTTCACTGAATTACCATTTTTTCGCCTGAAGGATTATATTCAGTTTTGCTGGGTAGGTGATTCTTGGTTGAAATCCTATCTCCTTTGCCCTCCAGAATATTATATTCCATGCCCTGCGTCCTTTAATGTAGAAGCTGCTAAATCTTGTGTTATCCTGATTGTGT
Source organism: Phascolarctos cinereus (assembly GCF_003287225.1). NCBI lineage: Eukaryota > Metazoa > Chordata > Mammalia > Diprotodontia > Phascolarctidae > Phascolarctos > Phascolarctos cinereus. Next base: position 39,770,417 of record NW_027556291.1, read on the forward strand.
TTCCACAGTACTTGAATTGTTTCCTTCTGGCAGCTTGTAATATTTTCTCCTTGACCTGGGAACTCTGGAATTTGGCTATATTCCTAGGAGTTTTCCTTTGGGGATCTCTTTCAGGAGGAGATTGGGTGGATTCTTTCCATTTCTATTTTGCCCTCTGGTTCTACTATATCAGGGCAGTTTTCCTTGATAATTTCTTGAAAGATGATGTCTAGGCTCTTTTTTTGATCATGGCTTTCAGATAGTCCAATAATTTTTAAATTCTCTCTCCTGGATCTATTTTCCAGGTCAGTTTTTTTCCAATGAGATATTTCACATTGTTTTCTAATTTTTCATTCTTTTGGATTTGTTTTACAGTGTCTTGATTTCTCATAAAGTCACTAGCTTCCAATTGCTCTATTCTAATTTTTAAGGAAGTATTTTCTTCAGTAATCTTTTGGACTTCCTTTTCCATTTGGCCAATTTTTCTTTTTAGGGCATTTTCTCCTCATTGGCTTTTTGGACCTCTTTTGCCATTTGGGTTAGGCTATTTTTTAAGGTGTTATTTTCTTCAGTATATTTTTGGGTCTCCTTTAGCAAGCTGTTGACTTGTTTTTCATGATTTTCTTGCATCACTCTCATTTCTCTTCCCAGTTTTTCCTCTACTTCCCTTACTTGCTTCTCAAAATCCCTTTTGAGCTCTTCCAAGGCCTGGGACTGATTCATATTTTTCTTGGAGGCTTTGGATGTAGGAGCTTTGACTTTGTTGTCTTCTTCTGGTTGTATATTTTGATCTTCTTTGTCACCAAAGTAAGATAATATAGTCTGACTCTTTTTTCGAGGTTTGCTCATGATCCTGGCCAATTACTTGAGTTTTAAACTCTTTGTTAAGGTAAGAGTCTGCTTCCAATGTGGAGAATGTACTGTCCCAAGCTTCGGGGGTTTGTACAGCTGTTTTCAGAGATACTTGTAGGGACCTGTAAATTTTCAGTTCTTCCAAGGTGGTATGATAAGGGGTGAGGTGTTTACCCCTTTCCTGGCCTGTGACCACAAGTATTCCTTTCTGTCCTGTAACTGTGAGGAGGGTTTTCTCTCCACAGCCACTACAAGCTCCACCACGCCAGCGTTCCTCCTCACCCTAGCACCGCCACCCAGAACTGTGACCCAGATCCAAGCACAGGCAAAGCAAGAGATTCCTGCCTCAGCACTGGCAAAGAGATCCCTGCGATCCCTCTCTGATCAGCCACTGGATTCCCCCTCAGTCTATGGGCCAGAAGCTCAGGAGGCAGCTGCCTGCCCCCCCTCCCCGCCATACTCTTGGGGAATGGAGCTGAGACCCCGTGTTCCTCTCCCAGCACCGTAGAAACAGACTTTTTTTAAAATTTATTTTTATTTTTATTTTATTTATTTATTTTGGTTAGGCAATGGGGTTAAGTGACTTGCCCAGGGTCACACAGCTAGTAAGTGTTATGTGTCTGAGGCTAGATTTGAACTCAGGTCCTCCTGAATCCAGGGCCAGTGCTCTATCCACTGTGCCACCTAGCTGCCCCGGAAACAGACTTTTCCCACTGACCTTCTAAGTTGTCTTTGGCATTAGTGGATTGAGGAGTCTGGAAACCACCACAGCTGCCAGTGGTTCACTCCTCTGAGGCCTGCTCCAGGTTCGCTGTGGCCTGCGCTCCCAGCCCGATGCGATATACCTTTCTGATCAATCATCCAGGTTGTCTTGGGCTGAAAATTTGTTTTACTCTGTCTTTTTGTGGGTTCTGCTGCTTTAGAATTTGTTTAGAGCCATTTTTTATAAGTATTTGGAGGGGTTTGGGGGAGAGCTCAAGCAAGTCACTGCTTTCACTCCGCCATCTTGGCTCTGCCCCCCTGCTCTCATTCTAAGAGCCCACCTTGTAACTGGGGGAGACCACACATATCAGGTTCCAACCAAGGGTAGATGCAAGGGCCTGGTGATTGTTACGGTGTAGTAGTAGTGCTGATGGCAAGGCCCAGGGGCCTTTTGGTTGCATTCTTATCAAGGGGAGATCTTCATAGGAGTTGGGTGGACAGAGTTCAGGTGGAGCCACTGGGGGAAAGAATGTTGAAGTGGTTTTGAGGTTGGGTTAGGTCTCTGAGTGGTCAAAGCTTGGGTTGGTGTGATTGGAGAGCAGGGAATGATGGTGGAAGTGAGCCAGAGCTTCAGATCAGCAGGACATGAATCACAGGACAGGGTGGCAGGGGGAAAAGGGGCAGATTCAATTAGTTAACTATGAAGTCCTGACTGAAAGGGGAGAACAGTGAGGTCAGAGTAAGGATGGGCTGAATGGGATTAAATGGAGGACCTGGGGATTGTTGTGAGAATGAATGATCCATTTAGGGGTGGTCCAGCAGAGGGAGAGATGATCAGAGAGGGGAATTTCTGAGTTCAGGATTATAGAGCTGGCAGTACTGTAGGTGATAGTGAGAGCAAAGGCATAATTATCCCTCTGGGTAGCTGAGGTGGAGCTGGCTTGCTCGTATTATATCTGTGGTACTTAGGTCTGTGGAGTGGTGCCCATGTAAGTGGGGCAGGACAAGCAGTGGGTTGGTGGCCATCAATTTCAATGTCTGTCTATCCATTTCTTGCTGTTCTATCATCCTGTTTTGGAGGCCACAAATCAGAAAAAGCCCCTTTGTGAGAATGTGTCATGATTGGGGATTCAGAAAATAGGGTGACTGGATCCGTAATGTCAATATGATTCTTTAGTCAATTCCTCTGCCAACCAAACCTTGCTGATAACATGGATTTCCTATCGGCTTTTCCTGGACTCTGGTTTTCAGAGCAGGGAAAAAAAAGAACATAGCTAAGTTAAAAGAATCTTCTAAATGATTACTGCTTTGCACCTGGCACAAAGTGAAAGCATGCAATGTGAGTCTCATTGGCTTCTTTTCTGTAGCTGGGCAGACTGCTCAGATGTTGGTATTGAATCTGAGTTTAAACATGGCTGGGAACTATAGGCCAGCTGGAATGGCTATCTGCTTAAGCTCACACTCAGCTTGGAGTCCATGGGTGCTAATCATAAGAATAGGTAACACTCATACTGGCCTTTGATGTTTGCAAAGTGCTTTACAAACAGCTCATCTGATCACCACAACAACCCTGTCAGGTAAGTGCTCTTAATATCCTCCATTTTACAGATGAGAAAACTGAGTCTGACATAGGTTAAGTGACTTGCCCAGGATCATACTGCTAACAAATATCTGAGCAGGATTTGAACTCGTGTTCCCTGGTTGCAAGTCCAGTGTTCTGTTCATTATACCACTGAATTTTGAGTTTCAAGATCTGTGTTCAAATCCTGGCTCTGGTATTTGTTACCTGTGTGACTTTGGGGCAAGTCACCTTCTTCTTCTCTAGACCTTGGCTTCTCTATCTGTAAAATGGGGGTGGGTGGTTAGACATGATGATTTTTAGGCACTCTTCTAGTACTCAATCTTGAAATCAGCTTTTCCTAAAATCTTTCTTGGCTATGCAAGGAAACTTGGCTTGCTTCATATCTTAAACAGGTTTAAAATCATTGGGCACAATCAGCACTCCCACTTGAGTACTGAAGGGGAAGAGATCAGACATGTGCATTTTGCCTTCAAGGGTAGAAACTTGTGCCCTTGCAAAAGGGCATGCATGACCAAAGACTCCAATCCACTTCTCCCTGCAACACACACACACACACACACACACACACACACACACGAAATGCTTGTTGTATTGGCTGGCCCCAAGATGAAATATGTGTTGGAAACAAAGGGATCTTCTTTTCTCGGGTAACTTCACTGCCACTTTTGTGGCACTAAGCTTTGGGTGCCGTACCTGATATCATTCACTCCCTTCTGTTACTGTGGAAGCAGAAAATGAAATGCGGGCCACCTTCAGCTCCCAAATGGGCCTGTTTCCAAGGTTTCATTTATAAATTGGTTGTTTGGAACTCAGAACACATCTCCCCATAGAAACAATGCTCTACCTAGTGGTTCATTCATATGCTGGGCCAGACCACAAACCCATAGCATATGTGACCATTTCAATTACACTCTACCATGTAAAATACTTTCAGCGAGGAATTGCTTCATGAGTCCCCAGAATTCTAGCTCCGAAAGCCAGGAGTACAACACATTCTGTCCTGACCTTTTTCTTGCCTCCTTCTCCTCAAATCTGAGGGGAGAGTAGACTCCTAGGGACAAGGAAGCTGTTAGCCCTCTCTGTTTTAGAGAGCAGTGGCATGATGGATAGAATAGCAGACAGAGTCTGAAAGACCTGGCATCATACTGAAGATATTTCTTTTTTTTCCCCTCCTAATTTAATTTACTTTTATTTTATTTTCAGGTCTGAATTGGCTCCTGCCCATCTCACCCTCCCCTTCCAGTCCATCAGCTCTCTATCTAGAGGTGTGTATAAGGTTTTATCATGAGGCCTCTGGAACTCACTGTGGTGATCAGAGTTCATAAGGCTTTCAAAGGTGTTTGTCTTTACCATATTGTTGCCATTGTATAGTTGAGAAAACAGTGGTAGATGAAGATTAAGTGACTTGCCAAGAGTCACACAGCTAGTAAGCTTCTAAGGCCATATTTAAACTCAGGTCTTCCTGTCCCCAGGCCCAGTATTCCATGATAAGAGAACATAACCCTAGGTAATAACATAGCCTTCCTCCCCACGGGTTATGAATGTGAGAACAAGGTGCAGTTGAGGAAAGATGAAAGGAGGGGGATGTCTTGAGGTGGACTCCATGTTGGATATTCACAGGATTACCTGGCATTTTCCACAAAATTTCCACAAAAATTTCCAGTCAAAGTACATAGACAGGGATGTGTTTTGCCTATGGTCAAACAAGTATTAAGTGGAACTGGGATTTGAACCTAGGTCTTCTGACCCCAAATCCAGTACCTCTTACCCATAAAGTCCAATGGTATTACAATCAAAAGCCTTCATCATAGTAGAAGGAACACTGGGCTGAGAGTCAGGGGTCGGGTGCACTAGGTTCTAGTCTTGGCTTTGCCACTAATTCATTGTATGACTAACCTCTCTGAGACTCAATGTCCTCATCTGTAAAATGAGATACCTTGCCTAGATGATTTCTCAAGGCTTTTCCTGCTAGAATTCTGTTCTCTGAGGCTGTGGTTCTAAAATTACAAGAAAAAACATGGTATGCCCAGAAGCCCCAACTAATGGCTTTTTTCAAGCAATATTTGATATAACAAAATTCCTGTACAACAAAAGAATTTGGCCAAGCCCCAGTCGTTTGTTCTAACAGCATTTGACCTGTAACAGGAGCTGAGTTCACAATCCCTGGGAGGCCTGGTAAAGTTAGCTAGTGTTTTTGACGGCAGCCTCAGCCAAGTAGACAGGATAACATGCATAGCTACATGCACATTGCTGACAGACCCCATTTATCCAGGCCTGGCGTGCTGTGGATGACACTGGATACTGAGACTTCTCGAGCTGAACCAAATACAAATTTGCCAGAGAGGGCAGATTTTCATAGTCTGTTACATATTCCAGGCTGCGACAGGATGATTCATTGCTGATTGCAAAGATGGGCTATCAACATCCTTCTGAGAGCCACAAGATCTCAAGATGGAATGCAAAAGTAAGGGGGAAATTTATTCAAAATTGAGGCAAGTACTCAGGTTGCTTTGAAACCGATTCTTTCAGAATTCCAAACACTGAAAATAGTGTGAGATGGGAAAGCGAAGAAGCCAGCTAAGATAGTTGGAAGGAGAGAAGGGAGGGGAAGATGGGAACAACAGTACAATGACCTGGGAAGACACCTGATCTGGGAACCCAGGAGATGTGGGTTCAAAATTTCTTTGTCATCTTGGGCAAGTCTCTTTCCAAGGAGGTTGGGCTCAGTGGTTTTCAAGGTCCCTTCTAGCTATAGTATCTAAACACTAGTTCTAATAGCTTGTGTTTCTAAGATCTCTTTCCCCAAATACTTTTTTTGTTTTTTGCTTTTTGGTGAGGCAATTGGGGTTAAGTGACTTGCCTAGGGTCACACAGATAATAAGTGTCAAGTGTCTGAGGTCAGATTTGAACTCAGGTCCTCCTGACTCCAAGGCTGGAGCTCTATTCACTGCGCCACTTAGCTGCCCCTCCAAATACTTTCTGATGCATTATCTCACTGGATCTTTACAACAACCTTTGTGAAGAACAAAGTAAGCACAGATCAGAGATTTGTAGCTGAATGTATTGAGGCCAATCTCCTCATTTTAGTTTTCATTATGAATCGGACAAAACACAAACATTTACATATACAAAGAAGAACGGAAAAAGAGGCTAGCATATGAAACCATGAATATTACCTATAGCCCCCCCTGGGCCTCAGTTTCCCCCTTGTAAAATGATGGGGCTGGACTACATAGCCTCTGAGGTTCCTTCCAGTACCTTGTTCCTGTGTGTATGACCTCAGGCAAGTCACTAAACATCCCCGGGCCAAGACAGCCCTAAACGTGCTCACAGAGAGTCAGACAGGACATATCATGTAGTAAACTCATTATTTACTGGTGGTCGCCCCTTCCCCTCAGAGGGAGCAAAGACTGGTTTGCTTTTTATTTGTCTCTCTAGTGTTTAATAAATGCTGGTTGGCTGTCTGCCTGACCGACCCAAGGCAAAGCTTTGGCAGAGTTAATGCCAACGTAGTTGTTGAGTCATTTCAGTTGTGTCCGACTCTCCGTGACCCCATTTGGGGTTTTCTTGGCAAAGGTCCTGGAGTGGTTTTGCCATTTCCTTCTCCAGCTCATTTTACAGAGGAGGAAACAGAGGCAAACAGACTTAGATGACTTGCCCAAGGTCACACAGCTAGTAAGTGTCTGAGGCCAGATTTGAACTCAGGAAGGCAAGTCTTCCTGACTCCAGGCCTGACGCTCAATCCACTGCAGCACCACCTAAAAACTTGCAATGTTTCCCTGTTAACCTATTGCTTAATTAGAATCTATGCAATAATAAATTTGAAAGCAAAACAAAACAAAGTCTACTACAGCACCACCCAGTTGTCTCAATCTTATACAGCATCACAGTTAAGGAGACTTTTTTCCATGGAGAGGAAGTACCTTACTTGTCCAAAGTCACACAACTAGTAGCGATAGTTAATACTGGGGCTATGATCTGATGATCCAGATTCCATCCCAGGTCTCCTGATACCAAAATCAGCATTTTTTGCCTTCCCCCCAGTGCACATCGTGAATAGGAATCATGTTCCATAAGCCTTTTGCTCTTCCCTCTTCTTATGTCATTGTCCTTTCATGAGCTTTCCTCATTTGTCACTCTGGTTCTTTGTCTTTCTGATGATAACAGCTCCTATTGGGCAAAGGCTGCCAGAGTGGCAAAGTACTTTCCCCAAAGCACCTGTGGAGGGAGATATGCCAAGTACTGTTAGAGGCGATGAAACAACTTGAGGCAGTAAAAGGTGGCATTAGGATTTGAACTCAGGTCTCCCCACTCCAAGAGCAGCTCTTTTCAGAATACTACATTCTGTCTTCTAGCTGACTGCTCCATGAGGACTAGAGCCATCTGCCTCCCTCTTTGTAATATAGACAATTCTTCATTTGCCTTGTTTTTGAGCCTATCTTTGGAGGGGAGAAAGGGGGAAAGGGAAAGGGGGAGGGGGAAGGGAAGAGGGCTGGAAGCATTTAAATACACCCAGAAGATCATAGAAATAAGAACATGTCAGAGCTGGAAGGGAACCCAAGGAATTATCTAGCCTGACCTGCTCCTTTTAGAGGTAAGGAAACTGAGAGTCCTAGAGAAAGAGAAGTGCCTTACTTGCCAGGATTACAGGACTAGTTAGGAGGGTAGCTGGGACTAGGATCCCAGTTTTCTGATTCCAAGCTGGTTCTCTTAGCAGAACAACTTGCCTCTCAGAAGGAGAAAGGCCCCAAAGGAGACATTCACAGGGTCGTTATGAGGAACCACTTTGTGACTTTTAAAGGGCACAGAAACTGATGGTATGTTCTGGACACAAAGCCTTGTGCACACGTCATCACAAAATCTTACAATGCCATTTCCGTAGTTGAAAAATTACCCTTAAGGGCAGCTAGGTGGCACAGTGGATAGAGCACCAGCCCTGAAGTCAGGAGGACCTGAGTTCAAATCTGACCTCAGACCAAACAATTGACACGTACTAGCTGTGTGACCTTGGGCAAGTCACTTAATTCTGATTGCCTCACTAAAAAAAAAAAAAGATTACCCTTGAAGAGGTAATAATCTAATCTAGTCAGGAATACCTGGGTTCAGATCCTACCTCTGATACTTTCTATCTGAATGATCATAATAAATCCTGTAACCTTTCTAAGCCTCAGTTTTCTCATCTGGAAAGTGGGACTAATAATGTCTATTGTACTGTAGTTACTATTAGATAAGATGAAATAAAATCTATAGTCAGAGGACCTGGGTCCAAATCCTACCTGTGTGACATTGGGAAAGTGACTTAACTTCATTTTCCTTCTCTGTAAAAAAAAAAAAAAGGGTGCTAGCCTAGATGGCCTTTAAGGTCCCTCCCACCTCTAGATCTGTGATCTCATGTGCAATGTTTTGGGCAAGTTACTTCACCTCTCTGGGCCTCAATTTCCTCACCTGTTAAAAATAGAGGATTGGATGAGATGGTCTCTAAGGTACCTTTCAGCTCCAAAACTATGATCCTGAGTCCTTCCCTCTCTCTGGGTCTCAGTTTCCTCTTCTGTCAAATGAGGAGGTTGGACTGCATGGCTTCTAAGGTCCCTTTCAGCTCTAGATCCCCAGTCCCCCAAATTAGAATCCGTGACATCACATTTGCAAATATTCTGAAGATTTCCCTTTCAATGAGTTTCCAAAAGTTCCAAGTGTTCTCTGATGCTCTGTCTCCCTCAGCCTTGGTGTATACGCCGATTGAAATCTCTTTTTTAGGATAGAGCTGCTCTTAATTCTTTTTTACACACAAGAAGGGAAAACCGGGTAAACACATTTCTTCATCTTTCTACTTCATATGCCTTTAGTCATGCTCAATTGACCTGTTCACTGGCACTCTCTCCTTCCATGGCTATAATATGCTAAGCATTACCCAGACAGAATGTGACACCATATTTCTGTAGTGCTGTATTCCTTCCCAAGCAAGGTCAGACTCTTTTAGAAGGGGTACGCTTGTAAGTGCTCAATCTTGAGTCAGAGTCTTGGCTGTGACTATAAGGAGACCAAGTGCTCTCAACTATGTGTCTGAAGCCATTTTTGGAAATTCAGCAGAGGTTGGAAGAGGAGAAGATTTGCTGCGGACAGACAGTAGGGCCTGCCTAACAGGACCCCATTTTGCAACTGGCTGTCAAGCCTCCAATCAATAGTTGGCATGGCAACAAGCTTGTTTCTCTAGAAATGAGCTCCTTTTTATTAAATTTTGCCAGCTACTGATCAATTCCTGGTCCACATATCAAAATATGACAGGCAGTTAATGAATCACAGATTTGGTTGAGTTAAACACAAAATATTTAAGAGACAGTTAGGACTGAGTCCTTTTTTTTTTCATGAATATGGTCCCAGGATGATAACACAAATGGTGACTGTTGTAGCCTGAATCCATTTCTATGGATTACAGGGAGAAGGATGAATAAAACTTATTTCCATTGTAGCTTTGAGATTGTAATCTTGTATTCCTCTTTTAGATATTAGAAGGCCAAACTGTTTTTCATATCATGTGTGCCTCTTATTTTCCAAGTGTTCTGCAAAACAGCTATGGTATCTGCTATGTTTGGAGGCAGGCCAAGTTATCCCTTGCCTTTAGATATTAATGGTACCCATGCACTCTGGGTGTTCATCACCATTGTCTGCTGTTGTACTCCACACCTGAGGAAAGTGAGAGTGTCCATTGAGCCAAAGAGCAGCTGGCAATGTCCAGCTAGCTGCTCAGAAATGCCACACTGGAGCACAACGGTGAAGACAAAGGTTTGGGAATCAGCTGCAGAGAGGTCATATTGGTTGGAGGAGTGGGGAAAGGGTGTCATGATTAGCTAGGAATAGAGAATGCTGAAGGAAACTTATTTTGTAGTCACGGATATGAAGAGTTGTCTTTCTCAAGAGAATTTGGGCTTCTTCTGTTTGGTTCTAGAAGACAGAACTTGTTCCAGGGCATGCAAGTTACAGAAGGGCAGGGTTCCACTCCATATGAGGAGAGCTACATGAAAATGGAAAAGACTAACTCATAAGGTGGTGAGTTCCCCATCATTGGAAGTGTTCAAGCAGAGGCTGGGTAATCATTTGTCAGAGATGTTGTAGACAGGTTCTCAGTCTTCATCTTCCTTGACTTATCTGGCCCATTCGACACAAATGACCAGCCCCTCTTTCTAGCTATTCTCTTTTTGAACACTTCTTTTAAAAGTTCTCTCCTGGTCTGCCTATTCTCACTTTACCTTCTCATCTTTCCACTGGCTCCTCCTCTTTTTCCTCCTGCCCCCTAATTGTGAGTGCCTCCCAAGGCCTCATGCTCTGCCTTCCTCTTTCCCCAACCTCTAAGTTCTTCCTGGGTGAGCCCATCCTATAAGGCTTCTCTTCTCCCCTCTACACAGATGATTTTTGAATCTCTTTTTTAAATTAATCTTTTAAAATTAACAAGCACTTATTTTCTTCTCACCTCCAATGGGAAAAAAAAAAGACAAAGACAAAGAAACTCCTTGTAACAAATATGCATAGTTGAACAAAACAAATACCCACACAGGCCACAAGTAAGAGCGAATGTCTCATTCTCCACCCTGAGTCCACGACCTTCAAGAGGTAAGCTCTTGGGGCAGCTAGGTGGCGCAGTGGATAGAACACCTGCCCGGAAGTGAGGAGTACCTGAGTTCAAAACCAGCCTCAGACCAAACACTTAACACTTACTACCTGTGTGACCCTGGGCAAGTCACTTAACTCCAATTGCCTAAAAAAAATTTTTTTTTTAAAAAGAGGTGGGTTCTCGGGAGTCATTGTTGATTCTTGCTTTGATCAGAGTTCTTAAGTCTTTCAACGTTGGTTTTTCTTTACAACATTACTTTTTAATTTTTTAAAATGTTAGTCCATAAAAAATTTTCACATTGGCCATGCCTGAAAATGCATGCCCCATGTCTGTCTGTCTGTCTGTCTGTCTCTCTCTCTCTCTCTCTCTCTCTCTCTCTCTCTCTCCTCTCTACATTATCATGTTTTTTAAATTAATTTTTTTAATGAACAAAAATCTAACTTCTCTCCCTCCCACAGCCTCACCTCCCATTAAAAAAGAAACACCAAACTGTTGTAACAAATATGCATAATCAGGCAAAACAAAGTCCCTCACTGGCCATGTTCAAAAAGTCTATGTTTCCATCTGCCCCCTGAGCTCATCACCTCTGTGTCAGGAGGTTGGTAGCATGCTTAATCATGAGGCTTCTGGAATAACAGTTGGTCATTCTGTTGATCACAGTTCTAAAATCTTAATTTACTTGTTTTGACAAAGCTGTTACAGGATAAATTGTTCTCCTGGTTTTACTCAGTTCATGCCTCGTCAATTCATTCAAGTCTTCCCAGGTTTCTCTGAAACCATCTCTTTCATCATTTCTTACATCATATTCATATGCCATAATTTTTTCACAGCCATTCCCCAGTTGATGGGCATTCCTGGTTTTCTGCCATCACAAAAAGAGCTGCAAAGAGTCTATCTTTATCCTGCATTTCTAGCTGTTTGCAGGGCATCATTGCTAGCACCTCAATCCCAACGTGTCAAAAACTGAACTTACACTCTTTCTCTCTAGCCCCTCCCCCCCCAACATCTCTATTGCTATTGAGGACACACAGATCTTGAGCTGGAAACTTGAGCAATTCAATCTATCCCCTTTCTTTTACAGAGAGGGAAACTGAGGTCCCTAGAGGTTTTAAGGGACTTGCCCAAGGTCCCACATAGGACCATAGATCAGGACTTGGAAAGGATCTTAGACACCATCAAGTTGAACCCCCTGATTTTCAAGATGAGAAAACTATAGCACAAAGCAGTTCAATGGTATACCCACCGTTACACAGGTGGGAAGCTGAAGAGACAGCATTTGAACTCAGTTCTTTCCGACTCCAAGTCAGGCCTCCTAGCCACTATGCAGTGCTGCCTCTAAGACACACCGCCACCCTCCACATCTCCTAAGCTTCTATTTGACTCTTACCTCTTCCTCACCTCCTGCCTAATCAGTTGCCGAATGCTGTCAATTCTACCTCCATGATCTCTCTCGCTTTTATCCTATTGGCAGCTACCACTGCCACCATTCTAGTTCAAGCCCTCATTGTCTATGTTGTTGTTCAGTCTTTTTCAGTTGTGTCCAACTCTCCATGAGCCCATTTGGGGGTCTTCTTGGCAGAGATACTGGAGTGGTTTGTCATTTCCTTCTCCAGCTCATGTTACAGATGAGGAAACTGAGGCAGACAAGGTTAGGTGACTTGCCCACGGTCACACAACTAGTAAATATGAGGCTGGATTTGAACACGGGTCCTCCTAGCTCCAGGGCTGGTGCTCTAGCCACTATGGCACCACCTAGCTGGATTACTGGAATGACTTCCTAATTATGTCCATGATTCCAGTCTCTCCTTCTAATGATCCATCCTTCACATCGCTGTCAAACTTACTTCCCTAATGTATAGATCTGATCCCCTTTTCCTAGAGAATAAAATATAAAAGCCTTAACCAGGCATGCAGGACCTCTCATTACCTACATGTAACCTACCTTTCTAGCTTTATTTCACACTGAACTTGAAGTCAGGAAGATCTGAGTTCAAATCCTTCTCAGACAATTCCTAGCTGTGTGACTATAAGCAAGTCACTTAACTTCTCTTAGCCTCAGTTTTCTCATCTGTAAGATGGGAATAATACTAACCTCTACCTCCCAACTGTTGAAAAGATTAAATGAAATAAGGTATGTAAAGTGATTTGTAAGCCTTATAGCTCAATCAGTATTATTGATAATATCAATATCATTATTATCAATGATCAATATTAGGTTAATATTATTGCCTCACTTGACATGTGAGCCCTTCCCTGTTCTTGTCCATATTTTCATTCACAGGCAGCATGACCTAATAAAATGAGAGCTAGATTGGGAGTAAGCAGACCCGGGTTCTAATCTTGGTCATAGTACGTCCTCCTTGTGTGACCTTGGGTAAGTGGTTTAATCCCTGTGGGTCTTGGTTGCCTCATTTGTAGTATAAGGGAGTGTATGTGAACTGAATAACCTCCAATGCCCCTTCCAGCTTTTACGATCATCTGTTCCATGCCTGGATTGCACTCTCTCCACATCTTGGTCTACCCTCTTCCTTCAAGAACTGGCCAAGGTGTCACCTTTCCCATGAAGCCTTCCCTTATCTCCTCAGTTAGAAGGGTTTGAGGCATATGATACAGTGGAAAGAGGATTTGGAATCAGAAGACCGGGGTTCAAGCTCCACTTCATTTTTTCTACCTGTGTGACCCTGGATAAGTCATTTAATCTCTCTGGGCCTCAGTTCCCTTATTTGTCAAATGAGGGGGTTGGACTCTAAGTTTCCTTTAGGCTCCAACTCTACAATCCTAGATAGGATTGCTCCATCCTCCAATCTGTTATCCTTCCCTGTTTCCCCTCTCCTATGCTCTTAACATTCTCAATCTGGTATTTCCAATTATTTGAATGTAAGTCCTATCCTCCTATTAGAGTTTAATCTCTGGGAGGAGAGGGACTCTACCGGTTTTCATTCCTTGATCCCTGGTGCCCAACAGAGTATAGGTGCTTTAAAATGTTTAGTGAGTGAAATCAAATTGAACTGAAGTGGGAGCATTATCTCTGAAATCCCTTCCACTAGGATTCTAGGATTCTTTCCTTTCCAGTTGAGGAGAGGAAACTGCTTACCCGCTTTATTCAGTTTGTTTATTGTTTTGCTTTTTTTGGTAAGGCAGTTGGGATTAAATGACTTGCCCAGGGTCACACAGCTAGTGAGTGTCAAGTGTCTGATGCCAGATTTGAACTCAGGTCCTCTTGACTCCAAGGCTGGAACTCTATCCACTGCACCACCTAGCCACCCCTATTCAGTTTATTTTCCCAAACCAGAGAGTGGTTTGATTTCTCCTGTAAGACTTTTAGATGGTTGCCCACAGGAGTTCATCTTCTTTCTGCCATTACCCACTGCTCACGTCACTTGGAAAAATATTATTACCTTAGTTCTTGCTGGCATCCAGGCCATGCATTTAATTGCTACTCAAAAAAAGGCCAAGCTAGCACCAGAGAGGCCCAGATCTCTTCCAGTACCTACTTACAAGATAGATCACAATAGCACTAACTCCTACCTCTTTGTGACTGATGAAATAATACCACATTTTAGAGAGGTCTAAATCCTTACTGCAGTGACAGTTGGTCAGGAATCTTGGAAGGAGGAGCCTCAGGAATCTTGCTTCAGAAATCATATGTGTTATGAAAATTGCCTACATGCAATTTACATGTAGAGAATTGAAAATGAAGGGGGGGACTGGCTAGTGGTTTTGTGAGGTTCCCCGAGATAGATGTGAATTTAAATGTACTCTTTTGCATGGACATATTAGAGCCACATTACTGACAAATGAATTCATTATGTCAGATATTATCAGACTAACTGCTGGAAGAGATCACAATGATTAAGCCACTGAGTCCAAGTGCTGCTGTGATGATGGCTGGTTGTTTCTTAATCCAAATCCAGGAACCTGACAAGACTGGGTTGTATGTGTGGGAGTGAGGGGTGGGGGATGAAGCCCTAGTTAAGAAAACAGAACAAGAAAAAGAATGATTTTAACACATGCACAAGTGCATCAGGAGAGCTGGGGAGGGACTCTTCTTGGACAACAGATCATATGATGGTGACACAGTGAGAATCTTGCATTGGTTTAAAAAAAACCCATCTTTAGAAAAATGATTTTTAAAAATCTACTTGCAGGGCACTGGTAACAACCAGTAATGTCTTTACAAAGATTAAATTGTGTGAGCCTCATCTAACCTCCTGTGCTTTGGTGAGTGACAGGCCTGTTAATTATAATCACTTACATATGTAGAAAGTGCTTTCACATCCATTATCTCATTAGGTAGGACAGGTTGTTTTCTTTTTTCTTTCTTTTTTTTTTCTTTTTGGTCCTGGACCTGTGATTTCATCAGTGCAGGGAACTCCCTAGTATGGAAACACCACCCACTGATGCTAATCTCCAACTTCAAGGTTTCGAAAATTGCTAGGCAGCACTGAGGAGTGAAGTAACTTTGCCCAGGACCACAATGCCACTATGGCAGAAGTCAAACCCAGGACTCCCTGACTTCCAGATTGGGCCTCTATCTACTATACCAAACTGAAAAGCAGCATGGCACAATGGAAAGTGTGCCAAATTGGGCACCAGAGGCCCTTGGTTGGAACCCTAGCTCTGTTGCTCTACTACCAATAGAGACCTTGGGCAAGTCACTTTACTATTCTGGGTTTCAATTTCCTCATCTACAAAATGTTTAAAAAGAGGGAGAGATCACACTTCTAAGGCCCCTTCCAGCTCTAAAGCACTGAGTATTAAGATCACCTTTCAGGATGGGTTTTGTTATCAACATTTCACAGATGAGGAAACTGAAGCCCAGAGAGGTAAGGTGAGACTTGTTCAATCAATCAAGGTTGTTGTCATCATTATCATTGTTGTCATTCAGTTCATAGAGTTGGTGTTCATAGAGTGCAGGGCCTAAAGAGTGAGGAAGATTCCTCTTCCTGAGCTCGAATCTGGCCTCAGACATCTACTAGCTGTGTGACCCTGGGCAAGTCACTTCACCCTGTTTGCCTCAGTTTCCTCATCTATAAAATGAGCGGGAGAAGGAAATGGCAAACCACTTCAGTATCTTTGCCAAGAAAAAAATCCCAAATGGGGTTACAGAGAGTCACACACGACTGAAAAATGACCGAACCACTAGAATGATGGACTTATTGCACTAATTCTTCTGCTGTGGACTGCATTAACTGGTGTTATATATAAGGGAAGGAAGAGGAGTGACTTCTATTGGGGTACTTCAGTTAACTGGCTGACCCAAATCTCCAGGTGCAGAGAGATTGCATGTAAGAAAAGAGAGAGAGGAGGAGCTAGGCAGGATGCTCGGACATGGCTGAGCAGCGTGCCTGCCGTGATTTGGGTTCCTGGGCATGTCCCTTCCCTCTGGGTCTTGTGCCAGTCGAGAGGTATATGGTACTTGTATCCTTTAGGTATCATGTCCATCTGTGGCTGTTGTAAGGTTCAAATGAAATAATATATATCAAAACTACTTTTTAAAAAGTTGCAATTACAATGACTAAGAATGTTAAACTGAACCCTTCTCAGCATTACGAGGATCTAAGACATCTCCAGAGGCCTCAGGATGGAAAATGCTGTCCACATCCAAAGAAAGAACTATGGAAGTCGAATCGCTTTCACTTATTTTTACCTTCAGTTGAGTTTTGTTTCATCTTTCTGATGGCTCCTCCTATTGGTTTTAATTTTTACTTACAACTTCACTAATGTGAAAATATGTTTATGGGTACGTAAATGTAAAGCATATGTCAGATTGTGTGCCGTCATGGGGAGGGTGGGGGGGGGGGAGAAAAACGGAGAAAAAAATTTCAACTCAAAAGCATATGGGGAAAAAAATTTTTTTTAAAAGTCCTTCAAAAAATATAAAATAAAAAGTTGCAATTAATGTACTTGAAGCAATTAAAATACTTCAGCCCTGTTGCCTTAATCAGGTGAGAACATTTATAGAGAGTCAATCAATCAATGGTGGTAAATTAACATATATCTTGTCACATTCCATGGGTCTTCTATAAAATAACAAGTGATTTCAGAACCCAGCACGTGAATGTCTGTCAGCTTAGAGGAAAGAACAGTTCTAACCTGGGCGCCGGAAGAGAATCACTGGTGGGAAGGAGGGAAGGAATCTGTCTCCTCTTCACCCCAACTAAAGAATGATTTTGTGAACTTTGGAGAGCCGGAGAATTCAGACTTCTCATCAGAACCCTAGAAATGCTTTAGGAACAGCGACAGCTGGGGTCAGTGTCTGCATCGGGAGCCGAGGACAAAGTAGACATACTGAGGAAAAGCAGCTTCAGTGCTCTATGAGGAGCCCGGGCTCTGAGGAGCCATACCAGGCCAAGGGGAACTTCCTGAGGCCCCTACTAAGAGGAGAAAAGGACTTCCAGAAGCTAGGAGCTGCCCACTTTGCAACACATGCTCTCAGGTGAGCCCACCCTTCTCTGGACTCTATATGTTGTTTTTTTTCCCCCCTTTTTAGGCAATTGGGATTAAGTGACTTGCCCAGGGTCACACAGGACTCTGTATGTTCTTATGGGAGACCATGGCCCTGGGGTGGGAGTGAGAGGTGTTTGTGCCAAAGGTCTTTTCTATACCACCTTTAGTAAATATCTGTTCCTAAAAGGTAATTAAGTGGCTGACAGATATCAACTTATAATCATCAGAGGAAGCACATTTCTGGGGGCTTATGAACTAGGGGATTAGAAAAAAACCAGCACCAACCCCTCAGGGACCACCCCTAGAACCCTGATTGGAGAAGAGCTGGCCTTGGTCTGGCTACCCAGCCTTTCAGTTTGAGGAGCTACAGAGCCTTTGTCACAGGCATAAAGTGTTTTGAAAACCTTAAAGTGTTACAGAAATGCTAGCTGCTATTGTTATCTGGGGTCTTATTTTGACTATACTTGTGTGCATGTATTCTATTCTCTCCTATACTATAAATTCTTTAAAAGTAGAGACTGGTTTCTATTTGCTTCTATAGCCCAGATAGGATGGTACCTAGCATATTATACTAGATGCTTTAAAAAAAAAAACCTGTGTTTTTTATATGAACAAATGAAATAAAGATTTGCCTAACAGGTAGAAAACTCCGTGGATCAAGGCAGGTCAGGATTCTTGCAGACTTATAAGTCATTTTTCTTTGTTATAAGGGAAGTGGTGGGGGCTGAGGGGTGTTAAGGTGCAGGTGTGCTTGTAGGGGCAGAACAAAAAAAAAGGAGGTTACTGATGCTCTTAGCCTTCTTGGGAGCCCAGAGTTTCTACAAAGCAGTCTGAGGGATTCCAGGCAGAAAAACTGTCATAGTACGGAAGCCTACATGGCACAATGGACACCTTTGTGTTTGTGCCAGGCTCCAACTGCCAGACTCTGCTGTGGCCATATTTAAGGGGTATGAGCAGGGTGCCAACTGGTACCCAAGAACCCAGTATCTCCTCACAGCTCCGATACCATCTGAGGGCAAGGACTGTCTTTCTGCTTTTATTTGTATCCCCAGCACTTAGCATAGGAATGCCTGAAACATTTTAAGCACTTTTAATAAATGTTCCTTCCTTCCTTTCTTTTTCCTTCCTTCCTTCCTTTCCTTCTTTCTTCCTTCATTCCTTTCTTTCCTTCCTCTTTTTTTCTCTTCCTTTCTTTCTTCCTTTCTCCTTCCTTCCTTTCCTTCTCCCTCCCTTCCTTTCTCTTTCTTTCCTTTCCTTCTTCCTTCCTTTCCTTCTTCCTTCCTTCCTTTCCTTCCTTCCTTCCTTCCTTCCTTCCTTCCTTCCTACCTTCCTTCCTTCCTTCCTTCCTTCCTTCCTTCCTTCCTTCCTTCCTACCTCCTTCCTTCCTTCCTTCCTTCCTTCCTTCCTTCCTTCCTTCCTTCCTTCCTTCCTTCCTTCTTTCCTTCTTCAATTCCATACTGACTTAGGAGCCATTTAACCCATTTTGTCTCTCCTTCTGGTTCCATGGAAGAGCTCAGTTGGTTAGAAAAACAACCGTGGCTCTTAGGAAGCTTCCTCTTCATGTCCTATCCATGTAGTGAATAGAGCTGGAAGGGTCTTTAAAGATGATCTCATTCTAACCCTTCCATTATACAGAGGAAGAAATCAATCAATAAGCATGCCTACTATGTGCCAGGCATTGTGCTAGACACTGAGGCACTATAGGCCCAGAAATGGGAAGTGACCTGCTCAAAGTTACACACAGTGGCAGACCTCAGACTAGAGAGACCCCAGGTCTTCTGGCTGCCAATCTGTCCTTTCCAAGTCTTTCCAAGGTTTTCTCAGGAGGGCTCCCAGCAAGCCAGACTCAGACAGACCATGTCCTAGCAGGAGCAGGGCATGTTCTGTGATGACTGGGACAAAGAGAATAAGACCCCAGGGAGGGGCAACATAGTGGAGTGAAGAAAGCCCTGGGCCTAGAGTTTGAGGTTGTTGCTTTGTTGTTCAGTCATGCCTGACCCTTCATGCCCCCGTTTGGGGTTTTCTTGGCAGAGATACTGGAGTGGTTTGTCATGTCCTGCTTCAGCTCATTTTACAGATGAGGAAACTGAGGCAGACAGGGTTAAGTGACTTTCCCAGGATCACACAGGTAGGAAGTATCTGAGGCAGAATTTCAACTCAGGAAGATGAATATTCTTCCTGACTCCAAGCTCAGCACTCTATCCACTACAGCCCCATCTAGCTGCATTTGATGCTCTGCATTTAAACCCTAGGTATGCTACTCATTCATAACCTTTGTGACCTTGAACAATCATCTCCTTTGAATTCTCCATTATAAACAAAGTAAACCATATAAGCACAAGTCACCTCCATAGCCCTGACCCACCCTTCTATTTTTCATCATTAGCTTGGTTTGCTTCTATTTTTAAAATTCTGAAAAAAGGTTGGTGTCTTAAACACCAAAGACAATGGGCATTTCCATATACATGGTAGAACAGAAACAGAGGAATGTATCTGGAATGGCAGGTCTCTACTATGTACAACCTGCTTTGTTTTGTAAGTAGGTGATAAGTTCAACCTGTAGCTGTCCAAGTCCTGGGGCTGCTCACTTCATTCTGCATCAATTCATGCAGGTCTTCACAGGTGCCTCTGCAACCATATCTTTTATTATGTATTATGGTGTAATAATATTATATTTCTGTACCATGATTTCTTCTTAGCCATTCCCCATTCGATTGATGGGTGCCCACTTAGTTTCCATTTCTTTGCTGCTATAAATAATTTTGTGCATATGGCTCCTTTTCCTCTTTGGAGACATGCAACATTAATTTTCTAGGATATACCTGTGTGACCTTGGGCAAGTCCCTTCCCCTCCAAGGGCCTCACTCTCCTCATGCCTCAGTTGCTCGCATTTCTATCCCTAATGCTTAACACAGTGCCTGGCACACATTAAGTGCTTAATAAGTGGTTTCTCTTTCTATTTATGACCTCTCTGGTTTCTGCACCTATAGAATAAGGTGGGGGGGGGAGTGACTTCTGGAGTCCCTTGACTCTATGATCACCAGATAAGTACCAGGTAAAGCTGAGTCATCGATTAACAGGATATAGGGCCTCAGTTTCCCCCTCTGTGAAATGAGGGGGTTGGACTCAATGGCCCCAGAGGTACCTTCCACCTCTAGATGGAGAATTCTTTGTGTGACCTTGGGTGAGTCACTTCCCAATTCTAGGTCTCAGTTTCCCCTTCTGTGAAATGATCAGGTTGGACTAGGTGGCCTCAGGGGTCCATTCTAGCTCTAGCTCTTGGATCCTAGGATCTTGCCTCGCCGCTGGCTTGCTGGTACCAGCAGGGCAAGGGAAGAGAGGGTTCAGAACTACTTTGGAGGACTGAAGACTCTCAGGCTAAGTCCCTGGCCCAGCACCGCTGACTCTTCCCCCCAGGGCTCCCTCCCCCCTACCCTCTCCTAATGCAGTCCAGCTGCATTACTACACACCTCACATTTGGAGGGGAAAAATCTGGGGTCAAGGAAAGGCCATTCTCATAGTCTTCGAAAAGGGAAGAAGAGCTGCGGAGCTTCAGCCTCCCTCTGAAGAGCACCAGGAGGTGGGGCAGGATAATGGAACCCATATGCTTCCCCAGAGTCCTAGAAAAAGACTTTCTCCTTGAGCAAAGAGACAGAAGGGCTCCAAGCCTAGAGTGTCACTTTGACTTCATCAAGAATGAACTTGCCCAAACAACCTGATTCAGGAGAGTCTGCCAGAAGTCTAGCTCCAGGGGTGCAGAGACCAACCGGGTTAAGCAACAAGGCCCCTTAAAGATTACAGCATCATAGATCATCCATCCAGAGCTGGAAGTGGACCTCGGAGGTCATCCAATTTAAACCCTATCATCTGACAGTTGAGGAAACTGAGGCCCTCTAAGGTTCAAAGTACCTAGCCCAAGGATACATAATAAGTAGTAGGGTCAGGATTTGAACCCAGTTCTCTCTTCTATTGCATCACACTCTCCTCCAAGTTCAAGCATGGAATGATCTCTCCTTTCACTGGAGACATGGGGCACTATGGATGTGGAATACTGTATATGTGGTCATTCTTAGTTTTGTTTAACTAGTTTTCTATGTGTGTGTGAGGAGGGGAGGGACAGCAAAGGGAACTCAGGAAATACTAAGATATAAAAACAAAAGCCACCAGTGAAACTCAAGCATATATAAACATGTGCCATGACTGCATCCAAGTGTCTAGTGCTGGAAGGGACCTTCAAAGTCTTATCCAACTCCTCATTTTAGAGAGAAGAAAAGTGAACTTTAAAGAGGGAAAGTGATCTGGGTAGGGTCACACAGATAGTAGCAGGACCAATATTTGAACACCAAATCTTGGGTTCTTTTCAAGATCTACTACAATACCTTTCCCATAATACCTTACCAGTCCTTCTACTGCAGAAAATGAGCAATCCCAAAGAAAAATGAAGAACGTAAAAAATAATGAATGAGAAGTGCCAGACAGCCCTTGGTAATACCTAGAACAGTTTGAATTCAAGACTAGGCCAAGTGGATTTGCTCAAGGGCACACAGGCACCTAGTTTGGTGGTTAAGAGGCATCTTGCTGGAGGCCAGGCCTAGTCAGGCTAAAGTTCCTTGGGGGTGCTATAGCAATGGTCATGGCAAGAGGCAGGCAACTGCAGAATGAAGGCAAGGAAGTAAGCATGAGAACATGCCACAAAGGGAAGCTGTAGGGGTGAGTGTGTGTGTGTGTGTGTGTGTGTGTGTGTGTGTGTGTATGTGTGTGTGTGTGTGTGTGTGTGTGTGTTTGTTGCTGTTATTGAGGGGCAGCTAGGTAGTGCACCAGGCTTGAAGTCAAGAGGATCTGAGCTCCAATCTGGCCTCAAACACTTCCTAGATGTTCGGCCCTGGGCAAATCACTTAACTCTATTTGCCTCAGTTTCCTCATCTGCAAAATGAGTTGGAAAAGGAAATGGCAAAACACTCCAGTATCTTTACCAAGAAAACCCCAAATGGGGTCACAAAGAGTCAGACATGGGGGCAATTAGGTGGCACAGTGGATAGAGCACCGGCCCTGAAGTCAGGAGGACCCGAGTTCAAATCCAGCCTCAGACCAAACACTTGACACTTACTAGCTGTGTGACCCTGGGGAAGTCACTTAACCCCAATTGCCTAAAACAAACAAACAAACAAAAAAACAACCAGAAAACCCCCAAAGAGTCAGACACGACTGAAAGGACTGAACAGCAACAATAAAAAATTGTGTTATCGGTGAGGTGGAGTAGAAAGAAACCCAGCACAATTCTTCTCTGTTGTGTTGGTGTGTCCATGGGCACACTGTGGGGTCAGTGATCTAAGATCACCAAACCAAGAGTTTTGTGGTTACATAATAAATATAGTATCCTACATGGTAATACATGGGCATATGATGGCCATGGGTAGACTGCAACATGGTATAAACAGAATATCACACAGGAGAATGAGATGTCCAAGTCAACACATTCTGAATTCTGAAGCTGCCTTCACCATTTAAAGAGGTCATTTCAGTGTTTGAAACTGAGCTCTTTTTATTCATCCCTTGCATTTATTTAGAAAGTTCCCCTAATTTTCCAGATGAGAAAACTGAGGCCCAGGAAAGGCCATTCCCTTAGCTCTACTTGGGGTCATAACTGGCAAGAGTGAGGGACCCACTGAGTCAGCATCTTGTCTTTGAATAGTAACAGCAGGGGCACATGGGCAGAAGCAGCTGCTAACTTTGCTTAAGGGTAAAGACTTCTCCTCTTAATTATGGAAATTCAGTGCAGGAGAGACACTGCTATTGGGTGAGATATCTGGGGTATGACTTTCATGTGTTCAGTCATTTCAGTTGTGTCTGACTCTTTGTGACCCCATTTGGGGTTTCCTTGGCAAAGATACTGGAATGGTTTGCCATTTCCTTCTCCAGCTCATTGTACAGATGAGGAAACTGAGGCAAACAGGGTGAAGTGACTTGCCCAGGGTCACACAGTAAGTGTTTGATGCCTGATTTGAACTCAGGTTTTCCTGACTCCAAGCCAAACCCTCTATCCATTGCAGCACCATCTACCTGCCTCTATGGCTTTCGTATATCACTTGGCCTCATCTTTTTAGAGATTTTCCCCAGCTTACAGTATAAAATCTTCTCTACATTGATCAAATTCACTTAACGCTTTCTTTTTTCATATTAAAAAAACCTTTTTCATGTGCATTTGTTATATGTCCCTCCCACTTTCACTCTCCTGTAACTGAACAATAAAAATAAAAACAAACCATCATAAGAAATACACACAAGTCAGCAGAACAAATTCCCACATTGGCCGTGTCCAAAAACGTATCTCACTCTGCAACCTGAGTCCATCGCCTCTGGAAGGAGGTTGGTAGCATGTTCCACCTCCCTTTCTCTGGACTCATGGTTTACCAGTGCATTGCTTAGAGGTCTGCTGTCTTTTAAAGTCATCTGTCTTTATAATGTTGTTGTCACTGTATAGATTGAGTACTCACTTCCACTTTCCTCTGCCTGGGTGAAAATGATATAGTATTTTCCCCAGAGGACCATCTATAAAGGAATAGCATTATGTAGTTCAATTTAATTCAGTATTTATTAATCATTCACTATATGTCAAACACTGTGATAGGCACTCAGGATCCAGATACCAAAATAATAATGATAGTAGGAGGAGGAGGAGGAGTAATAAAAACAATCCCTGCCCTCAAGAAGCTTATATTCTAATGAAATACAACATGGGAGTAGTGTGGTATAGTGGGAAGAGCACTAGATGTAGAATCAGAGGACCTAGGGTTCAAGTCTTAGCTCTCTGCCTGTGTGACCTTGGGCAAGTTACTTTACCTCCCTGGGCCTCAGCTTCCCCTTCTGTTAAATGGAGGAAGGAGGAGTTGAATTAGATGATCTCTTAGGTCTCTTCTAGCTTCATGGGTCTCAGTTTGCTCATCTACAAAATGAAGGAGCTGGATGGTATTACCTCTCTGGCTCCTTTCATCTCTAAATCTATGATTCTATGTGCTCAGTTAGGTAATAGAAAGAATAAACAAGTCATTTCAAGATGGAGAGAGCATTAAGCGCTGAGGGTTGGAGGGGGTCAGGAAAGGTTCCATGTGGCAGGTGGCACATGAGCTGCCCTTGAAGGAAGAGAGGAAGTCATGCGGCAGAGGTGAAGATGGAGAGCATTCCAGGCATGGGGGACAGCCTGGACAAAGGTGCAGAGGGAGGAGGTGAAATGTGGTGCTGGCCAATGTGAGGAGAAGGTAAAGATGCAGAATGCACGAGGGGCAGGGTTGTGAAATCAATCTGGAAAGGTAGATGGGAGCCAGGGGTTTTGAATGGCAGGCATAAGAGTCTGTATTCCATCTCAGAGGCATTGGAAGCAGTCAGACCTGTGTTTTTGGATCATTTTTCTTTCTTTCTTTCTTTTTTGGTGGTGGTGGCGGGAAGGATGCCTTTATTAGCAGAGCGGCTGGCTCAGCCCCAGCAGACTGGCCGGTGCCAGCACTCAAACCCGCGACAAACCCACCCGCCACCAGTGCAGTGGGCTCAGAACTTCTGGAATTGCTTCTTGGTGTCAGCTGCCTTGGTGACCTTCAGCACATTGAACCTCACCATCTTGCTGAGGGGCCCGCACTCACCCACGGTCACAATGTCTCCAATCTGCAGATCATTTTTCAAAATGAGTGGGAACACTTAATTGGCAAGGGGAGAGCCAGGGGGTAGGGAGATCCATTAGGAGCTGAGAAGGGGACAGCTGCAAGACCGAGGTAGAGTCGACAAAACTGGCAACTGATTGGACACATGGGATAAGGGAGAATGATTCTCCCTCATGTCCGATCAGTTGCCAATCTTGGCTAGTTCAGACAGAGGGTAAATAAAGTTGTAAACCTAGGTAACTAGGACAGTGGTGTCCTCAACACAAATATAAAAATTTAGAAGAATGGTAGGTTTAGGGAGAAGGAGAATGAGATCCAATGTGGACGTGTTGAACTTGAGGTACCTATGGAATATCTTAGTAGGGATGTCCAAAAGGCAATGGAGATGGTGATGTGAAACTGGAGCTCAGGATATAGATGTGAAGATTCCAGAGTCACCTACAGAGAAAAGATAGCCAAATCCCCTGGAGATTGAATGCTGGAGAGCATCCATTCTTGGGGGGATGACAAGAATAGGACTCTAGGGGTCAGGAGCCTTGGATTCCTGTCCCACTGACCAGCTGGGGGACTCTGGCCAAGTTATGTCCTTTCCCTGGGTTTCTGTAACACAAGGGAATTGGATTAGAATTCAGGGGCCAACAAACTATGGTCTGGGGGCCAAATCTCCAGCTAAACTGGGTCCCAAGTTTTTAAGAACTGTGGGCATCATCAAAGTAAGGAGGTTCTCTTCATTCTCTGGTTTTCTGCCTCTTCTCTCATATCTGCCTCCACTGAAGAGTGTCCTGGGACAAACTCCTCTTGGCATATTTATCAACTGAATAAGGTCTAGACAATTAGTTATTTTCTGTAATTTAAAACTAATGTTGCCTTACCAATTAAAATTGAAGCCCCCAAAAGGCTAATTTCCTCCCCATGATAATTTGCTTACACGATTTTCATTAATCCAGCCAGCTTATTGAAATCTCTAGAAACCACAGGGGACCATAGACATTGTCTGGTTTTTTTTTCTACAAAGGGGAGAGAAAGAGAAAGAAAGAGAGACAGAGACAGAGACAGACAGAGAGACAAAGACAGAGACAGAGACAGACAGAGACAGACAGAGACAGAGAGAAAGACAGAAAGACAGAGAGATGGAGGGAGAGGGAAGGAGGGAGGGAAGAGGGAAAGGGAAAGGAAGGGAAGAGAAGGATAGTGAGAGAGAGAAAGAAAGAGAAGAGACAAAGACAAAGAGAGACAGAGAGAAAGGAGTCCAATTGAAATTCTCTTAGACCTAGAAGGTATGTGAAATTCTCCAAGCCAGGACAGGCAACGCCGTAATTTAGGCCTCTGGTATGCCAGCCCTAGATTTTTAAAAAGGGATACAGTTATGGCAGTGGGATAAGGAAGGGTAAGGAAAATGTTCATTCTCCCCCTCCCCCATTCTCCCTCTCTTCCCTGCCTTTCTCACTCATCCCTCTTTCTTCCTTCCTTCCTCCTCTAGGATTCCCTGCCCACTGTTCCCTGGAGAATTGTCTGGCTGCCACATGGCACAGAGAAAAAGCTGCTGAAACGCACTCCTCTGCGTTAATCTGCTTAAGGAACTAGCTCCCAAGAGAGGGAAGAGGCCTCTGTAGTCATGCGCTTCCCCATTTGCTGGGCAGGCAGCATGATGTAGTAGAAAGGGTAATGAACCTGGCATCTGGAGACAGGGGTTCAAATCCGGGCATAGGAAGACTAGCCAAGGTTGGATCATATTTGCAAAGTTACCTCATGCTTTATTGTAAGCCCAAACTGCTTTTGCAACAAAGATCCACCTTTCCAGCACCAGCATTCTCCCCATGATGATATACAATTGAGCCATGTAGCACCATGCTGCTTTCATGTCAGAATAACAACACACCATGTTTGCCTTGATGTCAGAAGAACTGAGATTTCTGGTACCCCAAAGAACAACGGAAAGGTGCATGGTGGGCATCAAGCTGTACCATGGTGGGGCTGCTAGGGCTTTGTTCCAGGACATCTGATGTAGAGGGTGCTGAGAACACCTGCAGTGTAGAAACAAGAGTTTTTAGCACCAAGTTATCAAGAGCAGGGGTAGAGACCGGACTTGTGATTTCACTGGTATTAGGAACTTTTGGGTGAGGAAGTACTCTCTACCAATGTATGTTGGAAACTTACTGACTTAACTAGAATCGACTAGAGCACTGATAAGTGATATGGCCAAGGTCTCACAGCCAAGATGTGGTAGAGACAGGACTCAAATCCAGATCTTTCTTGCTTCAAGGATCACTCTGTATTTATTCTGCCATCTGGCTTCTAGCAAGAAAAATGAACTAAAATCAGAAGTTACCCAACAGCAGCCAACACGAGCTCCTCTCTTAATTTGCCCTGATGTACTCCTTTCCCATTTGTACAGCAACTTCCCCAGCAATCGTCTTTGTTTTGAGACTTTTCCAATTTACGATTACCAAAATAAAACCCCTCAAATGCTGTTTATCATTTGTTTGGGGGCTAATTCCATAGCAGAGATAATACTGATATGAGAAATTCAAATGCTATAACAATATTCAACTAATTTCCTATATTCATCATTTCACAGTAATCCGAATATTATTTTCCTCAAATATTCGAATGTATCTGTGATCTCATCAATTCAAGAGTTCCTTTCAATGATATAAATTGCAGTCCATCCATGCCTGTTGAACCTTTGTGACACTTATTCACGTCTTCCTGAAAGTTCGCCACAGAGGTCCCAAGCAATGTCCCAGCAACGATCTTACACTACTGTCCTAGGGTCTCAGGCTCTCTCCCACAGAGCAGTTTCCCATAAACCTAAGTGGTCAGTGGATAGAGTGCTGGGCCTTGGGTCGGGAAGAGCCAAGTTCAAAGCCAGCCATAGACTCTTACTAGCTGTATGATTCTGGGTAAGTCACTTCATCTCTGCTTGCCTCAGTTTTCTCAGCAGTAAAATGGGGATAATAACAGCATCTACCTCCCAGGGTTGTTGTGATGATCAAATGAGATAACATTTGTAAAGAACTTAGCACAGTGCCTGGCATACAGTAGGCACTTTATAAATGCTTATATCCTTCCTCCCTTCCTTCCTTGCTTCTTTGCTTCCTTCCTCTCTCCCTTCCTTCCTTCCCTCTTTCCTTCTCTCCTTCCCTCTCTCCCTTCCTTCCTTCTTTCCTTCCTTCACCTGATAGCAGTACTACTGACCCCAGATCTGGTTTATGGTATTTGCCCCTAGGGCCAAGACTCCTACCTCTGGCTCTGTCGGGCAGGCTGTAGCATATTTTCTCTGGCAACTGACAAGACCACTGAGGACATGCATGACTGGAAAGGAGGAGGGCCTATCATGTAGGAGAGTATGGGAGAACAAATGAGTAACTGAAAGGCTGTACCAGCATCCCCAGATTATTAAAGGATGAGAGGAAGGCCTCCAGTGTGGCTCCTCCATGTAGGATTGGTGGGACCATGTGAGGTTGGGATGGCATCCACATTGATGAGATCAGGAATGCGGTAAACCTCGAAATAACATCATCCTCATCATTGCTAACATTTATAGAGCTTTTCAAAGACTGTTGTCGTTCAGTTGTATGACCCCATTTGGGGTTTTCTTGGCAGAGATACTGGAATGGTTTCCCATTTTCTTCTCCAGCTCATTTTAAAGATGAGGAAACTGAGGCAAGCAGGGTAAAGTGACTTGCCCAGGGTCACGCAACTAGCAAGAGTCTCAGGTCCTCCTGACCCCAGGATCAGTGCTCTATCTACTTCACCACCTAGCTGCCCCTTTAAGGATTACAAAGCACTTCACAAATGTGATCTCATTTGATTCTCACAACCACCTCAGGAGAAAGGTGCTATTATTATACCCATTTTACAGATGAGGAAACTGAGGCTCAGAAGTGAAGTGACTGAGTGAAGTTCACTCAGCTATAAAGTGTCCTCTTGGCTTCAAGACCACACCATGTTACCTTCATGTACACAAATCAGTGTGACATAACAAAGAATGTGATAAGGTTGAAGCAGAAGCCTAGACCAAATGTTATAGCAAAAGAGATCTCTTTCAGCTGTGGGAGATCAGGGAAAGCTTCAAGGAGGGGGTGACACCTGAACTGGACCTTAAAGGGAAAGTCCCCAACTGGAAGAAGGGAGGAGATAGCACATTCCAGGCACAGGGCACAGCATGAAGAAATACACGGTATGGGGACAAGGGTGGGAGATCTGGGAAGAGCTAAAAGGCTACTTCCAGTTCGGCTGGAATGAAGAATAAGTGAAGGATGTTAGAATGAAACAATTGGGAAGGTACACAGAAGCCAAACTGAGAAGGACCTTCAACTCCATGATAAGGGTTTGTATTTTATCTTATAAGAACCAGGGAGCCATTGAATATTTTTGAGTAGGGGAGTAACATGTTCAATCTTGCTGTTCGTATGATTATTTTAGTACTGTATAAAGGGAGAAGGAGAGAATAGAGGCAGGGAGACCTGTTAGGAGGCCATTACAATAGTCTAGGAAAGAGACCAGGGGGACTTCAACCAGGATGGGGGCCATGGAAAAAGATGGTAGAGAAATTGCTAAGGGCCTGGTAGCTGATTGATCATGGGGGCAGGGGGGAATGAAGAGGGAAGAATTCCAGATGACTCTGTACTTTCCACCTTGAATGCCTGAGAGGATAATGCTCTCGACAGAAATAAGGAAACTGAGTGGAGGGAAATGAGTTCAGAATAAGGTGACATATTTTAGATACATTGACTTGTACATAAAAAATATTTTGTGTATGTATGGGGGGGGAGGGGAGTTGATCAGTACACCTTGCTAGAACAATAATAGTAATAATCACAATAACTAACATTTAAATAGTGTTTTAATGTTTGCTAAGCATTTTACATGTTATCTCATTTGACCCTCACAAACAACCCCATATGAAGCAGGTGCTAGGAGAAATGATTTCCTCCTGTCTAATTGAGGAAATCACAGAAGATAAGGAGCTGATAACAGAGATAAGGAGGCACTAAGGTCTTAAAAGAAGTGCAAAAAGTGTTTTGTCACCCCTGGGGGAAAGAGTGAAGTTCTTTGGATCTAACTTGATGGAATTTAGAGGGGGGGGCTGGAGGGGACTTCCTGAAGATTGGTCACACCTCTGGTGGCCAGCTTTGGGAGCAGCTTGGAGGAAGTGGGGCCTCTGTGAATGGAGGGGCCAGCTAGCTGAGGCCACAGAGGATCAAGAATCAGAGAGGAGGGGGCCAGGGGAGCCCAGCAGAGGGACCTGACCAGGAGAAACAGGAGAAATAGCATGAAGACATCAGAGAAGAGAAAGGCCATTGGGACACTCCAGTATCTGAGGTGAAAGCAGCGTTCACCTCTACTAGTGCCTTTGGTGTGTGTGGGTGTAGTTGTGAGAGGGTGCACCCCAGCTTTATGGGGGGAATGTTTTATTACCATAGTTCTTTTGATGTCTTCTCAATAAATACCTTTGCTTTGAGCTAATTATGTCCTGAATAAACAAGCATTTTTAAATTTAGTATTTTATTTTTCCCCAATTACATGTAAAAATAATTTTCAACATTCATTTTTCAAACCGAGGTCCAAATTCTCTCCCTCCCTCCCCACCCCGCTCATTGAGAAGGCAAGCAATTTGATATAGGTTATACATATGTAGTCATGCAAAACATTTCCATATTAGTCATGTTGTAAAAGAAAATATAGACCAAAATAAAAACCCAAGAAAAATAAGGAAAATAAAAAGTCTGCTTTGATCTGTATTCCTACTCCTCAGTTCTTTCTCCAGGGATGGAGATTATTAAAGGACGAGAGGAAGGCCTCCATTTCTTAAGCACTAGCCACTTAAGCACATTTCTTAAGCCTAACCAGGTGTTAAGCACTGGGGATACAAAGAAAGACAAAAAACTGGTCCTGCCCTCAAGGAATTCACAGTCTAATGGGAGTAAACAACGGGAGCACAGAACACAACAACAATGTAAATGGAAGATAATGTAAGAGGGAAGGGATGGTGGGGGGAGTGAGGTCTCTTATAGAAGGTGGATTTGAGCTGAATCTTGAAGGAAGCCAGAGAAGCCAGGAAGTGGAGTGGAGGAGAGAGAGCATTCAAGGCATGGGGGCCATCCAGTTCAAAGGCACCAGGTCAGGAGATGGATTTGGGAGAGGAACCACCCCGGCCTGCGTTACTGGATTACAGAGTCATCCCCCTGGAGAGGAGTGAGATGTGAGAAGACTGGAGAGGTCTGAAGGGGCCAGGTTGCCAAGGGCTTTAAATGCAAAAGAGAGGATTTTCTATTTGATCTTAAAAGTAATACGAAG
This sequence comes from Phascolarctos cinereus, assembly GCF_003287225.1. Taxonomy (NCBI): domain Eukaryota; kingdom Metazoa; phylum Chordata; class Mammalia; order Diprotodontia; family Phascolarctidae; genus Phascolarctos; species Phascolarctos cinereus. The sequence continues at coordinate 39,801,543 of NW_027556291.1, forward strand.
CCTCTGGGGGGACCAGACCTTCCCTGTAGGAATATCATTTTGGCAACTGATTGAAGGAGAGATTGGAGTGGGGAAAGACGTGAGTTAGGGGGACCCCAACCAACTAACAGGCTATTGCAATGGTCTAGATATGAGGTGACCAGGGCCTGCACGAAGGTGGTAGCTTACGTGTCAGAGAAGAGAAGGGGACATACGTGAGAGACATCTCGAAGGTCAGAACCGCAAGACTTAACAATAGATTGGATATGGGGGTTGAGTGGTGGCTGGTAAGCTATAGTCTAGGAGGGTTGAACTACCTTATGTACCTTAAACTCAAGGAAGCCCTCTGAGGACCCAACCTGTGAGTGTGACTAGAGGGACAGGTAACCCCAGGGAGGGCCCTGCATATACACTAGACCACATTTCTCATGTTTCAACATAGCAAGTCGAGTTTGCTAGTAAAGTAATCCTAGGCTAATTTCAGAAACTTCCATTGAACTAGCCAAAAAGGAACCATGAAAGAGAAAAGTCCCTGACTGCAGTGGATTTACAGAATTCTATCAAGCTTAAGCAAAATTAATACCTGTATCACACAAATCATTTTCAAAACTTGATAAAGGAAACATTGTCAAACACTGTCCTTTTATGAGAAAAATAAAGTCCTCTAACACCCACCCAGAGAAGGATAGGATAAAGCAAATGGCAAGAATGGTGTATACAGGATACTGGAGAAGTCTGCGTTAATCACTCCCATATCACCAGCTGGAATTGTTATCAGTAAGGAACTGGTGGTGCACAACTGAGGAAGTTTGGGTTATCTTTGGGCCCAGGTAGATTAATTTAAGACTCAGCTGTGAGCCCTTTGGCCAAGAAGAATATAAACTGTGCTTTTAGAACTCTGGTAGGGAGCTTCTAAGACCCCACGGGACCTCCCTGCCAACTGCTTCTAACCTTTCTGTCAGTGGCTTTTAGCTTTCTGGATTTTGACTTCCTTGAGAACTGCTTTTACCTGGGGGGGATTGAAGTTGTTTTTAGTAAAAGGATTCATTCATTTGAATCTTCAGGTTCTGTGTGATTCACTGTATAAGATTCAGAATAGGGGAATTACAGACGAATATCAATAAAGAATATCCATTTTCAGAATGTTAAGTAAAATATTGGCAAAAAGACTATAGCGATATATAGGGAAAAAAACCTAGCCATTAAAATGAAGTTGGATTTATACAAAGGATATAAGAATGGTTTAATGTTAGGAAAACAATGTAACCATATTAGAAACAAAACCATTCCAAAACCACGATCCAAGCAATAGATAAAGAAAAAGCTTCTGACAGAGTACAATTCCTTCATACTAAAACACCTGAAAAGCATAGGCATAGAAAGGCTATTTTTTCATATGATAAAAAGTATATATTAAAAACCCAAAGGCAAACGTGACATACAACGGGGAAACACTAGAAGTCTTCCCAATAAGTACAGGTATAAAGCAAGCATGCTCCATTTCCCCCAGTGCAATGTGACACAGTTCTAGAAATGCTAACAATAGCAATAAGAGAAGAGAAAGAAGTTGAAGACATAAACATAAGCAAAAAAGAGATGAATCTATCTTTCCTTGCTGATGACATTATGGTTTGCTTGGAAAACCCCAGAGAATCAACAAAGAAACTAAGGAAATAGCTTCAATAAAATAGCAGGATATAAAATAAACTCATAAAAATCAACAGAATTTCTACATACTATTAATAAAATCCAGGAGGAAATAATAGAAAGGAAAGTTCCATTCAAAATAACATTCAAAAATAACAAAAAGGCATACAATATCTGGGAGTCACTTTACCAAAGCCCCTTTAAGATTTTTATAGATAAAATGACAAAACACTCTTTAGAGGAACAAAGAATGAATTAAATCATTGTCAGGATATTTAGTGTTTGTGGCTGGTCTATGGCAATGTAATAAAATGATAATACTAAATTAGTTTACAGATTTGGTGCTATACCAAAGAAGCAACCAACAGGGACAGTTTACGGAGCTAGACAAAATGATGAAAATCTTTAGTGGAACAAAAGTTTTAGAATCTCAAGGGAAATTATGAATAAAAATAGGGGTCAAGGAGAAATAGCACTTCTAGGTCCTCAGATGATACTATGAAGAAGGAATCATCAAACCTATTTTGTCTTGGTTAAAAAATAGAAAAGTAGATCAATGGAATAGATCAGACAGAAAGATCAGAAGCAACATAAGTCAGTAACTCACTGTTTGATAAACCTGAGAACATAAATTACTTGAAGAACTCTCTATATGTAAAAAACTATTAGGAAACATGGAAAGCCGTTTGATAAAAATTAGGTTTAGACCAACATCTTATTCCATATGGCACAATATGCTTAAAATGGATAGGGGATACACAACTAGAATATGAAAGCCTTCATCATTTAAACATTTAGCAAAGAACCAGATCGGACACCTTTCATAGCTATGACTAGGAGGAGAATTCTTGACCAAACAAGGTATAGAGAGGTAAACACAGAAGATAAAAAAGACAATTTTGATTACATGATGATAGCTAGTTAACATTTATGCAGCACTTTAAGGTTTTCAAAGCACTTTACAAATAGTTCATTTGATCCTCACAACCCTGGGAGGAAGGTGCTACTATTATCTCCATTTTATAGATAAGGAAACCAAGGCAGACAGAGAGATTAAGTGACTTGCCCAAGGTCACACAGCTAGTAAGTGTCTGAAGCTGGATTTGAACTCTGCTTTTTCTGACTGCAGGTCCAGCACTCTATGCACTGTGAAATTTACCTGCCTACATGAAATTGAAAAGCAGGTGTGTGTGTGTGTGTGTGCTGAATTGAACTCGCTATCTTTCCCAATAAACTCCCTGCCCTTCCAAACTTCCCTCTTTCTATTTAAGGTCCCACCATCCTTCCAGTCTCTCATGTTCATTATCTTGGCATTACTTTTGACTCCTCACTCTCCCTCATCACACACAGACAATCAATTGCCAAATCTCACTGTTTCTGCCACCAGATCTCTCACATCTGACAGGTGTCAGATGGAAGGAAGAGACTGCTGAGGATGGAGGGGGGAAGAGGCAAGGGAATAGGAACACTGCGGACGATGGAGGGTGAGAGGAAAGTAAAAGAAAAAGAGGGAAATGACAACTTTGATTGGGGGTGAGGAGGACGGGGGAAGGGATCATTAAGGAGGACAGAGAGGGGAAAAGCTGACCACATAGCAGGGGGAAGAGAGAGAGACAAAGGGAAGGGACCACTGGAGATGTAGGATAGGGAGACAAAGGGAAAAGACCACTGGAGATGGGGGGGAGAAGACAGATGGAAAGGGCCATTGGAGATGGGGAGGGTAGAGAAAGAGGGAAGAGACTACTAGGGGTGGAGGAAAAATCAATAGAGAGAATAGAGCACTGGAGATGGCAGGGGAGAGAGGGAAGTGACCACTTTGACAAGATGGGGGGGGACAAGGGGGAAGAGACCAAAAAGGAGGGCAAAAAGGGAGAAATAGAAGGAAGGAAAGAAGGAAGGAACTGACAATTAACCAGGGGGTGGAAAGAGAGACAAAAGGAAAGGAGCATTGGAGATGTGTGGAGAGGGAGAGACAGAGAAAGAGGGAAGACACTACTTGGAGATGTATAGGGGGGAGACAAAGGGAAAAGACCACTGGGGGAGTGTGAACTTAATGAGAGAAGACACCAGATGGATCTGGATTGGGGTTGGGGGTGGAGAAAGAGAAGAGACCATTTGGGGAGAGCAGAGAGGGAGATACAGAAGGAAGGGCCTGACCATTGAGCTGGGAGAGGAGACAAAGGGAAGGGACCACTGAGAATAGGGGGGAGAAATGGAAGGGACCACTGGTGAGGGAGAGAAGAGACAGATAGAAGGGACCACACCCATAGAGGGAAGAAATTACTGGGGATGGAGGAGGAAAGAAGAGACAGAAGGAAGGGAGCACTGGAGATGGGGAGGGGAAAGTGAACTAAATAAGCCACTTTGTTGGGAGGGAGAGAGAAGAGACCATTGGGTAGGGCAGAGAGTAAGAAGAGCCAGAAGGATCCATTGGAGATGGAGTGGAGGGGGGGAACAAAGGGAAGAAAGACTACTGGTGTTGTGGGGGAAGAGACAAATGGAATGGACCATTGGGCATGGCCTATCTCTATAGGCCAGAAGAGACTAAGGCTGAAGGGGGAAAAAACAAAAGAAAAAGAGCACAAGGAAGGTGGGTGAAGAGACCACTAGAGAGGGCAGAAAGGGAGAAATGAGGGAAAGGGACTGAGAAGAGAGACAAAGGATACGGACCATTAGAGATATGAGGGAGAAGACAAAGGGAAAAGACCACAGGGGTGGTGGGAAAGGACAGATGGAAGGGACCATTGATGATTAGGTGGTGATAGAGACAGAAGGAAGAGATTCCTAGAGGTGGAGAGGGGAGAGAGGGGAGTATTGGTGATGGTATGTGTAGTAAAATGACCCGAGAGAAAAGTACTTCAAATGGCCCTGGAGGAGGAGGGAGAGAGAGGAGGAACAACTGGGTAGGACCAAAAAGGGAGAAGAAAGCACTGGGGATTGGGAGTGGAGATGAGAAGGACCATTGGGGATGGAGGTAGAGACAGAAGGGAGAGACTACTGGAGATGGAGAGGGCAGAGCCAGAGGGAAAGGAACTCTAGGGGTGGAAGGGGGTGAGGACATGAAACAGAGGGAAGTGGCCACTTTGATACTGGGAGAGTTGGAGAGGGAAGAGACCCCTGGATGGAGCAGAGGGACAAAGGAATAGACTAGGTGGGGAGACAGATGGAAGGGACCCTTGTGAATGGAGGGAAGATAGAAACAGAAAGAAGAGACTGCTGGGCATGGAAGGGGAAGAAACAGAAGGAAGGGAGCACTAGGGATGGAGAAAGGAGTGAACAAAGAGAGGGAACTGACCACTTCGATGGAGAGGGGGGAAGAGACTGCAGGGAGGGCAAACAGGGAGAGACAGAAGGAAGGGGCTGACCACTGAGCAGACTCACCCACCAAACACCCCCTTCCCCCACCCCAGGCCAGTGTCAGGGGAATGCTAGGAAATCTTTGCCCCCTTAGATGCCTCTATAGAGGCGCTTTCCCTTTCTTCCACTAGAGCTACAAAAGGATTCTCCTTCACACACCATTCAAGGGACTCACGATCATTACCAGGTCAGCTAGGGACTAGCTGCTTTCTTCCCAGTAAAGGTATATTCACCACAGTTATGGAGCAATGATTTCACCTCCCCCTTACTATTAGAAAGCAAGGTACCTCCCGAAAATACCAGCCCTTGGTCTCCCAAGCCCTTCTGGAGTTGGCCAGGCCATCCTAGAGGAAAGGAAGCTGGCCAGTTATGGGAGACCTGAGCTATTTCTCCAGGATCCACAGAGCCTTCTGAGGGGATAAGGACCTTGAGGCCCAGGTGACCCTAATGGGAAAGAAATAAAGAAGATCCAGAGAGGGTAAACTAGGATGATGCCCCAAAGCAGCCTGTTCTTATTAGGTAAGTCTTCCTAGAGACTGGATCCAAGAAAGACTGGACTGGAAAGCTTTCTTCCTAGGAATTTGGTGATTCATCACAGAGATGGCTTCTGAGAGATCAGACACCTGACCTAGTAAGTCAGGTACATGATAACACAATCATGCACCTGTTGATTAGCAGGGTCAAACATTTCATCTGAGATGTGAGAGTGTCATTTTGCCAGTTGGGTGCTCTGACTGATACAAGGAACCCCATTAGGTAGGAATAGTTGCCTTATCTTTAGGGGAAATCATGTGGTGCCATGCCCAGCACAACATGGCATTGCTCTTCCATATTGGCAATGAACCAACCTCTGCTGTTCTGGTAATGGTTCCAAACTACTTATTTAGCTTATGATGTATCTGATGGGTACTAAAATACCCCTACAAACAACTGTATGCAGTAAGAAACATCAGGAACATTCCTCCATTGGTCCTGACCCCAAACAGGGCCAGTTCTATTCTCTCCCACCCCTAGATTACTTGGTCAGATCCATGGTCACTACCCAGGAATGAATGTAGATAACTATCTTCTCTGCCACATCCCTGAGGGCTCTTGTACGTGCTAGCCATGCAGCATGGAGTTCAGCTCACTAGAAGGACTTGCCAGAAGCCCCATTCCCTAAGGTTTCCCCTGTGACTAGATTGGTAGGTGTTGAAGCCCAGTTGCATATGTTTCTCATAGTGATGAATGAAGACATCAGGAAACCAGGCAAAAGAAAATTCCTCTGGAGCCAGGTCCATATAGGTAGAGGCTCACTGGGCTAATGGAGGAGGCAGGATTCCAAGGCCTAGACTGACAGCCTTGGTCTCTAGTACAGCGGCCACTTGTTTGTAAGGGCACTACTACCCAGAAGGACTCAGGCTCGCATAATTTTGAATGTACCATTTCATTTAGCAACAGAAACCTCCTGTGCCCTACCCATCTTGTTAGAGGGACCATCTTGCATCACCCAACTCAATAGACAACTTTGGACAAAGGGTGATTGGATGACCTATGTCATCTAGTGGGGCAGCTGGTAGCATAGTGGATAGAGCATCAGGCCTGGAGTCAGGAAGACCTGAGTTCAAATGTGATCTCAGATACTTACTAGCTGTGACCCCAGGCAAGTCACTTAACCTATTTGCCTCAGTTTCCTCATCTGTAAAATGAGGACAATAGCACCCACCTCCCAAGGTTGTTGTGAGGATCAGATGGGATAATATATATAAAGCACTTAGCACCGTGCCTGGCACATAGTAGACGCTATGTAAATGTTAGCTGTCATTATTATTATTTATTATTGTGGCTGCCATGTGACATTGCTGATTCATCAAGCTTACCATTTATCTAAACAGCCAGACCTTTGTCAGGTGACAAAGGCTCATCTGGCTATGCCTTATGCATTTCACGCTTGAGAAATTGATTTTTTGGACCCAAGTGTAGGACTCTACACTTATTCCCATAAGTCCCATCTTGTTACATTTGAACCATCCTTCTAGTCCAATGAAATTATTTTGTGGACTGCAACTCTGCCATCTGACGTGTTAGCCTTCCCTACTAGCTTCTCTGGTTTTAGCTGAGAGAAAGGGAGTTCCTGCAGATGTCCAGTGGTTGCCATTTTGTATTACTGCTATTTCATGCCTCTGGCCTTAGTTTGTGATCTTCCCCCCCCCCCCGAACTGCTCTATCTCCTCCTTCAGTCCAGGTGTTCTGGAAGATACTGTCACATCCTTCTCTTCCTCCACTGATCCTCTCCTAAATGCTCTGCACCACGCTTACCCCTTTACTTTCCAAACTTCTATAGCTTCTTATTATGCAACATGATTCTACTGTACTTTTATTCTGCTTCTTTTGAATAAGGTATACCCTTCTAAAACCACCTTCCAGTCATGTGTCACATCCCACCAAGCCTCAGTGATATCTACAAAGCAGAATTTTCTTCCTTCCAAGAGGATTTCAAGTTCACTTATCCTGTCACCCATGCTTTTTGCATTTTTGTATAGACATCTGAAGTCATGTTTTTTGTTTTTTGTTTTTTATCACTAACTCCTTTCTTGGATTTGGTCTCATGAGAATAATCAATCCTCTCTACGGATATTCATCTTCTTACCGCTACTCTCTGTGGTATCTAGCATGGCTGCTTCATGTGGGCAATTTTTTCCCCTATCCTCTCCATTTTCAGTTTAAAGTCCTCATAACAGATTTACAAGACTCCAGGCAAATATATTTTTGCTGTAAGTGTACTCCATCCCTGGTCACGAGCCCATCATTCCAATTTTTTAATTCATGGTACAGCATTCCGAACCCCGTTCTCAGCTATCATGTTCTTCTCCAACTTTTCCCTTCTGGAGCTCCTGCCTTTGATCAGTAGCAGAGATGAAAACACCACCTGTGCCTCTCTGGTCTTCAGGTTTTTATCCCAAACTTCAGGGTCCCTAACAATGTTTTCTAGGTTCCTTTCTGGCAGCATCATTAATCTTGTTAACCCTTACATATCAAGAGTTGTTGACGGGTTTGCTGAGTTTTCTGGAAGTTTTCTATCATGTCCAGGATACTCTGAAAGACAGCAGAGCTCTCTGTGAATCTGCCTGAGTACCCGTGAGCCAAGAGTTACCAGCCACTAGCTGTCATTCAGTCATGTTCAACTCTTTGTGATCCCTTGGACCATATTGTCCATGGAGTTTTCTTGACAAAGATGCTGTAGCGGTTTGCCATTTCCTTCTTCAGTGGATTGAGGCAAACAGGTTGAAGGGACCTGCCCAGGGTCACACAACTAGTAAGTGTCTGAGGCTGTATTGGAACTCAGGATTTCCTGACTCCAGGCCCAGCATGCTATCCACTGCGCCACCTAGCTGTCTCCTACTACTCATTTATTCTTCCTCTGACCGCTTCTATATGAAATCTCTCCTAGTATCGCTTATTTATCTACACCATCAATCCCTAAAGCACAAAAGGCTGCTTCTTTCTCAGAGAGAAGAAATCGATGAGGAAAACTGAGGCCCAGAGAGGGCAAGTGACTTACCCGAAGGTGCACAGGAGGCAAGTGGCAGATGTGGAATCTGAATGGAGGTCCTGTGACTCTATAGCAACTGCTTTTTCTACTGCCTTGGACATTTTACAAAACATTTGTCTCCTAATAACCTGTGAGGTTGATTGGCCCTAATCTGCAGATGAAGAAACTGAGGCTCAGACCTACAGTCTACACCTACAGTCACACAACTAGTAAGAGGCAAAGCCTGGATTTGAACCCAGATCTCCTGCTCCAAGGCCTGCATGCTTTTCAATTAATAATGATAATGAGCTTTGTATAATGATTTTATGAATATTAGCTCCTTTGATCTTCATTATGACTCTGTGCAGTAAATGGTACTAGGCCTTCCTCTCCCTACTTGACAGATGAAGAAACTGAGACTCGGAGAGATTATGTGACTTACCCAGAATCACACAGCTAAGGGCAGGGCATGATTTGGGCCTAGGCCTCTGACCTGGAGCCTCATGTCTATCCACTAGGTCTTTGCACTTCCTCTGAAGACAGAGACATTAGCATCCCTCTATGATACTGAAAATGGGGGCCAGAGTTAACCCCAAAATAAGTAGCATGTGCTAGGTCCATCTCAGGGGCACATATGGTCAGTGGTGTAGGCCAGTCTATATCATAACAAGCTGTGGTCCCACAGGGAGGGAAGGGGAAGAGAATAAGCATTTATTATGTGCCAGTCACTGTGTTGAATGCTTTCTACAAATATTTTCTCATCTGATCATTTGACCTTCACAGAAACCCTGAGAAGTGGGTGTTTATCACTATCCCCGCTTACAGTTGAGGAAACTGAGGCAGGTAGAGGTTAAGTGACTTGCCCAGGGTGACAGTTAGTAAGTGTCTGAGGCAGGATTTGAACTCCCATCTTCCTGACTCCAAGACCAGCACCCTATCCACTGCTTCACCTAGCTGACAACAGGGTTCTCTGCTGTTCACATATAGACCCACTGCCTCCTTCCAAAACCGGCTGTGTCTTCTTATTCGGGGTGCCTCTCCTCCACTTCCCTCCCCCAGTGAAAGAATATACCTAGGAAGGTGAATTAAATGGTGCCTTTGCTTCCTGCCATCAACTGCAAACAAACCTCCTTCACCAGACTGAAAATCCTCCAGGTGGGTGTTGAGATGCAGGCACCAAGCACCCTTCCCTAGAGCTGGTCCCAGAGCTCTCTAATGAAATCCTAATATCTCCACATCATCAATGACATGTGCTAAGTGATTCCATTGAGAACACACACGAGACCCCCCCCCCCATTAGGGTACCATCCGTCTTCTTGGAGAACTAATTGGCTTAAATATTTCACCTGTGTTTATAGATCATTTAGCTCCGTTGACAAAGACAGCAGTGCATGGGCGCCTTGGCGTCCTTTTAATGAGTGTTTGCCAATGCAAATAGAAGGAAGAAACAACCTTTGAAAGTCCTCTGCGTGGTTTCTCTATCTGCATTTGCCAGCTGTTGCTTGACCCAAATATGGGAAGCAGAGGCAATATATTCATATATGCAGGCCACGGAGGAAAACGTTCATTCGCGTTTGTTCTTTTAAACAGAGCGTGGCTGAAACTAGTTTTTAAATATGCCCATCCTGCTTGTAATCCTTACACAGATATTGCTTTTACATCAAATCACCAAGCTTGGAGGCTTCAGGCTCCCAGGCCATTCTGAAAACATTTCCCATCCGGCGGTAAGAATGTAATCGTACACCTGCTGGGACTAATTTTCAGAGGCAGGAGAGCCTGGCAAGACGGCCTTTTACCTAAGCAAATGATGCAGCTTCTCATTTTCAAAGGGACTTTTTCTCTGGATGAATAATTTTTTCCTCAGCCACTCGACGCATCGGGCCCAAGACAGCTTCAAAATTAAAACTCTTGACCTTTTGTCATTTGGGTAAGAATACACCTCCTGCTGTATGGACCACCTTTCTCGCCTTTCTACTCCAAATGGATGTTTATTTGTCAATATTTTTTTTATAAAGCTATTTAAATTCCCTTAATTTCTCTCTTTTACACCTCTGTCCATTTTACCTCCAAAGTGGGAGAAGATGAAAAGTTGTGATCGGGTGTCTTCGAAAGAACAGTACCCTGGGAGTCTAGAGACCCAGATTTCCTAGCTCTGCTCTTCACTTACGTGACCCTGGAGAGATCACTTCCCCTTCCTATGCCTCAGTTTCCTCCTCCATTAAATGAGAGAATCATAGATCTAGAGCTGGGAAGGACCTTAGAGGCGACTGAATCCAACCTTTTCATTTTACAGATGAGGAAACTGAGGCTGAGAGGTTAAGTGACTTGCCTAAGGTGAAACAGCTAATAAGTGGCTGAGTTGGGAGTAGCAAAGAAAAAGTGAAGTGTGATGAACTGATAAAACAATTTCACAGTGTGTGCTATGATTTGCTCTCTCCTGAGAGGGGGGTGGTATGTTTTGTAATCTGTTCCCTGGGACCAAGATGGGTCATTACAATTAAACCAGAGTTTAGCTCCCTTACAAATGAGAATTGAGTAAATGTATCAGAAGAGCCTGTTGAAAGTGCTATGAGATGAGATGTGGGATCAATTGCTAGGGTAGGGGTGGTAGAAAGGGGCATTCCAAAAAGCTTCATAGAAGGCGGAACATGTGAGTGAGCAGCTGGGTGGTACAATGGACAGAGCACTGGACCCGAAGTCAGGAAGATCTAAAATCAAATGCAGCCTCCCCAGCTGTGTGGCCTTAACCTCTCGCTGTCTGCCTCGGTTTCCTCATCTGTAAAATGGTTATAATAATAGGATCTACCTCACAGAGTTGCTGTGAATCTCAAATGAGAGGTTTGTAAAGTGCTTTGCAAATGTTACAGCACTACATAAATGCCGACTGTTATTTTTATAGTTGAAGAACGGTCACAAATTGAGTAGGCAGAAGTTGGGCCGAGAAGGTGGGAAGTGTATTCCATGTGCAGAATGGCCAGGAAAGCACAGGATGTGTTTTGGGGACTGAGACAGGTAGTCAGCCATGAGTACATAGAGGCCCAAAGCAGCTCCTCTCAATGGGAAAACATCCTTGCCTCCATCTCTTCCCTTCCCCCCTCCCCGTTTCCTTACTGTAAGACTGACATGCCTGGATGCCTGTCTCCTTCTGCAGACATGATGTCCATTGGCAGGCTCGTGACCCGCTGTCTGGGAATGGAGGATGGGGCGGGGTGTGGAATGGGAAGAGACGCACTGTCAGCTCACTGCTGCTGGGAAGGAAAAGGCTGTTCTCAAGAGGTGGAGAGGAAAAAAAAATTCTTCATCTCCAAGATCCTTAAATAAATCGTGTTGTTCTCTCCCCATTGCAACACAACATGTCAATAATCAAACAGCCAGAAAGGAGCCCAAAGCTACTCTGCCTGGAGGGAGACCTGCTGCCAAGATGGCATTAGAGGCTAGGCAAACATTTCTGTAAGTACTGATCAAATACAATGCAGCTAGATTTCTCCCCTCCAGCATATCATTTCCGATAATGGGTATGGAAATTATTCATTGACTAGCTATTCAGAAATAACTTAGGATGATGGGTTTCAAAGATACTTCACAGACCTCCAGACTAATCCTTGCTAATCAGGCTGGTGAGGTTTGGAAGGGGCTCCTTGGGTGGGGGCCCCGGAACCTTGGTGGGGCTGGGCTCTCTCCAGTCTCTTGCAGACCAGGGAAGACAGGCAGAAGCAGGCCAGGCAGGGACCCCTCTCCAGTGGCCTCCTCTGGGGCTGCTCACTCCTGGCCTGTCCATCGCTCAGTGCTGAGCTTAGCGGGCAAGTTAAGTGAAGCTCCTTACTACTTATCAATCAGAAATCAGCGGGGCCTCTAGACTTCTCCTCATTAAATTTAAAGTATATTCTCTCCCTAGCAGCAGGCCACTCTGCTGCCATCCATTACTTGTATGGCCAATTTTCAGCAATCAGAGAGGGCTGCCTTCATTACTGGCTCAGTGCCTGCTTCTAGCTCCTTCCCTTGGGAGGCCACATCCCTTCCCAAGCTTCCTTGAAATGGTTACCTGCCTAGGATCTTGTCACCTCTGATGGCCTCCAACTCTGCCCTACCTTTATGCCATGCTCAGTCTACTTGCTCTCTAGCCAAATCAAGACCCATTTGCACATACAACGTACCCATCCTGTCTCCAGCCCCTCCAGATGAAGCCCAAGGCAAATGGCATGAGTCCTTACGCATCAGCTTCCTGCGACCAGTGAGCTCAGAACCACACCAAGGGCAGTCCACATTTCTATAGATTACTTTTGAAAAGGAAAACTGGTAAGCAGCAGGGCCCAAAGGAAAGCAGAGTGGACGAGGGGTCAGCAGATGTGGGTTCAAATTCGGGCTGTCTCAGCTACTTACTAGCCGGATGCCTTTAGCAATTTGCTTTCCCTCTCTGGGCCTCACTTTCTTCCTCGGGAAAATGAAAGGGCTGAACCAGAAGCTCTCTGAGGTTCCTTTCACCTCTAACATCTGTGCTTTGCTTCAAATATGGTAGTGATCTGGCTTAGATGTTAGGGCCTTTTCTGTTCCCCAGAAATAGGTATCCAAAGAACCACCCCCATTCTCCCCCTCCCACCACCCACCACTGTTCTCCTCTTCTTCCTAAACAAGGGCCTTTGTGTGGTGGCCAGGGAGGGGGGGCTGAGGCCACGACCTGTCACTACCACACTGATGTTTTTCACTGAGCCAATAGCTATTTGAAGACTCCTAGCTTCATTGTATAATCCAGCTCAAACCCAATCCAATAATTATATGGCACTTACATAGCTTGTCTGATGCCCTCATTATATCTCGCTTCTTGAATAGCCAATTTCCCCATCTCTGCTCTGTTCCCCTTCCCCCAATCCATCCTTCCGATACTGTAGCCAGTGTAATTGTAGGCTTGTAGAACTAGCCTGGAAGGGGCCTCAGAGGCCTTGGAGCTTAACCCTTTCATTTTTCGAATGAGCAGACTGAGGCCCAGAGTCATCAGCCGCTCCTTATTGCCCCTAGGATATATCCAAGCCCCCTAGCCTAGCACTGAAGGCCTTCCACCTCTGACTATAATCTATCTTTCTGGCTTTATTTCACACTCCATCAATTACCCTAGGCTCCATTGCAACTGGTTCACTAGCTATTGTCCAAATGATAGGGACTCACAGCACCAGACCTAGAAGTTGGAAGGGACCCTAGAGGTGATTTAGTCCAACCCCCTTCACTTTACAAAGGAGGAAACTGAGGCCTGCGAAGGCGAACTGATTCACCCAGAGTCATACAAATAGGAAATGTCAACTTTCTGTGTTCTGGCCGTGTGTCTTCCCAACTCAAAACTTGTCAATGGCATCCTGATGCTTACAAGAGCATTACTTAACCTGGTATTCAAAACCTCCCCCCTTTTCATCTCTACCTGTTGAAATCCTACCCATCCTTCCAGGCCCAGCTTCAAAACCACCATATCCATGAAGCTTTCCTTGATCTGTCCAGCCAGAAGTGATCATAAAAACTCTCCTAGCACTGTCTTCGGGTGGCGCTACAGTGGATAGAGCGCTGGGCCTAAAGTCTGGAAGACTCTTCTTCCTGAGGTCAACTCCAGCCTCAGATGCTTACTAGCTGTGTGGTCCTGGGCAAGTCACTTCACCCTGTTTGCCTCAGTTTCCTCATCTGTCAAATGAGCTGGAGAAGGAAACGGCAAACCACTTTGGTACCTTTGCCAAGAAAAGCCCAAAATGGGGCCACAAAGAGTCGGGCACTACTAAAATGACTGGACAACAGCAACAATACCGTCCTAGCATAGAGGATAGAAAGCCAGAGTCACAGTCAAGAAGGCTTGGCTCCAAAAGCTGCCCTGACGTTTATTCGCTGCATGATTCTAGGCAACTTCCATTACCCCTCTGAGCCTCAGTTTCCTCATCTGTAAAATGGGGATAAAAATACCTACTTCACAGGGCTGTTGTGAGGTCAAGTAAGACAACATCCAGAGGTAAGCCCAGTACATTGCACACAGTAGGTGTCCAATAAATATTTCCTGAATGAACGCTCTCATTGGATCCTCACAGGAACCTTGTTAGATAAGGAGAGTAAAGACTACTATCTCCATTTTACACATTAGGAAACTGAGTCACTCGGCTATTGACAGAGCCAACTTTTGAACCCAGGACCACTGATTCCAAGTCCAGGGCTCTTGCCACTATACCAGCACTGCTTCACCAGTGAGACCATCACATTGCAGCTTTAAGGAGATGCACTGATCCCCCACCCTTGGGTGGAGGGAGACAGGCAGTTCTTCCAGTATCATCTCTAATAGTAGGAAGCAGGCACTCTCTTCCTTAAATTTTCTTTTAAAGTAACTTTTTCTTGATTTTTTTTATATCACTAGCTTCCCCCAGCATCACTCCCCTGCCCCTCCCAAAGAACCATCCCATGTAACCAATCGATTTTTTGAGAAAAAGGAAGAGGAAAAAATCAGTATAACTGATCAATACATTGAAAACAGTTTAAAGAGATGTGCAGGGCACAACCCTTGCGCCCCTCCCACCATGGCCGAGGAATGGGAGTTTCCTTGGCTTTTCGGCATTGAATCTGGTTTATTTCATTCTCCTACCTCACTGATTTCAGGTTCCATTCAGAGAAAAACCAATATCCTGACCTTTCATGAGACATGGGAAAAGATGGCTCGGTCTAAACTGAGTGGAGCTGGGGGTGGGAGCAGCAAAGCCCGGAAAGGGTGGGCACCTCCTGAGCCTGCCTCTGGCTTCTTTTCCTGAAAGCATGGCAGCTTTCACTTAGCAATAATCATGTGCAATGGTTAATTGAGACACAATTAAGACCCACAACCAAACTTTTCTTACAACAGATGAATCAGCATAGGTGACAGAAACAGACCATCTATCAAGAGTAGTGAGAAAGAAAGGATCCCTTTATCCCAGTAGACAAAGGGAGGAGGGCAGCCATGGGGGCATGGAGCTGGTAAGTGTCAGAGCCGGTGGGATTCAGCCCTGGATTCTCTTCCACTTGCTGCATTTTGTGATTCCTAAGTTCAGCCGCTTTGCTTCTCACCTGCATGACCTTGGGCAAATCACTTAACCTCCTTAGACTTCAGTTTCTTCATCTTTAAAATGATTAAAGAGCTTTAAGGTTCCCTCCAGCTTTAAATGTATGATCTGACATTTGAGTCCCCTTCACACACTCTATAATTCAATGATACTAGCCTACTTGCTTTTCCTCACACATGACACTCCCATTTCTTATCTCCATGCTTTTGCAATGGCTGTCACTCATGCCTGGAATGCTTTCCCTCCTCACCTCTGCCTCTTAGTTTCCCTGGCTTCCTTCAAAACTCAGCTCAAATGCTACTTTTTGGAGGAAGCCTTTCCCAGTCTCCTAGCTGTTAATGCCTTTGCCCTCTGAGACTATCTTTCACCTACTCTGTGTATTTTTATTATTTACACGTTGTCTTCTCCATTAAAATGTAAGGTCCTTGAGGGTGGAGAGACTGTTATTGTCTTTCTCTGTATACCCAGCTCTTTTATTTTTTTTAATTAATCCATTTTTAGTTTTCAATATTCGCCTCCATAAGCCCTTGAGTTTCAAATTTTCTCTTGCTCCTTCCCCACTTCCCTCCTCAAGATGGTATGCAATCTGATATGGGCTCCATATATACATTCCTATTAAATATATTTTCAAATTAGCCATGTTGTAAAGAAGAATTAGAACCAATGGGAGAAACCACAAGAAAGAAGAAATAAAACAAAACAAAATAGAAGAAAAAAAGAGCAAATAGTATGCCTCGATCTGCATTTAGACTCCATAGTTCTTTCTTCTTTGTGGACAGCATTTTCCATCATGAGTCTTTTGGAGATATCTTAGATCCTTGCATTGCTGAGAAGGGCTAAGTCTATCAAAGTTGGTCATTGTACATGTGGCTGTTACTGTGTACAGTGTCCTTCTGGTTCTGCTCACTTCACTCAGTATCAGACCATACCAATCTTTCCAGGTTTTTCTGAAGTCAGCCTGTTCATCATTTCTTTTTTTTTTTAAATTTTATTAATTTATTTTGATTTATCAATAATCACTTCCATATGCTTTTGAGTTTAAAACTTTTCTTCCCCTTCCTCCCCACCACCCTCCCCAAGACTATGCACAATTTGATATAGGCTATACATTTACATTCCTATTAAACATATTTTCACATTAGTGGCATTATAAGTAAAAATTAAAACCAACAGGAGGAACCATCAGAAAGAGGAAACAAAACTCAACAGAAGAGAAAAAAAAATAGCAATTCAACTTTCATAGTTCTTTCTTTGGATGTGGATAGCGTTTTCCATCACCAGGCCTCTGGAGATGTCTTAGATCCTTGTATTGCTGGGAAGGGTTAAGTTTATCAATATTAGTCATCACACAACATGGATGTTATTGTGTACAACGTTCTCCTGGTTCTGCTCACTTCACTCAGCATCAATCCATACAAGTCTTTCCAGGTTTTTCTGAAGTCAGCCTATTCATCATTTCTTATAGCACAATAGTATTCCATTATATTCATATACCACAACTTGTTCAGCCATCCCCCAGTTGATGGGCATTCCCTCAATTTCCAATTCTTTGCCACCACACCACAAAAAGAGCTGCTAGAAATATTTTTATACATGTGGGTCCTTTTCCCATTTGTATGATCTCTTTGGAATATTGCCCTAGAAGTGCTATTGCTGGGTCAGAGGGTATGCATATTTTTATAGCCCTTTGGGCACAGTTCCAAATTGTTCTCCAAAATGGTTGGATCATTTCACAACTCCACCAACAATGCCTTAGTGTTCCCATTTTCCCACATCTTCTCCAACATGTATCATTGTCCTGTTTTGTCATGTTGGCCAATCTGATAGGTGTGATGTGGTACCTCAGAGTCATCTTTCCAGGTTTCTCTGAGATGATCATTTCTTGACTCAGTAACATTTATATGTAACCCTCTCATTATACAGAAAAGAAAAATAAGTCCTAGGGATACTGAGTGATTTGTCCACTGTCATACACATAGTAGCTGAAGCAAGGTTTGAACTCAGATTCTATGACTCCCAGGACAAGAACCATAGTGGGGACTGAAGTAAATCTCATTAAGCACTTTGATGATGGGCTTGTATGGGTCACTCCATGAAGGCTTTGACCTACACCCCATACCTTTGCTACAGTAGAACTTAGAGATAGAAGTGACCTTTGAGATCACCCAGATCATGGGGACTTTCTTGAGCAATCCCTCCCTCTCTCAAATCCATTCTTTGCTATAAAGATTTTTGTCTTCTAAATGTCTAAAAACATTGATGCAAAGTGAAAATTTTAACTCAATTGCCTTGAATGTCTTTGGGTTCCCATCAGCTCCTCCACCCCCACATACTCCATAACAATCTCCCAGCCAAGTATCTAACCAAATAAAGCCAGGAGCCCACATTGCTAACCTACCAGGGATTCCTCCCAACCCAACCTAGTGTAATAAGCATGGAATTGCCCAATCACTCTTGATAGAAAATAAAACTAAACAATTGGAAGAAATCCTTGGGCCTCAAGTTGCATTTGCAAGGAAGTCATCCAAAAACTCCTCAGACATCTGATCACATGGTTTTTCTAGTCCTCCCTTGAAGTTGCTGAGTTCTTTCTTAACACATTTTAAAAAGCACTGACTACACTCTGGATCATTTAACTGGCCCGGGCCTTAGAGAGAAGCTTGGGAAACGGGCAATGGTTGGCGTTGGGTATCTAACAATCCTTGCTCCTCATTCCCCCTGCACTGTGCACTTAGCTGCTCCTCTAGCCTCTTGGCTGCTTTTACCGCAGCAGAGACCGTGGCCTCTGACTCTCTTTCTGTCAAACAATAGATTATTATCCTAATTATAGTTGCCTGGTGTTTTCTACACTTTTCCCATTTTATTAAAAACAATTACCTGAGAGGAATCAATCTTTTGTAATCTTTACCCCATTGTTCTCATTCTTCTCAGCTTCTGATGAGGTCTTTTCAAAGGGTATTTTATCCATAATTATAGACTGGAGGGCAATTGCTCAGAAACTCAGTCCAGGAGATGTTTTGTTGAGATAAATTTTTCTTGTAGTTTGTGACCCAATTATATCTTTTGGGTATTTAACACCAGCTGCTTAATAAACCTATTTCTTCCATGCCAACCAAGTATACTGTCTCCTGGAAAGGACTGACATGAAGAGATGCTTTCTTTTATGCCTTTAGAAAAGGATGGATGGACCTTGGTGTGGGCTCTTCTCAGGAGAGGGATCTTGGCAGCACTTACGATAAGACTTGGACGTGGAAATCAGAGTTGCTGAGTTTCAATCCCAAGAGGGCTTTTTCACTTACTACCTCTGTGGTCTTGGCCAAATCCTTTCCCCTCTTTAGCTTTCAGTTTCTTCCTCTGTAAAACAATGGAGTTGAGCCAAATGACCTCAAAGGTCCCTTCCAGAACTAGATCTTTGATCATATAATAATCCATTTGATCCTCACAGCAATTATGTGAGAAGAAGAGGAACCTGAGACTGAAGTGAGTAAAGTATTTTAGAGGAGGAGGGAACCCTAGGGATCATTCCATTGAACTCCCCTCATTTGACAGATAAGTGAACTAAAGGCCAGACAAGGGAAATGACTTGCCCACCATCACTCATCAAAGCCAGGTCTTCTGACTCCAAGACCAGGTGTTAAAGGTGGAACGAAAGCATTCTGAAGCCAGAGAAACTTCTAAGCACTGAAGCATAGAATGTCAGAGCTAAAATGGACCTTAATCGTCGTGTAGCGCAAGGCCCTAACTGAAGAAACTGAAGCAGAGAAGAAAGGAAGAGACTTAACCAAAATCTCACCAGGCATTTTGAGGGGAGCGTTTTTTCCCAACAGATTGACTTTGAGCCCCAAAACCAACCCCCCCCAAAAAAAATCCTGTGAGATTCTACATTCTACCAATGATTCCACAATTTTTATTTTTCCCTCTGCCTCGAGGTCAGTGTTTAGCACAGTGTCTGGCTCATAGTAGGTGCTCAATAAAGCTTGTTGATTGATTGATCCAATAGCCATGTTATCTGGATCCTTTTTTACTCTTTTACTAGAGAAATCTCCATGGCAGCACAGATGGGAAAGTCTCTAGATAGCATCAACTAAGCCAGTGTCCAGTTAGTCAATGTGGCTGGTGTCTACAATGGCCTGCATGCAGGGTGGGACATATACAGAGAGGCACTGAAAAGGCTAGTCCTCAAAAGCAGAGACTCTCCTGAACAAGGATTACAGGCCATAAGCCTTTGGCAATAGGCTTTAGAGTTGAACAGCATATGCTTTGCAAATGTAAATCCACTGGATATTTGAATGGATGTCTGATAACTATGCCAATGACCTCATTTTACAAGTCTTTTTAAAAATAGAATCATGGTCATCAATGGTCCCTTCCTCTATATGCAGAAAGAGGTGACACTAGAACCATTAGAGCTGGGCAGAGCCTTAGAATATAGAACAGTAGAGCTCCAAGGGGCCTTGGAATCTAGACGGTAAAATGTTAGAGGTGGAGGAGACCTGAAGATAGAGAACAGAGAATGTCAGAGCTAGAAGGTACCTTGGAACACAGACTTCTCTGAGTCAGAAAGGACCTTAGACCATAGAATGTTAGAGGTTCTAAAGAAGACACCTTAGCACATAGAGTACTAGAGACAGAAATAAACTCAGAACAGAGGGGAGAACTAGAAGGGACTACAGCACATGGAATGTCACAGCTGGAAGGAATATTGGAACAGAGTGGGAGAAATAGAAAGGTCTTTAGGACAGAAAATCTAGAACATTAGGGCCAAAGGGGACTCCACCAAATCAATTAACAAGCATTTATTCACAACCTCCTATATGACTTTAGAACACAGAATATAGAATGCCAGAGCAGAAAGGGTCATTAAACTCATAGAACTGTAATTTAGCACATATATTGTTAAGAAACTCAGAACATAGAACATAGAATGTAAGAATTGAAGTGTTATGGCTAAAAGGTACCAGAGAACACAGAAAGTTAAAGAGGGAAAAAAACTTTAGAATATAGAACATAGACTGGTAGATGTAGAAGGGACTTAAGAACATAGAATCTCCCAGCTAGAAAGATCCTTCAGACACAATGTTAGAGACAGAAAGGACATTGGAACGCAGAAAAGAAAACGTTAGTATTGCCAGTTTCAGATTTCCATAGGGCTTATAAATATTTCCAGGGACACATTAAGTGAGTCAGGCCTTAGGGAGAATGCTGCTTACTAGTCAACTCTCTTAGGTTGGGTCTCAGAACCAGGATGCAGGTGGATCTCTCAACCAAATGATCTCCCGAAGCTTGGCTTCCCTGCAAAAAAGAGGAAGCATTCTCATGCATGACACAGTAGCACTTTGCTCTAGGTTCAAGCAAGGCCACACAGAGAAGGGGAATAGATCCAAGCCTCAGAAAAGTTTGGTTTGGGCCAAGTTTGAAGGGGTAGTTTTCTCGAGACAGTTTCCTCCTTCCAAGAAGGAATTTGGTTTTAAAATGACATTACTGGAGATGAGAATTCTCTGTGGCCCCAGCTCTGAGCCCGCCTGAGAATTCTGTGTTGCAAGTTTTGAAAAGAACTCAAACCAGTTGGCGGCGGGAAACTGCTCATGTTTGCCAAATGCCAATTCCTGTTTCTAGGAAAAATGGCTCATGGGAAAGGCCCAAAGGATTCTTAAATATCAAATAGCTTTTACAAAATGACATTTTGATGAGTTAAGTATAAATAAGTCACGAGAGTTTAAAAACTAAGGCAAGAGTGTTTGGTAACGTATATTTTAGGTTTCGAAGATGAAACTCCTTTTTTTAAAGCTAAGATGTATGATGACCTCCAGATGTGCTAACTGACCAGATCTCTATAGGATAACTTATGATTCTTTAAAGCTGTCATTTGCATTTCTGGATACCACTGTCACACTGTGACTTTCTAGCTTAGAGATAAAACTAAGCAGAAATCTACAGTGGTCTGACTTAAAAGATTTTGATTGGTCAATTTCTTATTTCATATGAATATATGGCATTGGGAGACCTTATTGATCTTCTAATCCAGGGGTTTGCAACCTTTTTGTTGATGTTCTGGACCCCTTTGGCAGTCTGGTTAAGCTTATTGGCTCCTCAAAATAATGTTTTTAAATGCATAAAATAAAATGCATAGAATTTCAAAGGAAACTAATTATATTGACATGCAGTTATCAAAATTTTTCATAAAATTCATAGGCTCCTGGAAATCTTTCCATCTGCAGACCCTTAGACCCAGGTTAAGAACCTCTGATCTGGTCCAACCCCCTCATTTTACAGAAGAGGAAACTCAGGCCCAGGGAGGAGGTGACTTGTCTAAGGTTGCCCAGGTAGTAAGCAGTAGATCCAGGATTTGAATCCAGGTCCTCTGACTCCAGCCAGAGTTGTTTTCTATTACATCATACTTGACCTCACCCCCAATACCTCTCACTCTTTCCAATCTCTGTGCCCTTAAAATAATACCTTACACTAACGCAAAGCTCTGCTATTTACAAAACATTTGCATCTTGGCATAGGGACAGAGTGTTAGATATGAAATCAAGAATGAATGGAAAGGCATTTATTAATGCACTTCTTTGGGGTACTTGTGAAGTGGATAGAGTGCCAGGCCTGGGGTCAGGAAGACCTGAGTTCAAATTTTGCCTCAGATACTTACTAGCTGTGTGACCCTGGGCAAGTCACTTCACCCTGTTTTCCTCAGTTTCCTCATCTATAAAATGAAATGGAGAAGGAAATGACAAACCACTCCAGGATCTTTGCCAAGAAAACCCCAAATGGGGTCATGAAGAGTCAGACACAACTGAAATGACTGAAAAATGTACTTGCTATGGGGTCAAGCACTATGCTAAATTCTATGGATTCAAATACAAAAGTGTAGCCAGTCCTTGCCTTCAGGGGCCTTATATTCTAATGGGGAGGAAGGGGAGGGGGGGATACAACACATACAGGCCAGGGAGGGGGATTGGGACTTGGAAAGTTACAGGAAAGCCATACTGGTATAGACCCAACAGGCCTTTTGTGAATGCAGTGACAACGCTGATTGGATTATAGTTCAAGAGCTAGATATTGGAGGGGGGAGCTGGTGAGGAGAGTACAAGTGGTAACAAAGGGGCTAGTGTGCAGATGGCTACAGAGGGAAGTGAAGCCTGCCCAGATGTAGTGGGTGATTAAGTCGAGTATTGTAAGAGTTTGCCATGGTTTGGATGGATTAAGGAACTTAGTTTCTGTTTCCAGCTGGAGAGAAAATGCCTGGGGAGTGAACTCAGGAATAATAATAGCTACCACTTATATAGCACCTACCTTGTGCCAGGCACTGTGCTAAGCGCTTTATGTATATTATCTCATTTGATCCTTACAACAACCCTGGGAAGTAGGTGCTATTATTATCCCCATTTTACAAATGAGGAGACTGAGGCAAACAGTGGTTAAGTAACTTGCCCAGGGGCACACAGCTAGTAAGTGTCTGAAGCCAGATTTTAATTCAGGTCTTCCTGACTCCAGACCCGATGCTCTATCTACTGTGCCACCTAGCTGCCTCTGGTGATATGGGTTCAAATTTTGCTTTTGACACTGACTAGTTAGTTATGTCACCATGGACAAGTCCTTTAGTTTCTCTGAGACTTGCTTCCTTCTTCTGTAACATGGGCATAAGAAAATATGAAGTACTCATACTCTGCAGCCTTTAAAGCACTCCATAGATGCTAGTTACAGCAGCAACAACAAAAACTACTACTACTACTACTCCTCTTACTACTACTACTCCTCTCTTACTACTACCACTATTACTCTTACTCCTCCTCCTCCTCTTACTACTACTACTCCTCTTACTCCTCCTCCTCCTCCTCTTACTACTACCACTACTACTCTTACTGCTACTACTACTACTACTACTCTTACTCCTCCTCCTCTTCCTCTTACTACTACCACTACTACTCTTACTACTACTCCTCCTCTTACTACTACCACTACTACTCTTACTACTACTACTATTCTTACTACTACTCCTCCTCCTCCTCCTCCTCCTCTTACTACTACTACTACTACTCCTCTTACTACTACTACTACTACTACTACAACATCCATATTCTCAAATGAACCTCACAACTACTCTAGGAAGAAGACAGTGCAAAGTTTGGCATCATGCCCATTTTAACCAGTGGGTAAACGAGGCTTAGAAAGTGGCTTGCCCAGGGTCATATAGTGCCAGAGCCAGGATTTGACCCCAGGATTTTTTACATTAAATTCAGCACTTTTTTCCCCCATTCTTTGGCCATTCCATTCTGTCCACCTTGCACCCATGCCTTTTTGTCTCTTGACATAGGATCATGGCACCTCCCCCCCCCCAGGGTGGTTGGGAGGACCAAATGAGGTGACAGATGTAAAATGTTTTGCAAATCTTAAGGGGCTAAAGAAGTGCTGGTTATTGTTATTATCCTACACACACACACACACACACACACACACACACACACACACACAGGGCTCCTGGAGCCAATCGCTAGTTCTTTAGTGTGAGCCTGGAAATCAGCAATCTCGAAAAATCCAGGCTTGATTATTGTTTCGTTGACTGTCTAGACTTAATATGGAGAAAATGCTACTAATGCAGACGAAACCTCAAGGAATGCCTTAAGTACATTTGGGGGGAGAGCTGGTTGTTAAACATTTACTAGCACCTCCCTCTCCAGGTGTATACCAAATAGATGTAAAAGAGATACAAGGTATTGGGGGAGGGGAAGAGGCCTCAGTAGCTGGAGAGATGGGAAAGTGATTTGTGTCAAAAGGAATGCTCGAGCTTAGCTTTGAAGGAAAATGGGGATTCTAAGAAATGGAGGAAAGGAAGGTGTGCATATCAGGCACAGGCAGAGGGACAGCCAGTCTGTACAAAAGCAGGGAGACAGAAGGAGTGTTGGGTTACAAAGAACAGTAAGAATCCAGCAGAGTTCACAAACCCCTGAATTAACAAGAACTTAGTAAGGGTATGCTAGACACTTTGCATGGGGCTGGGGATCCGAATACAGACAATGAAACAATCCCTCCTCCTGGAGAGTGATGCAGAATGAGCCTAGAAAGGCAGAAAGGGGCTAGGCTGGGAAGAGCTTTCTTTGGCAAAGAGAGGATTTTCCATTTGATCCTAGAGGTGATAGGGAGCCACTAGGAGAGTGACATGGGCAGACTCCACTTGAGGACAATATCTTTGGCAGCTGGCTGGAGGGTGGATTAGAGTGGGGCAAAACTTGAGGCAGGTACACTGATTAGGTTATTTCCATAGTCCAGGTGAGAGGTAGTGAGAGTCTGCTCCAGGGTGGTGGCAGTGTGAGTGGAGACAGGAGGACAGATCTGAGAAATACTGGAGAGCTAGAAAGGACAAGGTTGGCAACTGACTGGATCTATGGGGTGAGTGAGAGTGGGGCATTAAGAACAATACTAAGGTTGGGAACCTGGGGGACTGGAAGCATGAGGGGACCTTTGATAGTAATAAGAAAATCTGGATAAAGGGGGAGAGAGGGAGAGGGAGGGGGAAATGGAGGGAGGGGGAGATGGAGGGAGGGAGGGAGAGAGAGAGAGGGATGGAGAGGAGGGGAGCGAAAGAGAGAGAGAGGGAGAAGGGGAGATGGAGGGGGAGAGAGAGAAAGGGAGAGAGAGACAGAGAGAGAGAGGAGGAGGAGAGAGAGGAGGAGAGGGAGGGAGAGAGAGAAAGGGACATGGAGGGAGAAAGAGAGAAAGGGAGATGGAGGGGGACAGAGAGAAAGGGAGATGGAGGGGGACAGAGAGATGGAGGGAAGGAGAAAGAGAGAGATGGAGGGAGAGAGAGGGAGGGAGAGAGAGAAAGAGAGAGAGAAAGAGGGAGATGGGGAAAGAGAGAGAGGGAGGGAGAAAGAGAGATGAGAGAGAGGGAGGGAGGGAAGGAGAGAGAGATATGGAAGGAAGGAGAAAGAGAGAGAGAGAAGAGAGAGAGAGAGAGAGAGAGAGAGAGAGAAGAGAGAGAGAGAGAGAGAGAGAGGAGAACCATAGACCTTATCCAAGGGGAAATTCCCCAAAGCTTCCAGTTTAGTAAGCTGGGGATAGGGACATGCTAGAGACCACTAGTTCTTCTCATGTCAGCTTTTCCCCCAGAGTCTTTTTCTGTCTTCAGGAACCTGAAGTGAGGTTGGCATCATCCATCTATTCTTTTCAAGCTGGAAGCTAGAAACATTCAAAGAGACTGAAGAGACTTATAAAAAAGTGAAGAGACATGAAGAGATCAGAAGAAACCAGATCTCTTCTCTCTCCAGCTTACCAATTTCCCCCCACCCTTCATGTATGGGAGGGACATTGATTTCTACCAGTGAGGTTTTGTTGTTGTCCAGTTGTTTCAGTTGTGTGATCCCATTTGGGGTTTTCTTGACAAAGATATTGGAGTGGTTTGCCATTTCCTTCTCTGGCTCATTTTACAGATGAAGAAACAAGGGAAATGACTTGCCTAGGGTCACATAACTAGTAAGTGTCTGAGGCCAGATTTGAATTGAGGTCCTCCTAACTCCAGTGCTGCCACTGCACAATCTAGCTGCCTGTTCTACCGCTAGGAGACAGCCCCATAGCAATGGCATTGGGGACTCAATTACATTCTTAGCATTACCAATTATGTGTATACATTTCTGAAAATACAGTTTTTAAAAACCAGTCTAGTTTGGCATACACTCTAACTCATACAACGATCATGGTCCTCTGTACCGAGAGACTGGGTTTTATTCTGTGTGATCTTGAGAACTCTCTGGGCTTCACTTTCTTTGCCTATGAGTTGTGATTGTATGAGTTGATCTGAAAGATACCTCAAGCTTTGGCATTGTATGGACCCATCTCTTCTCTTCTTTATCTATGAAATGAGGGGTTCCCCGTCAATGGTCCCTAAGGTCTAGCCCAGTGTCAATCAGTCTGATGGTTTTCAATCATCCACATCCCTCATTTTCTTGGCAATCTTTTCATTACCCAGAGGTTTGGTGGTGAAATCCTAACTTGGTTTGGGACAGGATTTGGCTAAGGCCACTATTCACATACCTAGACCCTTCAACCTCAACCAAGGCACTTTGGCTTTCTGGGACTCAGTTGTCTTCTTGGTCAAATGAGAAAGTTCAACTCAGTGCCCTCTAAGCTCCCTCTCCACTCGGACAGTCTGTGAATCTGAGGTTTAGAAGCTGTTCATGCTTCTCATTTTCTCCCATAGAAGTGAACACTCCACACTCTACCCCCTTAAGACTTGCTACTGTTATGAAGGGAGTACAGTCCTGACAAATGTAGAATTCAATTCCAGCAGCATTAATTGGTGGGGGAAGGGGCCAGGAATGATACACCAGATAAACTGTAAAAACTGGGACAGGACTGAGACACCAGGAAATTATATACTGTGGTTTAACGTGGCCATTTATCTTTCACCCTCAGTACAATAGGAGTATCATAGCAACTGCCCAATCACAGAGTAATTATAATACGTCTAAAATATACCTTTGCTCCAAACTATTTGTAAATTTCACAGGGTAGATTGTTGTTTGGTCTCTGCAAGAGATCAAGAGTAAACTGGGAAATCAGCCCCAGCAGTCTTGCGTTACTTTATTTGGGATGCCTTAAAAATACCTCTCTCCTCTGTAAAACAGATATAATACTGTCACTCTGAAGTGTGGAAAGGGGATGTCATGTAGAGGGAACGGCAGCAAACCGGGTGGACGGAGGTATCTGACCAAGGGAGGTGGGAGCCAGATTGTGAAGGACTTTAAATGCCAGATGAGAATTTTATAGTTTATCCTGAAGGCACTGGGGAGCCCCTGAAGGTTTCTGAGGAGAGGAGCAGCAGGGTCATGCCTGTGTTTTATGCATATCAGTATCAATTTGGTGACTAGATAGAAAAAAGTAGAAAGGGAAGCAGAAAGATTCATCAGAAGGCCACTATAATGGTCCAGAGGTGATGGGGTCCTGAAACTAGGGTTGTGCCTATGTGAATACAGAGAAAGGGATGCATGGGAGAGATGTGGAGGTGGAATGGACAAACTTGGCAACTGATCGGTGGCGAGGGGAAGTGGAAGAATTGAGGATGACACTAATGGAAAGGAAATTCTGCTTCCACAATAGTCCTCCCATCCTTTCCTTCACTTATATAACGGGTCACAGGTTTCCATCACCTCTGGTCTACTGCAATAGCCTCTTCATTAGTCTCTACTTCCAGTCCCTCCCCTTTTGAATCTGTCTTGGGTGACTGGAAATCTGGTGGTGCCCTCAACAGAAACAGGGAGGTTGGGAGGAAGGCTGGGTTATAGGTGAGAGATAACAATTTGCATTTTGGACATAGTAGATTTTGAGAAGCCATTCAGGTGGAGCTGTCCAGCACACACTGGGCTGTGCGGGACTGTAACACACAAAAAGAAACATGGATCTTTTGAGGCACTGAGGTGATGTGTATTCAATGAGGTTGCCAGCGATGGTGCCAGGAGCAACAGACTGGCCAAGAAAAGGAATCTGGACCAAGTAGGGTTTATTGAGTTCTCCAGCATGGGGGTCTCACCAGAAGAGGCAAAAACTCCCCGAATGAACAGTACACAAGGTTTGTATGGGTATCCCAGAGTGAGGAACAAGGTGAGGGGATAGAGCAAAAGTTGATTGGTCAAAGCCCCTGTTACTGAGGCATGAGGCTGATCTGGTACAATAACCCTTTTACCCAGTTTCAGGGTTAGGGGTTTCTGCCAGAATGGAACATCACAGGATTGGGGGGGGGGGCGGAGAGCGGGGGGCGGGGAGAGACAGGCTTTTCCTCAGAACAATAGAATATTGCGGTATGTCCTATTTAGATTATTTGCATTGCAAACACTAATAGGAGGATACAGGCATATGTGTGTGAACAAAATGGAGTCACTCTGGATCCAGACCATATAGAGTAGAGGTCAACAGGAGGATTCAGCTACTGGGACTGATAGGAATCAGACACTGTGGCATTTCCAGGTCTACCTCACTTAGCTAAATATCCTGAAAAGTGGAGCATAAATCAAATGTAAATAGAAGCATATATTCCTACTGGCTTCCATTATAAATTTGGAGAAGAGTTTCCTTGGGAAATTTTCTGGACACTAAGCAGTAATAAAAATCACATTTAAGAATTTAGCAAAGTTTTTAAGGATGATATATATGTGTGTGTGTGTGTGTGTGTGTATATACATATATATATATATAATTTTCTGCTCTAAAATAAGAGGGTGAACTAGATAGTAATAGGTAGCTACCATTTATATAAGCCTTTAAGGTTTGCAAAAAGCTTTAAAATATTGTTTCATTTTATCCTCACATCAGCCCTGGGAGATAAGTGTTTTATTATCCCCATTTTACAGAAGAGAAACTGAAGCAGATGGAGGTTAAGTGACCTGCTCAGGATCATATAGTTATGCAGTGTCTGTGGCTGGATTTGAACTCAAATCTTACAGTTTCTTCATCTGTAAAATGGGGCAGCAATACTTACAATTATACTAACTCTCCTTAGGTTGTTGAAAGGAAAATGTCTATAAACCTTACATGCGAGCTAATGGGAAGCTAGGTGACACAGTGAGTATAATACTGGGCCTGGAATCAGGAAGACCTGAGTTCAAATCCAGTTTCAGACACTTATTAGCTGTGTGACCTTGGGCAAGTCACTTAACCCTGTTTGCCTCAGTTTCCTCAGCTATAAAATGACCTGAAGAAGGAAATGGCAAACCACTCTAGTATCTTTGCCAAGAAAACCCCAAACGGAGTCACAAAGAATCAGACGTGACTGAACAACAGCTACTATTATTTGATATTTACTGAAATGGGAAATTTACTCAGTGATCGGTTGCTTTTTATTAGCCCTTAGATGTTTATGTGATGTATGGAAAGAACGCTGGATTTTGTGTTAGAAGATCTGAGCTCAGCTGAGTTCATCCTCCAAGTCTCAATCTCTTCATTTGTAAAATGGGGATAATAATACCTTTACTGCCTACCTTGTGGGGTTCTTGTGAGGATAACACTTTGGAAATGGGGGGAAAGGTGACGAGTTGTTATTGTGTGTGTGACCCTGGACAACTCACTGAAATTCTTAGTGTCCTAGATACTCTGCATTAGGAGAAAATTATTTCCTATGCCAGTGAAGCCATGGACCCTGATGAACACACACACACACACACACACACACACACACACATCTCTATCATATGTGGATATGTATACATATATATGCATATATATATATATATATATATATATACATACACACATATATGCATATGCATCCAGCTGGAGATGAATATGTTGGCTTTTTTCAATAACTTACAAGAGATGTCTAAAGCAAACAGACCAAGCCTAAGGTGCTGTGAGAAGACGCAAATCAAACAGAACCAGGGGAGTGATTTACATACTATGATAATGTCAGGGAAAGCAACCCTAAAAGATCGATGCAGTGTCCAATCAAGACTTAAGAGGTCTGGCCAGGACCCCGCCCCAATAGTGTACCCATAGTGGTGGACTATGGGTACAGAATGAGGCATACACTGCCAGGCATGGCCAAAGTACTGATTTGTTTTGTTTAACTCTATTTCTTTGTGTATGTTTTTTTCAGGGAAGGAAGTCACTGGGAAACAACAGTGACGTAAAATTTTTTAAGAGTATTAATGCAACTGTTTTTAAAAGTTACAGATTTTTACTCTAACATGTAGATTATGCTAGACACACAGAACCATAGACCATTAAAGACCACCTGATGGAGTCCCCTTATTGGACAGAGGAGAAAACTGAGGACCAATGACAGAAAAAGAATAGCTCAGGATCACAGCAAGGGAGCAGAGCAGTGGCAAGCTCCTTTCGAAATCCAGCAAGTTCCAAACCACTGGACAATGTGTTTCCAATACAAAATCTTGAGCTAGAAAACACTATAATACTTAGGGTATCTGGGTTCAAATCCCAGCTCCACCATTAGTGGGATGCATGACCTTGAGTAAGTCCTTTCCTTTCTGAGGGGGTTTGACTGGCTGATCATGAAGGAGGCCCCTTCCAGTTATAAATCCTGTAATCCTATGATCATTTCTTTCTCCACATAATGATTCTGAAAAGGTAAGATTATGAAAATGACTTGGGAAACAGCAGCCCTAATAATATAGTTCATATTTCTATATGCATTCAGTAGCATAAAGTGGGAAGCGCACTAGGGCTAGAGGCAGAGGATCTGGGTTTGAAACTCAGCTCTGCCACTTACTGCTGTGTGACCTTGGCCAAGTTATTTACCCTCTCTATGCCTCCGTTTCCTCCTCTTTAAAATGAGAGGGTAGGACTAGATGGGGGGGCAGCTAGGTAGTACAGTGGATAGAGCACTGAACTCATCCTCCTGAGTTCAAATCCAGCCTCAGAAATGTACTAGCTATGTGACCCTGGACAAGTCACTTCACCCTGTTTGCCTCATTTTCCTCATCTGTAAAATGAGCTGGAGAAGGACATGGCAAACCAGTCCAGCATCTTTGCCAAGAAAACCCCAAACAGGGTCCCAAAGAGTCGGACACAATGGAAAAGATAGAATCACAAAAGGACTGAATGATCTCTAAAGTCCCTTCTAGCTCTACCATTCTATGACCCTAAGGTTTACAAAGGGATTTGCTGACAGCGGCCCTGGGAGGGAGGTTATACAAGTATTATGAGTATTATGCCTATCTTTACAGATAAGGGACCTGGAGCTCAGAGAGGTCAAAGACTTACCCAGAGTCACACAGCTAAAATTAGGGCCAAGATTTCACTATGAGTACCCCTTTCACTATAAATGGTTCTTGCTCCTCATGCCCCCCACCCCCACAAAAGAGGCAACATCATAAGGAGTCACTCTTTGTCCTTCAAAGGGAAGCAGGATGGAGTTCTGGCCTTAGTATCTGGAAATCTCATATGGGACTTGGCCCCATCTCCATGATGCCAAACATGGAGATGAAAAGTGGCGTATACAGATGTTTTTTCTAAGTGCCAACATTTGGCCATTTGGAATGATTCAGATAATTGACAGAGGTTTTGGTTAACTGGGGCTACAGAGAAACAGCTGATGCTAAGTCTTTGGTGCGAAGCCAACGATTCAGCAACAACCTGGATTCAATTCCCCACGAAATGTGAATGTTCTTCATTCCCAGTCAAAAGCATATCCCGGACTGCTACCAGTGATGAAGGCCTTGGAAAAAAGGATCTGTGGCCCCACTGCATTTAAAATAGAATCATTCAGCCTGATCCAAAGCACTAGTCACTCATCAGATGCTTGTCAACTCCTTCTGGGCTCTTCCCCCTAATGGAACTCCACATACAGTGGGCTCTTTCATTCTGAGGCAGGCAGGCAGCATTGATAACAAATGCTTGTGCAAATATGATTATGCAAAGGACAAATGAATATTGATTACACTGAATAATGTATTTTTTCTAGGTTAAGTGGGTTAAATTAACTGGCAGGGAACAAATGCCACGAATTAAACTGGTTCCCATTTTTGAAGCTGAGCCCAGCTGTGGGTGAGCCCACCCCGTCCTGATGTTTCCGAGCAGTACCTAGGGCGGGGCAATGGGGGCTTTGTCTATAGGCACCAAAATTTAGAGCACCCTGACAATGTTCACAATCCTTCAACAGCCTAGAAACAACTGAGCTTAGCCTCTAGTTAGTAAGAATATTATGTGTGTGTGTGTGTGTGTGTGTGTGTGTGTGTGTGTGTGTGTGTGAGAGAGAGAGAGAGAGAGAGAGAGAGAGAGAGAGAGAGAGAGAGAGATGCGTTTTAAAACAGAAAGCTACCACCTGGTACATACTTCCCTCCTCCTGGGAGCTGTACCTTCCCAGCTGAGCTCTGTCTTATGCCCCCTCCCCAGCACCCCACAGCAGCCCCTCCCCACTGACAGAAGCACTATTTCAATAAGCCAATTGGTTACTTATATCATAAATAGGCACAAAATGACAGATAGAAAGCTGGAATAGGCCCCAGAGGACACCAAAGCCAACCCCCCTCCTTTTACAGATGGATACAGAGGTTGAGTGACTTGCCCAGGGTCACACAGCTAGAAAATTTCTAAAGCAAGATTTGAATTGACTCCAAGTCCAATGGCCCCTCCCCTCCTCCACTACCCCCTGTGCCTCATCATGGACAGTACTTGCCTAAGTATGCATTTGTACCCAAACAGCTTAATCTTTCTTTTTTTTTTTTTTTTGGTGAGGCAATTGGGGGTGACTTGCCCAGAGTCACACAGTTAATAAGTGTTACGTGTCTGAGGCCAGATTTGAACTCGGGTCCTCCTGACTCCAGGGCTGATGCTCTATCTACTGTGCCACTTAGCTGCCCCAGGATAACTTAATCATGAGAGGCAGCTTGGTGCAGCAGACAGAACACTGGAGTCAACAGGCTCTGAGTTCAAATCCTTCTCTAAACACAGCTAGTAGCTGTGCAATCCTGGATTTAATTTCTCTGGGCCTCCTTTTTTTTTTTCATCTGTAACTTGAGGAGGATAATAGCAGGTAATATCTGTAGAGGGCTTTGCTGACCTATAGAAATACTGTCACTAGGCCAGGGGTATGCAAGTCTAGCTAAAATCATGGTTTTAGAAGAGAAGGAAAGCATTTAGATGACTGCTTAGTGCATGTAGCTTTAATCACAACAACTCCAGAAGGCAGGGAGGAGCTGGATTGTTATCCCCACTTTATAGGTGAGGATACTAAAGTTCTAAGAGGCAAAATGAGAATTGAGCCCTGGCTCTGGCTTACCATTAGCTGTCTCGGGTCATGGGAGAAGTCTTATGGTTGGAATGTGAAACCCAGGCATCAGATCTTAGCTTTGCCCATTGGATAGCTGTGGGGCTGTGGCCAAGTCACTTCCCCTAAACTCCTAGACTTTCCTTCTCTATAAATGGAGATAATACTAATAACAACAATAACGACAATAGCTAGCATATGTATACTGCTTTAAGGTCTACAAAGCATTTTATAAATATCACAACCATCCTGGGAGGCAGTTTAGTATTTTCCCCACTTTACAGATGAGAAAATGAGGCAGCCAGAGGCTAAGTGATTAGCTTAGGGGTGCTAGAAGAAAAGCCTTTTGTAAATCTGAAAGTGATATAGAAAAATGTAAGGGTAGCCTTGCAGCTAAAAGGGACCCCAAAGGCTAGCTGACCCAACCCTCTCCCCCTTACAGATGAGGAATGTGTACTCGGAGGGGAAATGACCTGCTGAAGGTCACACAAGTAGTGACAGAACCCGAATTTGCACTGAGGCCCCCAGACTCCAAGTTCAGCACCCTTTTCTCTCTCCCTCCCTCTCTCTCTCTCTCCTTTTCTCCCTCTCTCCTTTCCTCTCTCTTATTCTTTTCCCTTTCCTTCTTTCTCTTCCTCCTGTTTCTCCTCTTCTTCCTCCCCTCCCTCTCCTCTCCCCTGCAATTTGCTTCAGGTAGGTGCTTTAGACCAGTGGGGTCAAATTAAAATCGAAACCAAGCCACAAAACCACATAAGGAGCCCTGTGGGATGCATATTGACTTAGAAAACATGTTAACGTGATGTCTTTTCTACTGTATTTCTATTTATTTGGTTAAATATTTCCCATTGACATTTTAATCTGGTTTTGCCCTTGCACCTAGGAGTGGTGGCTGGTTATGGATACTGCTTGACCCTTCTGATTTAGGCTGTGGGTACCTGCTACCTCAGTCCTTGGTCACCACTGAGCTAAGGAAGCCTGAGGACAGAGGCCAATTTAGGACCGTGGAGCTACTACTAGTTCATACAATCACAGGAGTAGAGATTTAGAGCTGGAAGGGACCCTAATGATCACTGGGTCCAAGCTGCTCCATTTGATAGATGAGCAGACTGAGGACCAGACCAGGGAAGTCCTTCATTCAAGGTCACACAACTAGGAAGCAGTAAAGTCAAGAAGCAAACCCAAGGTCCTCTGGCTCCAAACTGAGGGCATTTTCTGTCTTCTTGCAGAATAGGAGGAAGGAGGCAGCTAAGTACTTCCTGTGAATAATGGGAAAAGGTACACTTTGGAATTTGAAAAAGCACTTTGAGATCTTCAAAAGGAAGGTGCTGGAGAATCAGCAGGTCTTTTTCCCTCTCTTAAAAAGCCTGGGGAAAAACCAGGAAAAACTCACATGAACTGATGCAAAGTGAAATAAACAGAACCAGGAGACTATTGTGCACAGTAACAGCAATATTGTATAAAGACCAGCTGTGAATGACTTAACTCTCCTCAGCAATACAATGATCCAAGACAACTCTGAAGGACTTATGATGAAAAATACTATCTATCCACAGAGAAAGAACTGATGGAGCTGAATACAGATCGAAGCATATTTTTTAACTTTATTTTTCTTCAGGGTTTTTTTTTTTTGGTCTATGTTTTCTTTTGCAATATGGAAATTTTTACCAATATGGAAATATGTTTTGCATGACTGCACATGTATAAACCTATATCAAATTGCTTGCCTTCTCAATGAGGGGGATGGGGAGGGAGGAAGAGAGAGGATTTGGAACTCAAAATTTTAAAAATGAATGTTAAAAATTGTTTTTACACATACCTGGAGAAAAACAAAATACTAAATTAAAAAATAAGCCTGAGGAATTTCCTTTCATTGAATGACCTAGCGAGTTCTTGGGGTCTGGCCCCAAACCAAACAATGGTATTGGTTTGGGGGTGATGTTCAAGGGCAAAGATGGGAGAGGATGGAGGGAGGATATACCTGGTTTGCCCCG
The DNA here is from genome assembly GCF_003287225.1 of Phascolarctos cinereus. NCBI lineage: Eukaryota > Metazoa > Chordata > Mammalia > Diprotodontia > Phascolarctidae > Phascolarctos > Phascolarctos cinereus. The sequence continues at coordinate 39,836,793 of NW_027556291.1, forward strand.
AATAAGCAGCAGCTCATATTTGGATCAATGATCAAGTTTTTTTTTTTCCCAAAGCAGGATTGAGGCAGAGAACAAAAATCCTAGAACAGAGGTCCTAGGATCGTAGGTTTACACTGGAAGGGATAGGAGAGGCCATTGAGTCCAATCCCTTCATTTTACAGAGGAGGAAACTGAGGCGGGGAGAGAGGGGAAGGGACTTGCCCAAGGTCACATAACTATTACATGTCTGAGGAAGGCTTTAAACCCTAGTCTTTCTGATTTCAAGTCAAGCATTCTCTCTCTCTTACCCAGTTCTCCAATCCACAGTATCCCCAGACTAGACTAGAGGATTGAGGTGAAGAAAACTGAAGGCCAGGAGAACAATCTAATCAAGTCAGAGTATAGAAATGTGTAAGACAGAAGAAAAACATATTGGCAGACAGAAATATGGATATAATACTTTGTGGACTGAAATAAATTCATTTACATATATTTACCAAGTATCTTTCATAGTATCATAAATTTACAGCTGAAAGGGACCCCAAACGTCATCTAGTCCCAAGCTTTTATTTTCCACTTGAGGAAACTAAGGGTAATTGACTTTCTTAGGGTCACAAGTCATATCACTAGTGTCAACAGCAAGATTTGAACCAAGGTCTTCCTGACTTCAGAGGCCAATAACTTTATCAATGGCCTGCCATGAATCGCTTACACTCTTCCAACCCATTACATTTATGAGGGGAAGCTAGAACTCAAGGACAGACAGGTAACAAGCATTCATTAAGCACTTACTATATGCCAGGCACCGTGCTAAGCATTTCATAAGAGCCTACTACGTGCCAGGCACTGTGCTAAGCGCTTTTTACAAATATCACATTTGATCATTTGGTTCTCATAACAACACTGCAAAGTAGGTGCTGTTATTACCCCCATTTTACAGTTGAGGAAACTGAGGCAGAGAGAGGCTAAATCACTTGCCCAGGGTCACACAGCTAGGAAGTGTCTACGGCTGAATTTGAACTTAGGTCTTCTTAATTCTAGGTTAAGTTCTTTATTCACTGTGCCATCTAGCTACCTTTAAGAGCTGGGGATTCAAATACAAACAAAAAGAATGACAGTCCCTTCCCTCAAGGAGCTTACATTCTAAAAGGGGAAGACAACTCATAAAGGGAGCTGAAAAGGGTGCCAAAGTACATACTAGGGGCATGGTGACCCGTCTAGAGTCAGAAACAGAGCTGCAAGGGGAATGAAGGCTGAGTCCCAGGAGAAACTCATCAAGGGAAGAAGTCTCATTTCTAGAACAAGGGAAGTGGGAGCATGGTCATTCTTTTTTAGTTGTTGTTTAGTCATTTTTCAGTCATGTCCAACTCTTTGTGACCACATTCAGAGTTTTCTTGGCAAAGATACTGGAGTGGTTTGCCATTTTCTTCTCCAGTTCATTTTACAGATAAGGAAACTGAGGCAAACAAGGTGAAGTAACTTGCCCAGGACCACACAGCTAGTAAGTGTATGAGGCCACATTTGAACTCAGGAAGATCAGTCTTCCTCACTCCAAGCCCACTGATCTATCCACTGCAATGCTACCTAGCTGTCCCTTACACTCTCAAAACTTGAGTACCATTTTCTACATGGTTCCTTTCCTGAGCTAGTCCCCCCCCAAATTACCTTGCATTGATTTTTGTACAAACATACACATATAGGACCATAGAATCAGAGCTAAAAGGGTCATGTTGGTCCAAACCACTCATTTTACAGAGGAAGAGACACATTGTCTTCCCTGAGAGAATGTAAGCTTCTTGAGGGCAGGGACTGTTTCAATTTTCTTTGTATCCTCAGAGCCTAGCATAATGCCTAGCACACACTAGGAGCTTAATAAATGTTTGTTGATTGAATGGTTGACTCAAGTACTTAAAAGAGCTAGGGCTATTACAGGGGAGAAAGGAATGTGTCTCTTTCTGCTTGGTGCCACAGAGTAGAACTCAGCCCTTTGGGTGGCAGTCTTAAACAGGCATAATTCAGCTGGATGCATGGGGAATTTTTCTAACAGATTTGAGGTGACGAGGGTAACCCTGATTTCTCCCTCCTTAGATATCTTCCAGAAGAGGCTAGATGACCATTGCTCCTCAGACAAGCCCACGTTGGCCTAGCCGCCATCAGAGGTCAGTCATTTCGTTGGTCAGTGAACAACTGCATACAAGCCTTTGTTCGACCCCATCTCATGTGCCAACTTCTAGGTAACCCTGGCATAGTGGCCGGCAGGAACGTGATGTGACTTGAAAAAAGGAAAGAGAATGGAATTAAGAAAACCTTCCCCACCCCTTCCCAATCTGGAAGAGGGAGTAGGATGGGAAAGGAGAAAACTTTGCCTAGAAATGAAAGGAAGGAGATGACAGATGATAAGTCACTGCATGTGCGGGAACTCAGGTATGACGGCGCCTTTTTCTTGCTTCTGAGAGATGGAAGAAAGGAAACCTATCATTACCCAGAATGCTGAAGTTATTTTTTAAGTAAATCATTAGTTATATGTTACCGAGTGGAAAAAAGCCCGACCTGAGAGGGAAATACATCTTTATATCTGCTCTCGCTGCTGAGAACTGAGAAGACACAACGCCTAGCAAAGGAAATCCAAGGACTCAGAGGCTCATTTTCTTTCTTTGGGAGAAAGTTTTTTTAGAAATCCTCTCCCAGGGTGGAGAGAATGTTTCAAATTTTTTTTTTCTGAACCTTGAAAAGAGCAAATGCAGAGGAAAAAAATTAATAATAATATTTGGTGGCTTGTTACCACCATCATGCCTATCTGGCAGTTGGAAAGTTCCAATCCAGGCACTGCCCCTCATGACCTGGATGACCTTGGGCACATCCCTTCCCCTTTCTGGCTCCCACTGTCTCCCTCTTTCAAATGAGGGGGATGCTGGGAATACTCCCCAATTTCTTTTGCCAATGTTCCTCTGAGCAGGGTAGGAGGCTGAGAGCATCACCACACCTGACTGGCATTTGGAGTTCTTCCAAAGATTAAGAAGTGCCCTAGAGCGGTTCTCTTTTCTATTCAAACCCCCTCTAAAGATGGAATACAAGGTTTAAGGAATGTCTTAGAAAAAACCTCAAATGAGGAGTGAGAAAACTGAGGTTTGAATCTTGGTTCTGTTATTTCTGACCTATTACCTCTGGGCTTTGGTTTCCACATCTGTGAGGACTCATGGTATAATGGATAGAGAGTGCCAGGAAGACCTGGGTTCAAGTTCCATTTCTGCCACAAATTGGCTGAGTGAGCCTATGCAAGTCACTGTGACTCAGTCAGAGATCTCTGGCCAACTCTCTAAGACTCTAAATTGCAGAGAAAGGGATTAAGCATTTAACTGGGACAAACAGGGGGTAAGTGACTTGCCCAGGGTCACATAGTTTGTAACTGTTTGAGGCTAGATTTGAACCGGGGCCATCCTAATTCCAGGCCCCAGTGCTCTTTTCTACTGTGCCACCAGCTGCCTCTGACAAAAAGTCCCTGACCTGCACTGGTAGAAAGAGTTTCCTCATCTGGGACTTCCTTATACTAAGGAGATCATAGGTTCAGTCCTTAACCCTATCCTACCTACCCCATGGGGCTGTTGTGAAGAAAGTACTTTGTTAGCATAAAGCCTCTATAGAAATGGAAGTTATTGTCATAAACCACCATTTTCATCATTATCATTATTTTATTAGTAGTAGTATTATCATTATTATTAGGCATTGGTCCAGATTCCAACACGTACTGGCTGTGTGCCCATGAGGCCCTCCCCCTCTCTGAGCCTCAGTTTTCTTACCTAAAAAGTGGAGCTAATAATCTTTGTACTAGGCAGTCTTAAGAAAGGTACTTTGTTCAGCTGTTTCAGTTGTGTTCAATTCTCTGTGACCCCATTTGGGGTTTTCTTGGCAGAAATACTGGAGTGGTTTGCCATTTCCTTCTCCATCTCATTTTCCAGACAAGGAAACTGGGGCAAACAGGGTGAGGTGCCTTGCCCAGAGTCATACAGCTAGTAAGTGTTTGAGTTGGAATTTGAACTCAGATCTTCCTGACTCCAGGCCCTGCCCATTATTCACCGCGCCATCTAGCTGCCCAAGTTGGTAGAAGTTGGTAGAAGGGGAACCTATTATTAGATGGGCTCCCTCTGCACATGAAGCTGCCAAGAGCTTGGTTTCTGCCCCCTTGCCCTCCATGGGCCAGGAACATTCCTGGCATCAAAGTTTCTGTCAATAAAAAAGATAAAATGGCCCAGTGGCTATGAACAACAGCTGAGACCCTTTGTGCTGGCAAGCTCAGGACATTCTTTCATCAAGAAGATCATCCCTTCTCACTATGGGGAGAATATGCAGCCCAAAATATAGACTGGCTTCTCGGAATGCTTTGCTGTCGCATGGGCACAGGCCCTGGCCTCCCAGTCAGCCAAACAGCCCCTTTCCAACCAGCTGTTTGCAGGCTAAGGTGGGTATGGAACTAGAAAGTCATGACAATACTAAACCTGTCCCAAAAGTGAAGAGACCACTGACCTGTACAGCTGACCTTCACGTTTGCAACATGCTTCACATGTGTGACCTTATTTGAACCTCACAATAATACTATGAGGCAATCTGTCATTATCCCTATTATATGATCGGGAAACTGAGGTTCAGAGGATGGAAGTAACTCACCCATATTCATACTGCTATGTAGGAGCAGAGGATTCGTAATTAAGAGCTAAAAGTGACCTCAGAGGCCATAGAATATAACCCCCTCATTCTCCAGAGGAGGAAATTGAGGCGCAGAGAGGGCAAGGGACTTGTCCAAGGTCACATATAGGATCTAAGCTCTAGAGCTGGAAGGGATCTCAGAGGCCGTCTAGTCCAGGTGGAGGACATTGGAGAAGTAACTTATCCAGAGTCATACTATCTAGTGACTGAGGTAGGATTCAAACGCAGGTCTTCCTGACCCCAAGCCCAGTGTTCTATCTACCATACCATACTGCTTGTCTAGACGAGTCATAGATTGGTAGAGGGAGTTTCCCATATGAATCAAATCTCAGCTCCATCATGTTATTATTATTTCATCAAGTCGTAATCACTGAGCATCAATCCTGTCTCTGTTTTCTTCTCTCCATATTACTTTACCTCACTGTTCTCATAGTCCTTTGCAAGTCCCAGTAACATTCTATCACATGGCACATTGCACAGCTTGCTCAGCCATTCTCTAGTTGTTGAACATCTGGGCTATTCCCCTTGACTACCATTGCAAAGCAAGCTACTAGGAATATTTAAGCTCCTTAAGAATAGAGAGGAAAGCGGCATTTATTAACTGCCTGCTGTGTACTAAGCACTTTGCAAATGTTGCTTCATTTGGTCCTCACCAAGGCTCTCTCCACTTCACCACCCCCACACATAGGAGCTGCTTTAAAAATATTTCTTGATTGATTTTGCAAACGCATGTACATACATATGCACCACACATCTAGCCTCTCATAGGAGCTTGGCTGGAGCAGATCCCACAGAGGAATCTTCTTGAGATCCTAGAAGTAGAGGACCTAGTGATCAAAACAGTGAAATCAAAGATGTTTCTCACTATCAAAGTGAAGAGTTCCTTGTAGCCTTTGCTACATGGTAGCCTTTGCTAACTCCCTCCTACAGGAAGCCTTCCTCAACCAGTCTCACTCTCATCCTCCAGCTGTTGGTTAATAAACTGCTTTATCAACTAGTCAACAAGCATTTCTCCACTCCTTGCTACAGGCCAGCAGTGGGTGATAGCATTCTCAGATGGTTTCACGCAAATGGGGATGGGATCTTCTGTGTAGGATCAGGGGATCATAGCTTTAGAGTTAGAAGGGAACTCAGATGTCATGTCATTCAACCCCCTCATTTTACAGAGGAGGAAACTGAGGTGCAGGAAGGGGAGGAGACTTGCCCAAGGTCACACTTAAGCTCCTAACTTTAAAACTAAAAGGGAATCTCAGAAGCCATCAAGTTCAACTCCCACATTTACAGATGAGGAAGTCCCAGGGAGAGGAAGTGACAAAAGATAATGGATAAAGAACTGGAAGGAGCCTCAGCAGTCATCTATTCCAATCCCATCCCCCTCTTTTTTTTACAGATGAAGAAACTGAGACTCAGGGACATAAGTGACTTGCCCAAGGCCATACAGAGAGTGAGATGGCTGAAATTTGAACCCAGGTCCTCTGCCTCTGAATAAAAAACACTCTTCTGCACCATATTCACATCTCCTTCCAATGATGACTGACACAATGTTGGGCGCATTGAAAGTACTTAAGAGACACTCTTGCCTTGACTGTGGAATCCTAGAAGGAAGACAGCACTGGCAAGCTATTGCCTGGCTCTCCAGATTTGTGTTTCAAAAAATTCACTAAAATGGCCTGGGCAGAGGTATTCAGGGTGCTTCTACTTGACCGTTCTTTCCCTTTTTTTCCTTTTCCCTTCACCTACTCTCCTTCCTTCTCCTCCTCCCTTCTACCTCTTCTTCTCTCCTCCCCTTCAGTCTCCCAGGAGAGGCTGCTTCTCCCTTTACAATTCTTCCCCTGGCTGACGGGTCCATCCCTGAGGTCAGACAGGAAAAGTGATTATGCAGTCTATTTGTCCCTTCCCTCCTTTCAGAGAATGCAGGAGGCCAGTGAGTGGCATGCAGAACTCTCCCTTGCTGATAACAGGAACAGATCTGTCAGCTCGGAAAGGACCAGTCACTGAACTCCAGTCTCCAGCTCCTGGAAACTTATTCCTCAGATGACTGGCACTTGGTCAACTGGGAAACAACACATCACTGGGTTGGAGATGTCTGGGAGAATCCTGGGGCTGACCCCAATGAGAGCCATAGCATTCTCAGGAGCCATCTCCTTTGCACAGAACAGGGTAGAGAAGACTGCTTGAGGGAGCATGTTGTGACCACTGAGGAGGAAATTCCACACAAAGGGCCCAATGCCCCAACCCACAGGGTTCCCCCTCTGTGTGCAGAGCTGGGGCTGAAAGATGATGCAATTTCTGGGCATATGCAAGAAACACGTAGTGCTATAGAACTGGCCCCCCAGTGTCAGGACTGTTGGGTACTATGAGCACACAGTCACAGAGGCTATGTGGCCATACCTGATTTACCAGACTGGACTCAGGGACTTTGGAAACACACATATAAAAATGACAATATGACTGAATTTGCTTCAATACAGAGCTATTCCAAGCAAGCCACCAAGTGGATTCTTTACAAAGTTAGACAAAATAGTAACCAGATTCACTTAGAGGAATTAAAGGTGTAGAACCTTGAGGGAAATGATGAAAGGAAAACGTAGCAAAGAAGAGAGAATAGCACTTCTAAATGTCAATTACACTATAAAGCAGTGGTCATTGAAACTTCTGTATTGGTTTAAAAATTGAGAAGTAAAACAAACTAGATGAGGAAAAAATCAATAACCCAATGTTTAGTAAACCTAAGAAGATGAATTGCTTGGAGAAGGACTCTCCATCTGACAAGAATTGCTGGGAAAACTGGCAAGCTTTTTGGCAGAAATTAAGTTGAAACCAACATCTTACACCACATACCACAATAACCTCAAAATGGATTTGACCCGAATATTAAAGTTCACACCATAAAAAAGTTTAAAGAGAACCTACTTAGATGCTGTTCACAATTATGGCTAGGAGTTGGAGGATAATTTAGGGTTTAGGATCATGCTGCTAAACAAGAGATAGAGATAATCACAAAATGTAAAATATATCGTTTCATAAACACACAAATACAAAGAGAGCGTGGAGGAAAAAAATGGCAAATAGGTTATTGGACACTGCATACAAAGTTTCACTGAATTTTAAGGCCAGGAGACAAAATGTCAGAGCTGGAAGGAACCTCTGAAGGGAGAGGTATAGTGCGTTGGAGCTATAAGGGAGCTTAGAGCTCATCTAGTCCAATCCCCTCATCTTTACAGAAAATGAGACCTAAATAAGGGAAGTGACTTGCTCAAGGTCATATGCTAGTCAGTGGCAAGGCCAAGAATGTTGCACAGTGGTGGTAATGGTAAGTTGAGAAGACGTAATGAGCAATGCCCAAAAAAGAGCTATGTACAAAACACTACATGTTTAGTGTTACAGTGAAGCTTATGAGATACATTGCATTTAAACAGCTCTCCAAGTGATTTTTAGAACATCAAAGGGCATGATCCAACCACTTCCCCAGTTTGTGATATTTCCAGAAAATGCCCCTGGAATGGGAGCGCTGAGGGTTTGTGGTTAGGAGGCTGCTATTCTGGATGGGTTGGGGTTTCCTGAAAGGGGAAAAACAAGCCAGCAACAGAAATGAGAACACCTCCAGGGCCTGGCTATAAATGAGTATGACACAGTGCAGAGCTAGAGAGCACTGCATTCCCTTTAAATATGGGAGTAAAATCAAATGCACAGCATTGGGTCTGAATGCACAACAGCTACTCACCTGCCCCTGTGACTGTGGAGTCTGATGTTACCTCATATTTCCTGGTTTCCCACATTCTACTATAACTTCAGCATCATTTACAAAGTCTAATGAAAATTAGAGATTGAGTATTCTAGTGCATTTCTAAAAGAAACACCCCTCTCCTAGAATCCCAAAAGCCCTGACCAAGCCCCTTACAAATCCACTGGAGGCTGAGCACTCCTGGCTACTGGGAGAGGTTGAGGCCGGTGGATCATTTGAGCTCAGGAGTCCTGGGATGCGGTAGGGATGAAGATGATTGGCATCAAAGCAAGCATGAATAAAATTAGGTTAAATGTAGCATGTGGCATCTCAGTCTCTCAAAAATCCATTTCACCTATTTTATTTTATTGAATACTGTCTGTACCTTTGGTTAACCTGTTTAAAGAAAAAGATGAATAAAACATGGCCATCAAAAATGGCTCCTGTTTTGCTTAAAAAAAAAAAAGATGATTGGTGTCTACACTAATATGGTGACCTCCTGGAAGTGGGAGGTCACTAGGCTGCTTTAAAAAAGGGATGAACCATCCCAGGTCAGAAATGGAGTAGATTGAAGCCCTCATGCCAACCAACAGTGGGATCAGGCCATGAGTGGCCACTGGACTTCTAGCCCTGATGAGAGAGGGAGAAATTTTCTTAAGAAAAGAAAATAGGGGCAGCTAGGTGGTGTAGTGGGTAGAGCAGTGGCCCTGGAGTCAGGAGAACCTGAGTTCAAATGTGACCTCAGGCATTTGACACTTACTAGCTGTGTGACCCTGGGCAAGTCACTTAACCCCACTGCCTAGCAAAATGCAAAAAAAAACCAAGAGGCAGCTAGGTGGTGCAGCGGATAGAGCACCGGCCCTGAAGTCAGGAGGACCTGAGTTCAAATCCAGCCTCAGACCAAACACTTGACACTTACTAGCTGTGTGGCCCTGGGCAAGTCACTTAACCCCAATTGCTAAAAAAGAAAAAAGAAAGAAAAGAAAATAGCAAATCCACTGAACACCTACTTAATTTTATCTCCCTCTCTCTCCCACCAGTTTCACAATTAAGGGACCTCACAACATGTTTCTCATTCTGTGTAATTCTTATCTGTGTCCTTGCATAAATCCTACCTCAAAAACTGAGGACAATGTGATATGCCAGAAAAGAAGACTGTATCAGAAGTAGAGGGGAAATTTGGTTTGGAATCTTGGCTCTTCCACTCACTCCTTCTGTGACACCATCTACAAGTACTCATACGGTCTTCCCTCACAGGAAGAGAAGTGCTTTACAAACTGCAGGTACTATAACCATGAGATCTGTGACGCAGGATCTACCCAACACCCTGGAGACCTGCCCAGCTGGGGTCTTTGTAAAATTGGGTTGTTTTAATTAATAAAAATCTCTTTTCTCTCTTTTTGGCCTCCCCCTCCTATCCCTTGAGAAATGAAACCCTTATAACAAATACGCAGGACCAATTCTGGCATTGGCCATCACACACACACACATACACACGCGCGCGCGCGTATTCACACATGCACACACTTCTGCATCCTGAGTTCGTCACAGGACAGGAGACAGATTGGTGATGGACCTTTTAATTCATGTGTGTATGTGTGTGTGTGTTGGGGGTGTGGGATTGATCAGGTTGTGTCTAATCAATTGAGTCTCCCTAGCTCATAAGATATGATTAAAGTTCGGTCCCTTTCAGACCTTGTCAAAGAAGTGTAAAGAGCCTCTCAACAACCCTGCAAGGTAGGGGCTATTATTATCCCCATTATACAGCTAAGGAAACTGAGACAGATTAAATGGACTGCCTGTGGTCACACACTGGTAATTGTCTGAGGGCAGGTTTGAACTTGGGTCTTTCTGACTCCAGGCCTAACACTCTAGCCCAGGGTTGGGGAACCTGCAGCCTGGAGGCCACATGTGGCCTTCTAGGTCCTCCGGTGTGGCCTTTTGACCGAGTCCAAGTTTTACAGAACAAATCCTTTTATTAAGGGGATCTGTTCTGTGAAGTTTGGATTCAGTCAGAGGGCTGCACTTGAGGACCCAGAGGGCTACATGTGGCCTCGAGGCTGCAGGTTCCCCAACCCTGGGCCACAGGTTCCTCACCCCTGCTCTAGCCACCGCACCACCAGCTGCCTTGGAAAGAACCTGGATCTTGAGTGAGAATCGCTCTTTGCTTCTTCCTTGGGCTTCTTCCAGAATGAAGCATAGGGGAGGGGGTTTCTCTTTTTTCTCTATTCCCCACACACACATATACACTGGCACCTTGCAATAGGCCATTTTAACAGTGCAAGACGCAGCATTCAGCAAAAAGAAAAAAAAAAGGTCAAAGGAGTTGGTTCCATTGTAGAGTTGAGCTGCAGAAAGAGTTAAAATCTCCACATTTCACTTCACTTAGTTGTTCCCCCTAATCTTACCAAATGGGCTGATCAGAGTCCCCAGATAAACTCACTCTATATGGGCATGACACTGCCTGTGCATCTGCTGTGTCATGATCTCCCAGCTCCTCTCCTGGTCACACATGCCCTCAGTGATGTTCAGATGTTACGGCCTTCGAGCATCTTTGCCTGTTGGGGTGCCTCTAATTTTGATCCTTCAAAGATTGGTACACCCCATGGCTTGTAGCAATGAAGAACACAAGAGAACATTGGTGTTGGGCAGCAGGAATAGCTCAGGATCGTTAAGAGAGCTGCAGCTTCTCAAATGGAGCCTGGTCTGCCCTTCTCTTCAGTTCTGGACCCAGATCATTGTCAATTGACAGTACCTGTCCGGGCCATACGTATGGATGGCTTAAGTCAACTGTTTGTCCATTCAACTGTATGTTACCATCTGGGCAAGAGACAGTCTTCATATACATGTGTAGACATGCCTTCAGAACACACACACACATACACATACATATGTATATGATGCTTAGGGGCTCCCTACTGTGAATGAGTAAAGTTCAAATGAGCCTGCCTGGCACTCTGCTGCCACTTCATCCTTCCATACTAAACTCACATATCTACTACACACCCTCTGCTCCAGTCAAACTGGACTTATTCTCTGACTCCGAAACAAGTCCCGGAATCTCACACCTTGGGGCCTTTCTGCATGCTATTCCCTGGGCCTGGCATGGCCTCCCCTCCCCTCACTTCTTGCTCAGTTGCCATCCTTCCTTTCCAGCCCAACTCAGACACCTTCCCAAGTCACTTAGCTTAGGTACAAGCTTCCCCCTTGGTGCTTAGGACAAGCTGTCCTAGAGTTTTAGGGACAGCCCCAATTTCCAGGATTCTGCCTTGCTGCCCCTATCTGCCACCAGAATGTCATGGAAATTGCCGTTTTTCTGTAGAGGATAACTGAATGAATCAACCAGAATGAGAGAGGTGAAGATTCCACCATCCTGTGCCCCATTAGATGATGTTCAGTGTTGATACCACATTTTAGCGAGAGCCTTGACAAGCTGGTGCACAGGCTAAGGGGAGTGACTAGAGATCATGCCATTCAAGGAACCAGGGCCTTTTAATCTGGAGAATCAGAGGCTTGTGGGACTTTGAGAGTTGTCTTCAGTGGGGTGGAATAGAAAAAGTTCTGGATTTGAAGTCAGAGGACCCAGATTTAAATCCTGGGGCAAATCACTTCACTTCTCATTTTGCTCATTCATAAAATGAAGGGAATTGTACTAGAAGACTTCTGAGGTCTTTCCCAGTTTTAAGATCTCAGACCTTGAAGGGCTGACACTACTCAGTAAACTCTAGTGGCTCCCTATTACTTCCAGGATCAAATGTAAAATCCTCTGTTTGACTTTTAAAGCCCTTTTCTATCTTTCTGGTCTTCTTTCACTTTATTCTCCCCAAGCACTCTGCCATCCAATGACATGAGCCTATTTTGCTGCTCCACAAAGAAGACACTCTGTTCCTGGACTTTGGGCATTTTCAAGGGCTGTTCCCCATACCTAGAGTTCTCTGCCTCTTCATCTCTATCTTCTGGCCTACCTGGCTTCCTTCTTATTGTTGTTCATTCATTCCAGTCATGTTCAACTCTTCGTGACTCCTTTTGGGGTTTTCTTGGCAGAGATATTGGATTGGTTTGCCATTTCCTTCTCCAGCTCATTTTGCAGATGAGCAAACTGAGGCAAACATGGTGAAGTGACTTGCCCAGGGTCACACAGCTAGTAAGTATCTCAGGTCGGATTTGAACTCAGGTTTTCCTGACTCCAGGCCTGGTGCTCTATCCACTGCAGCACCTCCAAGCTGCAAAACAGGAACACACCCTCTTTTATATACCTTGGTTCCTGAGTAGATTGGGCCCTGAGCCTCTGCATTTATATGTGGGGCCTTGTTTGGGACAAATACTATACCCCTCAAATTTGCAGCAACCCAATGGAGAGACTTTCCATATTGGATACCCTAGTTTTCAAGCTCCACCAGAGAAAAACTGGCATTTAATTCTCCTCTCTTTTATTTTAGACTATAGTTGTTTACTCAGGTTTTTGGTATTTTCTTTACAAGTCAAACCAATTGTTTTGTGATAACTTCTGCTTATCTGAATGCTCATCCACTATTATTTGTTGCCTACTGTACCCAGTATGAATATTGCAGCCAATTTGAAAAGCATGGGTTTTGTATCCCGAAAATATTGATGTCTATTTCACAAATGCACAATTTTTTTTTCTTTTTAAACAGACATAGACCACTTGCCTTATTGTGAGATCCTTATGGATTGCAAGTCCATTGCATGAGGTTTGCCTGTTGTCTTAGAAACCCTGAATAATCAACCCAAGGTACTTAGGCTCATGGGGAGCCATCCACGTGCTCAGGTCTCACCTGATTCTGTTTTCTTCCCTCGCCAACTGAGCGTGCTTGTCTTATTGTTGGGTGAGTTGGGAATTCAGATCAGGGATGAGCTGGGCTGGGGGGGAACACCTGACCTGCTAGTACACGTGTGGGTTGGAAGAATGAGGCCAGATCATGGTCTGCAAACAAGCACAAAGGATTCTAGCACATGCCCCAGACGGTGCAGTGGCCAAAAAAAATGCCACTAGAGTTAGGCTCAGAGGACCTGAATTTCAGTCCCAGCTCATTTAGTCCCCAATAGTCCTTACTATTTGTGTGATCTTAGATAAATCCCTTCTCTCTGAACCTCAGTTTCTCATCTTTAAACTGAGAAGGTTGAACTCAATTCCTACTGCCCATTCCAAGCTCTGCCGCTGTGGGAATCTTGTATGATCCCACGCCATAAACACCAGCGATGGGGCAGCAGGTTTCAGAGAAGAGACAAAAAGTGCTGGGCAATCCTCAGGTCAGGTCCTAACACAGGTCCTGTCACTGATGACCAAGGCCTGAGTCAAAGTGAACAAAGACTTTAGGGTAGGGGTGGGGAACCTTCGGCCTCGACCCACATGTGGCCTTCCAGGTCCCCGGGTGCAGCCTTTTGACCGAGTCCAAGTTTTACAGAACAAATCCTCTTATGAAGGGGATTTGTTCTGTGAAGTTTGGATTCGGCCATGGGTTCTCCACCCCTGGACTAAGAATTGCTATAAGCCCCAAAGGATAGAGTATGTTTTTACTCCTTCCTTCTTATGCCCCAGCAACTGGAGAAGCACATGATCCAAGCAGAGAAGAGACACTAGAGGAACTGATTGGGAGAAAGGGAGCCCAATATAATGAGGGTAAAGGGGAACAGCGTATACAGAAAGTAGAGTATCAGAATTAGAGTTGTCTCTAACACTAGCTGTGTGACCAAAGGGAAATAACTTAACCTCTCTGGGCCTTCCTTCCTTCCTTCTTGCCTTCCTTTCTTTTCCTTTCTTTCTTTTACAAAAGATTTTACAAATATTGCCCTTTCTTCCCAATGACTCATCCTCCCCCATATGCCTTATTCCACACTTTTAGTCTCTACCAAGAGAAGAGAGGTATCGACCCTCAGTTTTGTCCTCTGTAAAATGGGGGTAATGATGTTTGAAGTACCAACTCAATAGGGTTGCTGAGAAGCTCAAATAGCAGCTGTTAGCGACAGATGGCGCAGAAGGAAGGAAGGAAATGGGCATTTTTAAGCGCTTACTGTGTACTAGACATTATGCTAAGCACTTTGCAAATATTATTTAATTGCATCCTTGAAGGGTAGTTGTTAGGATTTTCTCTATTTTATAGTTGAGGAAACTGAGTTAGGCCAAGGTTAAGTGACTTGCCTAGGAACACACAGCTAGGAAGAGTCTGAGACCAGATTTGAATTCAGGTCTTCCTGACTCCAAGCCTAATGCTCTATTCACTGCATCTAGCCACCTCTGGGAGGAAAAAGAGAACTTTCAGGAAGGGAGTTGGTTATCTGGAATGGAGTCAAAGTTACTACTGGAGACAAACTGTAACCACACATCTTTTTTTATGATTCCATCCTAGTCTTGCTTTGGTCCCAAGGTCTTGCCCTTCCTCTTCCTCCATGCCAAAGTGAAATCTTTGCCAACCAGGCCAATTTGACCTGTCACATTTTTGCTTCTGTCTTTTGTAATATATTTCTAGGACTCCTTTAAATGGTGGAATTTGCTTTGCTTGACTAGTCATTATTTTATTATTATTTCTATTATTTTATTCATTATTTTACAAGAGTTTTGTTTGGGGAGGGAGATGGGAAGAATAAAAGGTAGATTTTCATCCATTGAAAAAATGAAGGAAAAAACCAAGGGAAAAGTTCATGGGCATGGAGAAAGGAGAGAAGGGTGTAATTGAAAATGACTATAAAATATAAAATGAAAATGATGTAAAATCAATAAAACTTTTTTAAAGTCAAAAAATGTTTTGTTGATTCCTTTACTTTTATGGCATATTCATTTCAGGATATATTCCCCATTTCTATTCCAAACCCTTCCTTATAACAAAAAAATAAATAAAATAAGATAAACAAACAAAATAAGCAAAACCAACCAACACAGTGACTGTGTATGCAACATTCTGCACCCATAGTCTCCTACTTCTCTCTTCTCCAAGGCCAAGACTAGTCATTACAATTACTCAGAGTTCAATTGCCTTTTGCTATTGTTTTCCTTTTCATTATTTTAATCATTGTATCTATTATTCTTTGTGTCTTGATGACCTCACTCTGCATCAGTTCATACAAGTTTTCCCGGGTTTTTCCAGAATTCCTCCTACTTGTTGCTCCTTATAGTATGTCAATATTTCAATATAATCATTTCCCACACTTTGTTCATCCATTCCTCCAATCAACCAGTACTACTCTGGAGTGTCCTCTTTCCAACCAGGGTAGAAGGGGGAGGAAAGTTTCAAAATAGCTTATCTAATGACTCAGCTACCCCAAATACAGAGTTTTTAATCTGCATACATTTTCAAATGTTTGCTTACTCTACGTTTCTTTTTTTATATTAAACATTTATTAATTTATTTATTTTTAGTTTTCAACCTTCACTTCCACAAGATTTTGAGTTTCAAATTTTCTCCCCATCTTGCCCTTCCCCCCACCCCAAGATGGCATGCATTCTGAATACCCCTTCCCCTAATCTGCCCTCCCTTCTATCACCACCCCCTCTTCTCTTATCCCCTTCCCCTTCTATTTTCCTGTAGGGCAGGATAGATTTCTATACCCCATTGCCTGTATATCTTATTTCCCAGTTGTATGTTAAAACAATTTTTAACATTTGTCTTTAAAACTTTGGGTTCCAAATTTTCTCCCTTCCTCCCTCCCCACCCACCCTCATTGAGAAGGCAAACAGCTCAGTACAGGTTATACATGTGTAGTCATGCAAAACACTTTCATAGTAGTCCTGCTGTGAAAAACTAACTATATTTCCCTTCATCCTATCCCACCCTCCATTTATTCTATTCTCTTTTTTAACCCTGTCCCTCCTCAGAAGTGTTTGCTTCTGATTACCCACTCCCCCAATCTGTCCTCCCTTCTATCATCCCCCCCACTCTCTTATCCCCTTCCCCCCTATTTTCCTGTAGGGTAAGATAGACTTCCATACCCAATTGTGCTTACTCTATATTTCTTGCTTCTCCTAAAGCATCAACTGTCTTCTGCTTAATTGCCTGGGAAGCCCAACCCAGTCTTTTGCAAGAATTACGCTAGATGGAGGTTTTGAGAAAAACCTGGAAAGACTTATATGAGCTGATACAAAATGAAATGACCAGAACCAGGAGAACACTGTACACAGTAGCAGCAATATTATATGATGATCAACTATGAATGACTTAGTTCTTCTCAGCAATACAATGATCCAAGACAATTACAAAGGACTCATGACAGAAAATGCTATCCACATCTAGAAAAAGAACTGATGGAATCTGAATGCAGATCAAAGTATATTATTTTTACTTTTTAAGTATTTTTCATAGTTTTTAAAAATTTTCATTTCATCTGTTTCTTTCAGAACATGACTAATATGCAAATGTTTTGCATGATTGTACATATATAATCTATATCAAATTGCTTATGGTTTTAAGAAGAGAGGAGAGGAAGGGAGGGGAGGAAGAAAAATTTGGAACTCAAAATTTTATAAAAATGAATGTTGAAAATTGTCTTTACACATAATTGGAAAAAATAAAATACCATTACAAAAAGAATTGTTCTGCAAAAGGTCCTACACTTATCTACTACAAAGCTGACAACTTTGCATCCTTTGAGTCAGCCTGCATTCTGTGTTTCCAGTACTTGCAGAGAGGTGAATTGTAGAACATGGGCCTCAATATAAGAGAAAGATCAGTGGAAATTATAAGAAGATAGCCTAATTCAAAATCAGGAAGTAATCTTCAGAGCTGTCAATAGTAGATTAAACAGCCTCACGATGGAAAATAATTTGCTAAGCACTTCACAAATATTATCTCATTTGAGACTCATAACAACTCTGGTAGGTAGGGTGCCATTATTATTCCCATTTTATAGATGAGGAAACTGAGACAGAAAGCGGTTAAGTGACTTGCCCAGGATCACATAGGTAGCAAATGTCTAAGGCTGGATTTGAACCCATGCCATCCTGACTCCAGAGTCCAGCATTCTATCTGCTACACCTTCTATAGGAAACCTTTCCCAATACCTCTTAATTCTAGTGCTTTCCTTCTATTAATTATTTCCTATTTATCCTGTGTATCACTGGTCTGTACACATTTGTTTGCTTGTTTCTCCCTCACTAGATTGTGAGCTTCTTAATGACAGAGACTGTCTTTTGTCTTTCTTTGTATTCCCAGCGCTTAGCACAATGCCTGGCACAAAGGAGCTTAATGTTTATTGACTAACTAGCTAGCCAGTAGCCCAATTTGATAGATAGATGGAGGAGCATTTATTCAACTTTTACTGTGTTTCAGGCACTGTACTACATTCTAGGGACACAAATACAGAGAAGGAGACAGTCCCTGCCCTCAAGTCACTTACATTCTAATGAGGGAAGACCATACAAATAGGGGAACTGGAAAACCCGGGAAGGGAGGAGGGGTGACAGGGCACAGGCAAAGAGTAAAGAAAGAACTGGGAGAGTGAATCCACGACCTGGAGTCAGAGAGATCACCATGGAGTTCCCCAACACTGATGACGTTCAAGTCAAACAAACCTGCATCTTCCAGGGATGCTGGAAAAGAGCTTCTATTCAGTTCAACTCAATTTAACAAATATTTATGAGGCATCTGGTGTGCATCAGGTACTGTACTAGGCACTGGGGGATACAAAGAGCTTACAGGCTAATAGTCGGGACATAACATGTATACACACAACTGTGATGCAAGGTGGAGTATAAAATGAGCAGACAAAAGAATACAAGACTTATGAGGAGGTGATGCTTTTCTGCTGGGTAGGTGGAGAGCAAAACCAGGGCAGCCTTTTGTGGAAGAGGTATCACCTGACCTGAGCCTTGAAGGATAAGAAAGATTTCAAAAGGCAGAGATGAAGAGGAAATGTACTCCAAGCACTTCCAGACCTCAAACTATATTATATGGCATCAGTCATCAAAACCATCTGGTACTGATTAAAAAACAAAGAGGTAGATCAATGGAACAGACTAGATGAGGGAGAATCAAAAATAACAACTCAATAACCTAGTGTTTGATAAACCAGAAAACATAAATTGCTTAGGAAAGAGCTCCCTCTTTGAGAAAAACTGCTGGGTAGACAAGAAAGCAGCCTGACAGAAGTTAGGTTTACCCCAACACCTTTCCAGGGGTGGGGAACCTTGGCCTCAAGATCTCACGTGGCCCTCTAGGTCCTTGGATATGGCCTTTTGATGGAGTCCAAGTTTTAGAGAACCAAGCCTTTAATGAAGGATATATATCTGTGAAGTCTGGATTCAGTCAGAGGGTGGAACTGGAGGACCTATAGGGCCACATGTGGCCTCGAGGCCTCAGGTTCCCCACCTCTACCTACATTATGTTCCATAATACATTCTAAATGGATACAAGATTTATTAAAATTTATTTACAATCATAGCATAAAAACTTAGAAGAGAAACTGATCATCTGCTCTCACAGCTACGAGTAGAAGATCTATTCTTAAACCAAACAAGATTTAGCAGCACTTCGGGTCATTCTCCATTAGTTAAGTGGTCAAAGAATGTGAACAGCTCTCAACATAGTTCTCAAAAGAAGAGTTGTGAACTATTAACGACATATTAAGGAACATTCCAAATCAACAACATAATAAAAGCAGTTCAAATTAAAATAGCCCTGAGGTTTCACTTCACATCCTAAAACTTGTCAAACATGACAAAATATGGGAATAGTTAATGTTGGAAGGGTTATGGGAAGTCAAGAACATAAATACATTGTTTATGGAGATGTGAGCCAGTTGAACTATTTTGGAAAGCAAATAAAGTGACTCAACTGTCCATAACCTTGGACCCAGAGATTCATCTATGAGGCTTATACATCAAGGAGGCCATCAATAAGAAAAAAGTTCCAATGTGCACTTTTTTGTGATAACAAAGAATTAGAAACAAAGTAGATACCTATTGATTGGGGAATGGCTAAACAAATTATGGCACATGAATGTAATGGAATGTTGGTGTACTGCAAGAAATGACAAATATGAAAAAGAGAAGCATGGAAAGAGCTCCATGAAATGCTGTAGAGTAAAATATGCAGAGCCAAGAAAACAGTATACACAGTCAATTTTGTTGCTGTTGTTCAATTGTGTCTGACTCTTTGTGACCCCATTTGGGGTTTTCTTGGCAAAGATACTGGAGTGGTTTGCCATTTCCTTCTCCAGCTCATTTTACAAATCAGGAAACTGAGGCAAACAGGATTAAGTGACCTGCCTGGGGTCACACAGCTAGTGTCTGAGGCTGAATTTGAACTCAGGTCTTCCTGACTCCAGACCTGGCACTGTAGCCACTGTGCAACCTAGCTAGCCCATACACAATGACCACAACATTGTAAATGGAAAGAACAGCCACACACACACACACACACACACACACACACACACACAAATTCAAAAGTGAATGTTGCAAAATTACAAAGAACAAGCACGGCTCCAAAGAAGAGATGTGAGAAGAGCTCATCCCCACCCTACCCTTTGCAGAAGTCAGAGGTGCCCAAGTGTGGTGCATTGCAAATAGTTTCAGCCTTTTTAAAAGTATTGATCAGTTCTGCTGATTTTTCTTCTTCTTTTGTATTGAAAATATTATTTGTTATAAGGGGTGACTCTTGGGGAGGGAGGAGGGATTCTAAGGAAATTTCTGGACATGTAAAAAAATGGCATTACTAAAAACTTATTTAAAGGAAATAAGGATTGTATTCCAGGCACTGAAGATATCCTGAGCAAATGTATGTAAAGGAGGAGATGAAGTGCCAAGGGCAGGAAACAGCTAGTAGTCCCATTTTAATGAGATTGGAGCATATTAATATAATGATGATGAAGCTATCACGGCTTTAAGGTTTTCAAAGTGTTTTGCATAAATTATCCCTTTTGAACCTCACAACCATCCAGGAAGGTAGGTACTATCATTATTCCCATTTTAAAGATGAGGAAAGGAAGGCTGAGAGGTTAAATGATTTGCCTAGGCTCATGCCTAATAGTAATTGAGTTAGGTTGGATTGAAGAATGAACGGAAAAGTATTTAATAAGCGCTTGCTTTAGGACACTGTAAGGTGCTGAGCAAAAATGGAGCCTGCCCTCAAGGAGCTTACATTCTAATGGGGGAAGAGTAATTGCAAAGTTATGTAGTAAGCACTGCCTAAGGTCCTAGCTATAGACACAAAGAAAGGCAAAACTAGTCCGGGGAGTTTCCATTCAAAGGGGGTGGGGGTGGAATACAATCCATAAAGGGAAGCTAAAAGAGAAGGATGATTGTATGCTATGTGGTAGCTTGATTCTGGGCAAGATAATGTCAAGAGTCCTCGTTCAGGTGGGAGGGGAATGGTCAGAGTCTAGACTTCACGCCCCCTAGCTGCCAAAGGGTGCAATATGAAATAAAGTTGCAAAGGTAGTTTGGAGTGGAATGCTGGGAGGCATTAAACACCAGATTCCAGAGTTTTATTTTCTTCTATAAGGCAATGGGTAGCCACTGAAGCTTCCTTAGTGGGTCAGTGATGTGGTTCTACATCTGACAGGGGTGTTGCTAGTTAATGGCCAGGCTGATTGCTTCCAACTCTGATTCTCAGAGGCCTCCAAGGGTGCTTAGATTACATTTTATTTATAGAAGTGGCCTTAGAGACTATCTAGTTGAACTCCCCTTGTTTAGCACATGAGGAAACTGAACCTCAGAGGGGGAAGTCGCTCCACCAAAGTCACACAGGTAGCATTCCAGGTCATTAACAAAGCTCAGATTCCAACTTGGGCTATCCAGTTTCAAACCCAGTGCTCTTTTCAGCACACTACTCTGCTTCCTTAGTCATATGTGGCCCAGTTATTCCAAGACATCCTGCAGATCTAGTAAAACCCCAGGAGACCATTCAGTTGTCTTTTTCCATCACACTAGCCAGGCCAACTTAGTAAGTGACAAAATGGTGAGACTAGTTCTAACCTTTATTGTTTGGAAGCCAGCCCTGGTTTCATGTCATGACCCACCTAACAATGCCCCTACCCATCACTTACTGCTCTCCTGCCAGTGTTACCACAAAGTCCAGAAATAGGGCAGGACACTAGGAACTTGTACGCCCTTTCCTGACTCTGTCTGCTCCTCTGGCATGCTTTTTATCTCCCTTTGGATTCTTAGGGACCTAAATAATCCTACACCTAGAGCTGGAAAAGATATCAGAGATCATCTAACCCAGCCATTGAATTTTACAGAGAGGGATACCGAGGCTCTGAGAAAGGATAGCTGTATAGTGGTTGTTTAAGTTCTAACTCTTTCCATTATACTTACTCTAGTCTAGTGCCATATCAAATATTAGCTCATGACCACACTGAATTTTTTTTTATTTTTTGAGGAGAGCCTGGCAACTTCTAACTTGGTCTTATAGAGTTCCTTGGGGCAGGTTAAGCGACTTGCCCAGGGCTTCACAGCCAGGATAGGTAAGAAGTAGGACTTGAATCCAGGTCTTCCTAAATACACACACACACACACACACACACACACACACACACACACACCCCTTCTCCAAGCATTCTGATACTGCAGCTAGGTGGCACCATAGTGCACAGAGCACTGAGCCTGGATTCGAAAAGACCTAAATTTAAATATGGTCTCAAACACTTAGATTAAGCTGTATGATCTTGGGCAAGTCATTTAACCTCTGCCTGACTCAGTTTACTCAAATGTAAAATGAGGATAATAATAGCACCTACCTCCTAGGGTTGTTGTAAAGATCAAATAAGATAATATACAACTGTAAAGCTCTTAATGATCAACTATGAATGACTTAGCTCTTCTCCAAAATACGATGATCCAAGACAATTCCAAAGGACTTTTGAAGGAAAATGCTATCCACCTCCAGAGAAAGAACTTCTGGACTCTGAATGCAGAGCCAAGCAGACTATTTTCACTTTCTTTATTTTTTGTGGTTCTTTTTTTGCTCTGCTTCTTTCCTAACATAACTAATGTGGAAATATGTTTTACATGATTGCACATACATGACCTATTTCAAATTGCTTATTGTCTTAGGGAGGGAAAGGCGAGGGAGGAAGGGAGAAAATCTGGAACTCAAAAAATTGTATAAATGAATGTTAAAAAGTGTCTTTATGTGTAATCGGAAAAATAAAATACTATTAGAAAATTGTAAAGTGCTTGGCACATACAAGGTGCTTAATAAATACTTGTTTCCTTCCTTCCTTTTAAGTTCTCCTAATAATAATATTGAGAAAGTAAAGTCAATATTTCCAAGTCCTGAATTTCCCCAGAAATCTCTGGCACGTAACTAAAAATGGAAAGTTCACAAACGAAAAGTGAATTTTCAGATGGAGACAGCATACAGTGGTGGGAAAAGCATGGCTATTTGGAACCAGCGGACCTGGATTTGAATGCCAGTCTCTGCTGCTTACTGCCTTCCTGACTTTAGGTAAGTCATTTAACCTCTCTGGGCCTCAGTTTCCTCATCTATAAAATGAGGGGGTTTGGATTGGATGGCCTCTAAGGTCTCTTCCAGCTCTAGCTCCACGATCCCATAAAATGTGGAATTCAGTGCAAGAGGCTTAAATTGTTTTTTCAAAAGGGTTCTTTTTTTTTCTAGTTGAGCTAAGGGAAACGATTTCAGATTGCCCTAGGGGCTGATGACTGGGTCTCAGCAAATACTTTTCGCTTCTCTTACCTTGTCAGATAGAGGCCTCTTTTGCTGTAGCCCAGAGCCTCCTCTTCCCTTGCTTTCTCACTTCCTTTTTATCACTGCCTAATTATGGGAGACTACCCAAGCCTCTCCCAAAGAGCCTACCACACCCACTGAGGAATACTGTATAGCTATCACCTGTTAAGGCCCCTTAGGGAACTGTGGGGCTGTGGTAGAGATCTCAATTCAAATCAGTAAGCATTTCTTGAGCATCTACTAAATACAAAATCTATACAATGCAATGGGAAGGGAAAATGTTAATAGCTGGGGAGATCAGAAAAGGCTTCAGTGGAGGAGAGGGCACTTGAACTAAGCCTGGAAAGGAGCCAGGGAATGCCAAGCAGTCAAGATAAGCAGAAAGGGCACTCCAGGCCAAAGGGGCAGTCTCTACAAAGGCGAAAAAGTGAGAGATGGTACATCCATTGGCCCATTTGTCTAGAATACAGATTGTATGAAAGATAGGAATGTGCAATCAGCCTGGAAAGCTAGGCTAGCTCCAGGTTGGGAAAGGCTTTAGTTGCCTGACAAAGGCGTGTATATTTCATGTAATAGGTAATAGGGAGCTACTTAAGCTTCATGATCAGGGGAGGGACTCAGGCAAACCCGTGCTTTGGAAATATCTGTTTAGCAGTTTTGTACAGACAGAGTTGGAGAAAGGGCTGGAGGCAAAAGACGGATTGGGAGGTTATTGAGGTAGCGGAGGAGAGAATTAGCGAAGGACTGAAGGCTGAACCGGATTTGATGGCTGATGGGAACGTCCCTCCTTCGTTCTCAGAACCGTTGACCGGCTTCAGTACCTCCAGGAGTGTGACGCTCAGATTCGGTGACCAAGAAGAGTCGAAGGCTTGACTTGATTATCCTTCCTTTCTCTTAAGTAACCCCAGGTGTTTGAACCCAAACCCTAACTCATCTACCGGGGGTTCCCTAGTTCTTATAGAGTTAAATTCTGCCAGAAGGTGAGGCAAGAACGAGGGATTGAGATCAGATGACCTTATCCGTGGGGAGGGGTGGTAGGCAGAGCCTTGTCCCTTTAACTGGGGCGGGGCAGGGTGCAGATTTGTAATCTCAGCACTGTAGGGAAGGTGTAGCGGGAAACTCACCTGTAACGCCTAGTCGAGAGAAATGAAGGGACTCGTCCAGGGTCACACAGCTAGTACGATCTCGAGGCAGGTCTAGAATTGGGGACTTCATCATTCCAGCCACTATCAGACTAGAGCTGAAGTCAAGAAAACTCGGGTTTCAAACCCACCACCAGACACTTTATAGCTTCGTGACTCTGGCAAATCACCTCAGCTCTTGGATCTTCAGTTCCCTCATCTGTGAAATTAGGACCAACATAGCACAAGCTTCTCAGAGTGGTTGTTCGGCTCAAATGAGGTACTGTCGAGAAAGTGCTTTGCAAACTTGAGGTGTCATTTTATTAAGGGGAGCTGGGAAGTAGCCCCTTGAAAACGGAGGCCAAGGACCCTGGCCCTGCTTTGAAATGTGAAAAACATTAAGTTGTTACTGAAGCCACTTAGGAGATACCTTGATCAGAAACGTGATGCTCACAGTAATTTAGGGCATATGTAAGAGATTTGTGAGGGAGGCAAAACATTTTCGCCAACTGCTGGATAACTTATTAAAAATAATGTGTAAGATGTGGATTCTTTATCTATTGAATTAGGACGTGGGGGTGGACTTCAAAAAGGCGACTTTCCCAGTTAGCAGGTCGGGATCTTGAAGAAAGACCGGCCCTCCCCACTCCTTACCTCCTACCCCTGAAAGGAAAATCATTCAGGACTCAGAAAGGAGAGCTTTGGGATGGGAAGCGGGAGGGAGGGAGGCAGGCGAGCCAGGAGCCCTCTTTCTGCGTTCCTTCCCCGGGCCACACCGGACCTGTGAGTCACATGCTCGGTTCGTCTTAAATCTCCAGCGGAAGAAGGAACCCTAAACCTGAAGAGATTAAATAAGAGTAAGGAGAAAGAGAATGGAGAAAGGAGGACACGAAGTTGGATTTGTTTTCTTGTTTAATACATGCAGACACTGGCTGGTTTGGGCGGTATTTTTGAGGGCATGAATATATATAGGAAAACCTTCCCTATAGTCTGCGCCTGCCCGTCACTCCACCAGGCGAATGGGTGCTGAGTTCCCCATCCCTGGAGGTATTCAGATAAGGGCTACATGCCCTCCCTGATGAAAAGAGTGTTGTAGAGGGACTTCTCTAGTGACCAAAAGGAAGTTTAGCAAGCGTCGTCCAGGTGCCCATTTGGGGCAACCGCCGGTGGGTGTGCTGAGATGGGCGAGGGAGCTGTACTAAACTTCGCAAACCGGGCAGCGATCGACGGGAGGCGGTGTTTTGGTTTCCCAACTTGCCTTGGCCTTTGTCTTCACCAAGCCTAGACATCCCGATCCCTCCTATTGGCAGCAGACGCTCGGGAATAATCGGGAGAGGTCTCGGGGTCAAGTGTGGTGGTGTTGATTTAAGAAAGAAGAAAAACAACCGTTTTCTCTCTTACTTCTCAGTAAGCCCTGCTGCCCACGGTTTGCGGGTGCCACTTCTGTTCCCCCAGGGCTTGTGGCTGGAGTGGAAGGCCTGGTCTGCCCCCCCTCCCACCCCCCGCCCGGCCCAGTCTACCTGTTCCGGGGGCTCCCTGAAACTCTCACTGTTCATTGCCGCTCACAATGAACCGTTGGGCGGATCTTTCTGTTGATTTTCTACAAGTGGCCGGTGAATGCGGAAAAATAAATAGAGAGCCCCAACACTGAGCTCTCCTTGGGGAAAAGTCCTTTCGTATCAATAAAACGAGGCCGAGTTTTCACTGTTGAATGTAAATTCCTTTGAAGTGGAACTAATCTTTTCAAGGATAGTTTGCGTTGTCCTAACAACGAGGCTGAAAGGGAAGGGCCCTTCTTTTAGTTGGAGATATGTTTTCTTTCTTTCCCTCCCAACTGATGATGATACCCCTTTCACGCTCTGTCCTCTGGGATCGTAAATCTCTCCTCCCAGCCCCCCAAACCTCACTTGAAGATGCCAAGCCCACGGCGGGTGATGGCTTCTCAGGGCGGCTCGCAGCTCGCCTCCGGGCTCCCCAGACGGGCTCCCTGGGCTCCAAGCCTGAGCTCCCAGCCCGCTGAAGGTGACGCTGCTGCGTGGGGCAGACAGAGAGGGGCGCGGGGTGGTGGCGGGGAGAGGCCGGGAAAGCCTGCCCTTCTTGCCCCCCTCCATTGCTCAGGCCCCGGGCCAGTAGTGCCAGGCGCAGCTGTGGAGACGGCCTTCGCACGCGATGTGGGCAGTAGAGTAGGCCCGGGGACGTCGAAAAGGGAAAGAAAGAAGGCTCCCCCGAGGCGAGATGGAGTAAGGGGCGGGAGAGAGGGGCCCTAGGAAGGGCTCGGGAAAGAAAACTTCCACCTAATAAAAAAAGGCCTCTTCCCCCGCCCCCCCCCACTCGGAGGCTGGCAGGGATTTTTTTTTTTCACACCGGATCGAGGAATGTGAAATATGCGCCCCGTGGTGGTTCCGCCAAGATCTAGTGTGCCTGCCCTTAATCTCCGTTTGCAGATGAGGGCACGTCCAATAAAGCACCACCCCCTGCCTTTCGTGCTGAAATCAAAGCTGCTTCTATCCTTTCTCCACTGGCACAGAGGTGCCCCCCCTTCAGCACAGACAGGACCATCCCCTAAGGGACTGCCATCGGGCACCGCCCGCAAACTGCCCCCCCAGTCTATTTCCAAATCTGACAACCCCCCCCACACACACACATTCCCAAATATACACTTTCCGCAGGGAATGGGGAGGCCCGGGCTGCAATGCAGTCGAGCTGGATTCCACCCTCGCTGTCTGGGCCCCAAGTAGCATATTCCCCGAATAAACAGTCATCCAGGGGCTCAAATATTCGGGCTGTTCCCGTGACAGTGAATTCGGACAAGCTTGGACCTCGCCAGCCCCAGCTTGCACTCCCCGTAGAGTCACTGCCAAAGGTTTGCATTAAAGCCTGTAGGACGTTTTAGAAATGATCTTTGTGACGGCTCAGTCAGCCTGAAAGTGGTGGCTGTGTACACTCCGTCTCTATTGAGAAGCAGGACATTCCCCCCCCCCCCATTACAGTTTCCATCGCTTTAATGTTCCCTAGGCTCTTCTCCTTCCTAACAAACAAACCCAGACAATAGCTGGTTCCAAGGGAAAACCCAAACCCAAATCGCATCCTCTTATCCCCTCTCTCCTGATAATGGAAAAGGCCAGTTGGGAGCGCCTTATCAATGGAGAAAAGGGCTTTCCGACCTCTAGTTTCTATTCCTTTCAAATGAATCCCTAGCTAGATCGTAAGGATGAGGGAGGAGAGGGTGGGCAGGTAGAGCGCGCCACACCGGCGCGGGGCTTGGGCAGCAGGAATTTCGGCCTTGAGGCAGACTTGGCTCTGGCCAGTCAGAAATCGAGAACGAGAAAGCCAGAGGAGGTGGGGAGCTGGGCGCGGTTCCTCCCTAGCTAGTGGTTTCCAATAGGGAGCCTTCTCCGCTTCCTTTGGCTACTGTTTGCCAATCAGAAATGCATTAGATCGCACAGTAGGGCCCGTTTGCAGGCTGATCACAAGAAGACTAAAACAAACAAGAAGAGGGTGAGAGACAGAAACATAGATAAAGACAGAGCACACACACACACACACACACAGAGAGACAGAGAGAGAGAGAGAGAGAGAGAGAGAGAGAGAGAGAGAGAGAGAGAGAGAGAATGTGCATTATTAGTCGAAGAGGGTTTTGTGGTCCCAGAGACATCTCCGAATGGAAGCGTTGACCAGAAGGTCTGTTTCAACAGCCCCAAACTTCTATTCTCCTAGCTAGGGCTGCCCCGAATAGGTGACAAGTACCTCGCCGCGGGGAGCCCCTCTCGGCTCTGTAAAGGCTAGAACTAGGGAGACGCTAGAACCAAACGCAAACAGGGTGGGTTCAAACCTCCCTCTATCCCGCCCCATTATCTGGACTTCCAAAGACAAACTGGCCTAGGTCGGGGGGGGGGGGGGGAGGAGGTGAACCAGACACTGAGTTGGGGAGGAGGTGGCGGGGAGAGAGGGAAGAATCGGAATTCCCTCCCAGGTAGAGCCAGTGTTTTCTGGTGGTCGGGGGTGTGGGTGAGGGGGACAGCGTCTGATGCTAGAACCTCGGAGCAGCCTGTGGGACAAAGCGCCTCAATGACAGTGTCCCCGCAGCTCGGGACAATCGGGTTTTGTGGGATTCTCAGATTAGCTGTCACTCGGAGTCCCGGAAGAGGCAAATCAGTGAAAGTTCGTTAGAACAACGATGATGGGGGTGGGGGGTGTTTAGAGACGAGGTATTACAGTATTGCCACCGTATACAACAGCTCCTGATCTGGTTTATTCAACTCGTTCTTCCCCCCCCCCTTTATTTTTCTTCAAACTCGGAGGTGCGGGGTTGGGGTGGGAGTGGGGGGCGGAGAAAGTTCACTGGGCCGGGCTGGGCTGGCTCCAAGGCTTCTCTCCAGCCCGGCTGATTCCCTTTGATGGTTCCCCAACCGGGCTGGAGGCCGCCTGCCGGAGGTCCTGCACCTTGGGAACGGGGTTGGGAACATTTTTCTGGCTCCCGGTCGGAGGCGGACAGCTGCCTGGCGCCTACCCTCGGACCCACGGCTTCCTGGAGCCGTCCTGGGCTCTGCTCACCCGAGCGCGGCCTCTGGCCCAGCCGGCCGGCCCGCCCCGCGCGCTCCTTGGGCCAATGGGGCTTTCGGGGCCTTGGGGAGGGGGCCCAAACCTCTGGCCCCGGCCGGCGCGACCTTCCCCTACTGAGAAGTCGGAGCCAGTCGAGAGCACTGCTGTGGTCTCTCTCAGAGCAGAGCCTTTGGGGAGGCTTCAGTGGGGCGGCTGGGGAGGCCGGTGTTTGCAAATTCGACGGCCCCCCAACCCGTGTTTTGGAAGAAAGGAAAGAAGGAAGGAAGGAAGGAAGGAAGGAAGGAAGGAAGGAAGGAAGGAAGGAAGGAAGGAAGGAAGGAAGGAAGGAAGGAAGGAAGGAAGGAAGGAAGGAAGGAAGGAAGATAAAGGGAGGTAAAGGAGAGGAAGGAAGGAATGCAAAGAGAAGGAAGGAAAAAAAGCAGGCAGAGGAAAGGAAAAGAAAGGGAAAGGAGAGAAAAAAGGATGGAAGAGGGAAGAAAGAAAAGACAGGGAGAGAAAGGAAGAAAAGAAAGGATAGGAGAACAGGAAAGAGAGAAAAGAAGGGAAGGGTGAGTACTAAGCCATTCTTGAGGCAGGAAAGGCTTGCCTACTAGGCTTGCCTTGCCAGGAAACACACACACACACATATACACACACACGCACAGTAACACACATACGCTGAGAAACACGCGCGCCACAGACTTCAAACTGGACCTTCCCCGGACACAAATAAATCGCAGGCCGGGCGGGGTACACCTTCTCCGAACCCCACCCCATCCCCACCCCCGTGCTTGCTACGAGTGGAAATCAGGCCTTGGTAGTCCAACCATCCACCCTCCTTCCCTCCTCCCGGCCCGTGCAGTGTTGCGTCAATAAGCGCGGTACTTGAGGTGTGAGGTATTGGGGGGAGAAGGAGGGGGAGGGTTTGGGGTCCTTGGGCTGGGGGGCCTGGGCTGGGCCTGGGCCCAGGAGAGAACTTTAGCGGCCAGATTCCCTGTCACATTCTCAACCCCAGCAGCTAGGGTACAAAAAGCTGGGATCGGCCAGAGTGTGGGGTGGGCGGGGCTCCTGGCTCTGACCCGGGAGCCCGCCCTTTATGTACGGTCGCTTTGTTTCAAAAACAAGTGTTGGCCCCCACTTTCGAAAAGCGCCTCTGAGGGGAGGGCACGAACCCACAGGCTTTCGGGGGAGCCAGCTAAGATCCAGCGAGTGCAGCATATGCCTGGGATGTGCGCTTCCTCCGTAATTATTGAGGGGAGGGAGCGGGGAGGAGAGACAATCGGGGGTCTTTTTTTATCCACACCACAATGAAGCCTTCATAGGTAACATCTGTGCCCGAGTCCCTCTGTCATGTTACCTCTATAAGAAAGAAAGAAAGAAAGAAAGAAAGAAAGAAAGAAAGAAAGAAAGAAAGAAAGAAAGAAAAAGAAAGAAAGAAAGAAAGAAAGAAGAAAACCTTCCCTCCACAATAGACTCACCAGGGTGCCTTTTACTTGACCAATTTCAGAAGTTTCAATATGAACTTCATTAAATCAATTACTCGGTGAACACATCACAATTTATTTGCAATTAGTATCAAAATGTCTTACTTTTCCTAATAGGTCGGAGCAGATGTAGCTACAGAAGGGGACACCACGTTTTCGTGAAATCTATCTCTTGCAACATATTAAATGTTCTGGTCAGAAAAGGAGGCGAATTCAAAGCAATAGCTGATAAACCGAGCTGGAGGCAAATGTAATCCGTGCAGGTGTCCAGACAGCTTGTATTATAATTGTATCTATCGAAAAGGTTTGCTTTATTATCCGTAATGATCTAACAAAAGTCACGTTAATTAAACGTCTGGTTTCCGAACAGGAGCCAGAGAATTAGTGAAAAGTACTTTCAAGCCAGCCCCAGCGCACAGAAAGTCTTCAGAAATGGTTAACGAGAGTTTCCATTCTCTGAATGGTGGCTTTGTCTTAATCTGGAGAAAAACAGTTATCTCTTGTTGGGGGGTTTCCCCCTTTCCCCCTCCCCTTCAGCGCAACCCACTCCCACCCCCCAGCTTTCTAGACGGTGACAACATTTTTGTTGTTCCTTGGGAGGGGCTGGCTTAAGGTTTGAAGATATATACTGAGTTACCTTTGTTGAGAAGGAAAAGCAAGCAAGGTATGAGCTAGAGGGTTTGGGGTGAAGGTTTGAACCTCCAGCTCCTGTTAATACTATTAGTGACAGAGTATCGAGTTTCAGATGAAGCATGGTGACAATTACTGGATTGAAACAGATGCCCTTGGAAATTTAGATCAAGTGTTCAGGACTCGGGTTTCATGGTCAAGGTTGTCTTGGGAGACCCTTGAGAAGACACTCATAAACTTAGAAAAAGCCCCCTATGTTTTGATGCCACTTCCCTGGAAGGTGGATCTTAAGATCGTGTTTTGAGAGCTGGGAGGGACCTCTGGATACATATTATAGTCTCTCATTTTAATTCAAGGCTCTGTGTTCAGTGCTAGGAAGACACATGGAGAAAAAGAAAAGAAAGAAAAAAAAAAGTAGTACCTGCCCTGAAGGAGCTTCCCTTCTACTGGGAGAAACACATACACACACACACACACACACACACACACACACACACACACACACGTGTAGGAAGAAACTGAGTTTCAAACAAGAGAAATGACAGCCCAAATCATGCAGATCAGAGGGTAGATCAAGGTCTGAAACTCAGGTCCCCCAAGTCCAAAGCCAGCACTATTTAGAACAGGGGTTTTTAACCTGGAGTTTATAAACTTGTGGGGTTTGGGGATGAATTTTGATAATTGTATTATAAAATTGGTTTCCTTTGTAATTCTATATATCATATTTTGTTCATTTCAGAACATGATTTCAAGGAGTCCACAG